>NW_006800051.1:1874678-1877179 GCF_000485575.1 Poecilia formosa | reverse complement strand
CGCTCTGCAGCGTCGTTCCCACAGCGTCGCTCTGCAGCGTCGTTCCCACAGCGTCGTTCCCACAGCACCGCTCTGCAGCTATGGGGCGCTGTTTGGAAAGTTACAGTCAAATGTTAACAGCTATAATTCGGGTTTAGTCTAAAATTCATTTTCAAAGTCATATTTTCACCATGTTATTAATTATTATTTATAAATAAAACAGTTCAAACTAAATCCTTCTTTACCAAGCTAACTAGCTTAGAACCAAATATTTACATAATTCACTTTCCAATAAGCAGAAATGAACTTTGAATAAAAGCTCCAAGCTAAATATTTAGTTATCAAGTTAACCATTTAGCTCTGAGTTACTAAATATTTTTGCTAATATGCAAATTTACTTGCCAAAAAGCAGAAGTGGACTAACAAAGTAAAGGATAAAATATTTAGCTTGCTAACTTAATGTTTAGCTTCAAGATATCTACATTTTGAATCTATATATTTAGTTGGCTAAATATACTGCTCAAAAAAATAAAGGGAACATTTCACTTTAATTTTGTGTGTGGCTCCAAATCCAGGCCTCCATTGGTTAATAAATTTGATTTCCATTGATGATTTTTGTGTGATTTTGTTGTCAGCACATTCAACTTTAGACAGAACAAAGTATTCAAAGAGAATATTTCATTCATTCAGATCTAGGATGTGTTATTAGAGTGTTCCCTTTATTTTTTTGAGCAGTGTATTTAGATAGCATATTAAATATTTAGCTTTAGACTAAATATTTAGTTTGAAGCTGAATGTTTAAATTGGAGCTAAATAGTTACCGTATTTTCCGCACTTTAAGGCGCACCTAAAAACCTTCAATTTCCTCAAAGGCCGACAGTGCGCCTTATAATCCGGTCCTTATATTTGGACCAATATTGAGCCACAACAGGTCTAGCAGCTACGGTAAGCAGCCGCCGACTTCATTTTCGCCGTAGAAGAAGAAGCGCGCGGTGCATGCTGGGATAGTTGTCAGAACGCTGGTTTGTTAATAAAGTTTGACTGACCTATCTACCTACCGACCGTCTAGAATCAGGTCGTTTAGCACCACGTTCTCCACCAACATGCTGCGGGCGAATCGAGAAGGGTGACCATCGTCCGGCCACGCCCCGGCCCAGGAAGTCGGAGTCGGACCGTTTTGTTGACATTCCCTTTAGTGCAGCTCCATCTAGTGGATGCATAACGTAACTCCAGCCTCTACTGTAGCGTCTATTCTCTGCGCCTTATAGAGCAGAAAATAAGGTAGTTGGTAAACCAAATATTGAAGCTATTTTCTTCCCGTTAGACTAAACAACCCAAATTATTGCTGTTAATCTTTGATTGTGAAGCTTCAGAAACGGCTCCATCTGGACCACACGGCGCCGTCGTACTGACTTGTGTTTGTGGGTCGAACATCTGGAGAACTTTCTGTTCTGAAAGTGAACTTCTGCCCCAGTTTCACTCAGATCCTGATGGGACAGAACTCGGATCTGTGCAGCTGATCCGGTGCTTTTCCATAATCCAAAGCAATTTAAGGCTGACAGCATCTTTCTGCATTGGGATTTATTACTTCAGAAGAAGCAGGAGTGTGTGAGTTTACAATATTTCTACAGGAGCTTTACACCCAGCTTGCTCTGAAATGGATTCATTCTGCTGTCGACTCGCTGCACAAACCAGCTGAGACTTCTCACCTTCCTCACTCAATTTAAATCACATCAGCGCTCCACTTCCAGCCTGCAGAAACTACCTGAACTTTGTTCCACTGGGTCTTTATTCTTCAGGGCTCTGCTGGAAAACTTGTTCTCCAGCTGACGGAGCGTGGCGGCTGTCACTTCTCCTACCAGAGTTTTATTAGCAGCATAGCAGCGTTGATCTGTGGAGAAGCACGAAGCAGCTTCAGTCAGTCAGCCTGAATCAAGTCCCAGATGATCGCAGTCAGACTGGAGGAGCGCTGATTCACACTGTCAGAAATTAACAGCAGCAGTTCAGGCTGTTTGGCCTGTCACAGAAAAAATGGGATTCATTTTTAGCAGTCATATTATCACCACGTTATTCATTCATTCATAGATGTCACTCAAACCGTCGAGCCTGATGTCGTTTCAAGTACAGTTATGAGTTTTAGAAAAAGCTGCAAATCTAAAAATTGTTTAACAGAAATGAAAACAAATTCCTCCACCCGAATCTCTGAAGATTCTTGCAAAGAAGTCGGCGCTAACAGAGACATTCAGACTGTTAACAGTCTGAACCAAACGCTGAACCGTTCAGCCGCGGCGCTCAGAGAAGATCCAACCGAACCTGATGACTGGCTTGGCTGGTTTTTAGGCCCGGCTCCACAGCAGCTTTAGCATCACCAGCAGCTTTAGCATCAACAGTTTTAGCATCAGCAGCAGCTTTAGCATCAGCAGAAGCTTTAGCATCAGCAGCAGCTTTAGCATCAACAGTTTTAGCATCACCAGCAGCTTTAGCATCAACAGTTTTAGCATCAGCAGCTTTACCATCACCGG
>NW_006800051.1:1843335-1873690 GCF_000485575.1 Poecilia formosa | reverse complement strand
TCTTCTTCTTCTTCTTCTTCTTCTTCTTCTTCTTCTTCTTCTTCTTCTTCTTCTTCTTCTTCTTCTTCTTCTTCTTCTTCTTCGGCGGTTGGCAGACCAACAATAACGGTACACTACTGCCACCAACTGGACTGGCTTGTGTCCAGGAAAATTAACATTAAAACGTGAGATGACTCAAATATATAACTAATAATGTTAATTGAATTAATACTAGCCAACTTAATTCTCTCCATTTCATTTGTAATTTTCACAAAATAACTTGGCCTTTTATTTTACTTGCATCTCTTGTCAAAACATTATCATGTAAATTTGATACTAATTTTATTGCTTCCTTTCTGGGTCATAATTCAGTTCATCCCATAAACAGATGCTGTTCAGGCCTGAAGTAAAAATCCATTTATTTCAGGAACTTTATCACTATTTAGACTCAGAATATTACATCACACCCTAAAAACATATTTGGTACAGAAATGTTTTGATTTAATGAAAACATTGTTTCCCAGAAAGCAACTGGATGTTTAATGTTCAGAGTTGATGCTTGTTTTAATGATTAAGTGTTACATTTAGCAAAAAAACAACAACAAAAAAAAAAACAAAAAAAACAAAACGTTTTATTAGGAGCTAGAATCTGATGCAGCAGAAGAAATGATCTCCTTCCTCATCTGACTTCATTTATACTGAGGAACTTTTATTTGTCCAAACTCACATAAAGGCCTTCAGCATATATTACAATGAGAAAACATTTTATTGCCTAAAATGCAAAAACATTCCTTAAGTGAAGGTTTGGTCATTTGGATGCAGCTGAAACAGTCCTAACATCATCAGGCTTTACATGGATCTCATCTGGTCATTCATTTTTGATCAACAGAGTAATAATTGGAAATGGGAGATTTTTTTCACAGAACCTGAACCAGGTAAAATTAAAACTGGAGGAGTTCTGGGTAGATTTACATCTTAAATGCAAAATACACACACACACACATATATATATATATATATATATTACAGTTTGGGCTGAATTACAACTAAGAGTATGTTGTTATTTCAGCAAATGACATTTTTTTAGATTAATCAGTTACTAAGTTGATTATTATTTCAATTATCGAGTAATCACAAGTAATCTGATTAATCGTTTCAGGTGTTTAAATCAAGCAGTTTGATAAAAATCCAGAGATGTTCCTGCTGGAGAGCTGCGATGTTTCCAGCTTCGGATCATTAGCGCAGCGCTAATTAGCGAATGTTTCCTGGACAAAGGAAGGACGTCTCACTCCAACCTGAATGAGTCACACGGATCCAGAGACAAGGTGAACATTAATGTGTCTGAAGTCAAAGTGAGATTTTCTCTTGGAGGACACTGCTTTTGTCTCCTAATGAATTGCTTTGAGTCAGTTTCAGAGCAAATTATCCCTCCCTCTCCACCTAATTTTCCAATTTGCTGTGTCATTTAGAGCTAATGGAGGAGCGCGCTGGGCTGGATTACTCTCACAAATAGGGTGATATAGTTTATTGAAGGTCTGCTTTCTACAGAGAGGCTGCAAAGCAAACATCAATTGGAGACAGAGGAGGCGAGCAAACAGCCTGTAATTATTCCTCAAAGGCTGCAGCGCTCCTCTCCTGCTTCGTGGTTCTGCCCGACCTGGACCGAACCGAACCGGGCAGAAAACAGACGATCAGCTGAGTTACCAGCCTTTGATTAAGATCAGAATAAAAATTCTACTTATTTAGCCTCAAGCTAAATATTTTAAAATAAACTTTATTGATCCCCAAGGGATAAACGTTTATTTATTGACAAGCTCCTCCCATCCAGTTAAATTATTACATACAAAATAATAAGAAATTATTTTAAAAATTTAATAAAATCAATTAAACAAAAAATAAAGAAAATAAAAACATGAACTCGGAAAGATGAAACATTTAGTAAGAAAGCTAATTGTTTAGCCAGCAAGATAAATATTTGGCTTCAATAATTTGCTTTGGGGGTAAACTGCTTAGCTGACAAGCTACCGTCACCCAGAGTTAAATATTAACAAATATAACACTGAGTCAATTTATAATTCAAATATAAAATACAGAAGTATGTACATGTAAATATGGGTTATTTAATTAGCAAGCTAACAATTTAGCTTCAAACTGAATAATTAGCTAAATATTTATTTTGGAGCTGAATAAATATTTAATTAATAATATGGTGAAAATATGAGTTTGAAAAATTAGCCCCCAACTTTCCGCGACAGGCTAAATAAACCAAATTATTTAACTTAAATTCATTTCTGACTGCAACTTTACAGGCGACGCCCTCAGTTCGGCTCTGTGACGTCACGACCCGACCCGTCCAGACCGGACCGTCTCAGAACCGAACTGAAAACCTACCCAGACGTTCAAACAGCTCATCGTCCAGCCAGCTGAGTGAAGTTGGATCGGATCCGCTCAGAACCAGGACGATTAACCCACACATGGCGACATGCTGCCCCCTGCTGGCCCCGGCGCCGAACTGCAGCGGGATCTGAAAACGTCTCCGTTTCTTCTTCAAACTGATCATTTATTCAGCAACATGCTGGTTGTTCACAGGGATAACCGGGCATATTCACAGAAAGTTCAGTGGAAGGAAAACATAACCCCAGCCTGGAGCAAGTCATGTTAAGCCACTCCAGAACCAGAGAAAACATCAGAACCACCTTATCTGGGCTGAGGAGAAAAGGAACTGTTACTGAACAGAACCTGGAAATTCTGGATACAAATCAATTTTATGGTGTGATGTGATATTCTAATGTTCTGGATCATCAGAACCAACAGAATCGATGATTTCTCGCTGAGGAACGGACTCCACTTTCTTCTTTTTCAACAGAACTCCTGACACCGATGTTCTGATTCATTAAACCGGATCCATTCAGACATGAAGCTGCATCAGAACCGGCCCAGAGGTTCAGAAGGGTCGGGTCCAGAGTTCTGGATCCAGAGCTTTGACCTGTTCTGGGCTTCATGGAGGTTCTTCTCTGTTCAGAAATAAAGTCTATTTATTTGGTTCTGATGAATTTTCTCCAGGTTCTGACCGGTTAAAACGGGCCGGAGTCCCAACAGAACCAGACGTTTGATGCTCAGACAGGCAGGACCGGCAGGAGGAGGTTCTACTGGGTTTATTGAAACATGGAATATTTACAGAACTTGTTCTGGATCAAATGGATCTCAGAGGGCAGAATCAGTTCTGATCGATTTTTCAACAGAAAATTTACAAAAAACTAAAACCAGAAAAAAAGAACCAAAACAAAAAAACAAGAATATAAAAACCGGGCCAGAGCTCCAGCTGCTGCTACTCCGACGGCCCGCAGAGCGTGGTCAGGCGGTTCTGTCAGAAACCACAGAAGAAGAGAATGATTCTGGGACGCAGAGACAGGAAGTGATGCAGAGGAAGTGATGGACCCACCTTCAGCAGCCGGATGCTCCTCAGCGCCGACTCGTCCAGCAGCGTCAGGTCCAGAGAGTCCATCTCACTGGCCAGCAGCTGGATGCTCTGAGGGTCAAAGGTCGGGTTACAGAGGGGCCGCGGTCCGTAGCTTCAGCTCATTAGCATGGCTAAACAAATACTTCCAGATTATTCTTAAAACGCATCAAAGTCTAAAATATTCATATATTAAATAAAATAAGATCACCTATTAATAATTCTCTTACTGAACAATAATTGTCATAATTTAAGTAGATTTTGAGTTGGACTCAGCCTGTAGCTACTGTCAGAGCGCCCTCTAGTGGACCAATCAGGGACAAAAACACATTTATTCTCATAATCGCATCTTTTCTGAGATTAAATGTGTTACAGGAATAAACGCCACGTGTTCATGGGAAACAGTTTATTACTCTTTTCTCTACTTTGATTATTGTACGTGCATTTACTGGACTTTTTTCAGAATCATTCCTGCAAAATGCAGTTAAATTGTTTTTATCTTTATTTCTTGTTATTCGCTTTAAATCATTTAATATTCATACGATTACAGCCACACACGGGACGAAAAAAGGAACAAGAATGTCCTCTGGATGTATTTCTGTTAGCACATGCGCTAATTAGCTGATGGTGACGGGACTCCAACACTCACCTCTCCGTTCCCGACTGGAACGTTGATGACGATGTCACTTCCTGCCTGGATGGGGGAGCCGTTGACCGACATGCTGAAGACCCGCTCCTTGTGGCGCGGGACTCTGACGGCGGGCGTCTTCGGCAGTCTGAGGAGGCAGAGCCATGAGGCCGACGCCACCACGCCGCGGCCCAGGTGAGTCTGACCAGGTGAGTCTGACCAGGTGAGACTGACCAGGTGAGTCTGACCAGGTGAGTCTTACCTGGGGTCGAAGCGCGGCGTGATGAGGGGGGTGGGGCCCATCATCAGGGAGGAGTCCAGCAGGTTCCTGGCGGGGGTCACCAGAGGCTTCCTGTTGGAGCTGAACACACAGGAAGCTCAGAGGGGCGGGGCCTAAAGGGGCGTGGCCTATACAGAGGGGGAGGAGTCAACACGCTCACCGTCTGATGGTGCTGCCCTCCTTGCTCATATCCAGAACCTTTGACCTCTTTGTTGTAGACGGGGGTTTTCTGGCGGTTCGGGTCTGAATCAGAACCAGAACCAAGACGTCGTCTCGTTACAACCAGAAACGGCTCCTGAATTTATTTCCAAGCTCTGACAGTTAAACGCTTTGATCAGTATGACGAGTAACAAAACGTCACATTTACTTCCCTACATAAACACAAAGCGTTCCCTCTGTTCTTCTGGACAACGGGGATCACAACAATGCTGCTTAAGGATATTTCTAAAGTAGCGACACAGAATCAGTGACTGATGACAAAACTGATCCTGAAGTGCTGGAGGAAGCGACTAAAACCGGCCCGACGAACCTTCCTGGTGGAGTTCAGGACGTTTTCGTTGCAGCCGGACTTTGCTCCACCTTTCTTCCTGGTGGCTGCAGGAGGAACCAGAACAGAATCAGCAGCAGACCTTTACCGGTCCAACAGAACCAGAGACTTTCACTGACTTTTCTTGACAGACTTGAGGAGGACGGCGTGGTCCTCCGCCACCACGCTCTCCAAGATGGCGGCCTCCTCTCGTCTCTGCTCAGAGGAAACGGCGTCGGGTTAGGACAGCCGGACCTTCAGGTGAGGAGAAGAGACGAAGAGTATGCTCACCTTTACATCGTCTACCTCTGCAGCGTTGGATTTGTCTGGATCTGCAGAGAGAACCGGAGCGATCAGAGCGAGACGGAGGAGGGCGGAGCTTCCTGACTGACGGGACTCACCGCCACAGAGCTGCAGCCAGTTCATCTGCCTCACGGCTCTGGGCAGCTTGATCAGAGCCATGTTGTAGCCGTTATCCACGTCCTTCAGCAGCTGGTTGATCCTCTCCCTCATCTGGCCCACTCTGGTCTTCACTGCACAGACAGCGCGGTGAAAAAGGAGGAGGAGGAGGAAGAAGAGGAAAAGGAAGAGGAGATCTCAGTTTCTCAGCGGGTCTAAGGAGTTCAGTGAAATGTGACATTAAGTTTATAATGGTTCACTAAAAACTGAAATAAAAACTGTAATTAAAGGAGAAAACTATAACTAAGTGATACTATGCTGTAGGTTTATTAAACATATTGTAATTAGATATAATATCCTTCATTTCTGAGTTTATGAATCCATTTATTAGCCTTTCAAACTGATGTGAAACTGTTATGTTTTCCTCCAGTTTCCATCAGCAAAATGTTCACTGCAGAAACTCCAGTCTATTATTAACTGAATACCTTTTTTGTAAATGATTTCTTCTGTCGAGTATTTTTTACCCAATCAATATAAACATAATCACCTAAAATGAACCAAAATATGAAAAAACTAAAACTATAACTAATAAAAGCTAACTGAAACTGAGCTACATTTAACTAATAAACCAAACAAACCCTCTCTAAAGACTAATTAAAAATAACTGAATTAGACAAAAAGTCACAACAAAATAAAACTAAACATAATAAAAAACCCAAAACTGTTATGATCCATCCGTCGCAGAGATTTAATCCCCACCAGCAGCTCTGGCCGGTTTGGACCTGCAGGTTCAGCAGACAGGAGGCATTTCACTCAGACGCAGCAGCTTCTCACCTTGAAGCTGCTAACACCTTTGCATGTTTCATTTTTATTTATTTTACCTCCTCTTTTAACGGCATATAGCCACATATCTTTGCTAACAGATTAAAAAGTACACCTAACATTCATTATGGTCTCATATTTAGTTTTTCAGCAAGGAGAAGTGAAAGTGATGGACAGCAGGAGACTGGAGAGGCTGGTTCATGTAATAAATTATTCTTCGGGTTCAAATTCACTTTATGAAGAACATTTAAAATAACACCAAGTTAACTGTATTAATTATACAGTTCAGACTGAGTTAAAAGGTTTGAAAGTGACTCAAATGGAAGCAGAGCCGTTTCCTGGCCTCTGCAGGTCCGAGAAAATCCCAGAAGGTAGGAAGAAAAGGAATCAACAGTGGGAAGGATTCAGCCCAAAAAGAATCGGATCATATATGGCCCTAAAACGGATCCGCTGTTCGTTAATTAATAGACATAGAAAATACTTTATATCTATTTTTCTGCAGATACCCTAGTGCAGCAGAATAACATGAGTTTCTAGTTATTTCCTGCAACTGGAGTCATACCTTCACTGTCGAAATCCTCCAGAAAAGCCTCCAGCTTAGCCGTTTTCGGGCTGTTTTTCCGCTGCTTTGTGGTTCTTTTCCTGGGAGCCATGTCTGCAGGACACGGAGTCAGCCATTAAACACACAACGGAGCTCGTTTTAACAGACAGAATAGACGTTAAGTGCATCAATATGGAGGGTTTAACGGTAGCAGCCGTTTCTCTCCGTTGGCTAGCATGTTAGCAGCACGAGAACCAGCTATTCATGAATGATTATCGGTCAACAGCTGAGTTCACAAAACTCACATCATCTCAAAACATCTTAGGAAATCTAACTACCAACCACATAACATTTTATTGAAGAGTACAATACCTGAAAATCAACGTCTCTTTTCTAAGACTGCTCTCCCTCCTTTTCCCTGCAGTTTTCAAATCTCTGTGATGGGAGTGACCGAATCATCCCCTCAGCCAATCAGAGCCCACGTTTGTCCTTCATGATCAGAAAGCGTTTATCGCGATTGGTTTGTTTTCATGCTGCATTTAATTGTACATATGAACTCGGAATTTCGTCCATATCGTGTTGTGCACATTTTGCTGATAATAATTTGTTTTTAAGATTTTAAACCATTTCAAAGAAAAGAAACGTGTAAAGACAACTGCTAAAATTTAACAAAAATTAAGTATAACAGTAAAATAGCTTGGAAATGGTGAAGGATATTATTTATGAAATATTAAATAAAACGTTTAGGATATTGGAAAATGTACCGGACGCACAGTTCCTTTGTAGAAAATAGCTCTTTGGGTCAAATTCAAACCTAGAGTTTTTCTGTTTGGGATTTCAAGGTGTTCCAGAAATTGAATATTTTACAGAAAAGAAAATTCAAGTTGTTGATTTTCCACTTTTAAGGTACATTGAAGGTACCACAAATTATTGTTTACATCAGCAGACCGGAAACGGTTTGAAGCGTCATGGCGAACGCGTGTTGCAGCTTGGTGGCTTAAAGACGGGAAGAATTTGGGTTTTTAAATCTTAGCTGAACCCTGCATTGAGCTCCGGTCAGTTAATAATTTGACCTTTAACCTTTATGTAAATCTGAAACATTGTGGTATTATTTCCTTTCTCTTGTGGGCTCGTGTCTGCTTTAATAGTGAATTGACCATGAACTTTGTCGGCCAGATGTCCCTGCAGGGGGCGGTCAGGAGGAGCTTCATGGCTCTCCAGGACCAGCGGGCGGCGTGGAGGAGCGTGCTGGGGGAGTGCGACCCCCTTATGGAGTCTCTGGGGAACCTGGGGCAGCAGATGAAGGCTCTATCCCGGGTCCGGGTCTCCGACACGCCGCTCAGGGCGTTCCCGGACCTCCAGGAGCGGCTGCAGTTCCAGCTGCTGCAGGCTGTGGACCTGCTGCTGCAGAGACTCAGGGACAGGATGTGAGTGGACCATCAGGACTGACTGGGACACCCAGATGTCCCCTAGAATAAGTAAACCACAGGTTATAATGATTTAAGTGGTTACTGACACCTAGTGGCCGTGTTGGAGATAACAATGAGGAAAAGAATATTCCTGAAGATCTTTGATCCTCTCATTCAGCAATCAGCAGACATTATTGATCATATTAATAACAGAAATCAATAACCTGGTCAGTAAATTAAATATAGAAGTCCTAAAACAGCGGTGTTCAGAGTGTGGCCCCTTAGAGGGGTTTTGTGTGGCCCTCGACCGCAGCTCAAAACTGGCACAAACTGGGCTTTCTGTAGTTCGTTTTGCAAGTGAATTTTTTCTTGCTCTAAAAAAAACTATTGTAGAAACAACACAATGTACTCGTCTTTATCAAACATGTTTTTTGGGGGGATTTGCTTTAATTTCAACATCATCACAAACATCCAGTGACTTTGGTGCACCAATAGTAAACTCTGCTATTTAAATGTAGAGTTTCTGAAGAACAAGCGACTCATCCTGTCATTGTTCCTGAGAATAAACCCAAAAAACAATCGATGACAGGAAAAACCTCAATATTCAGGATAATGTTAGCAGGTTTTTAATTTAGAAAAAAGCCAAACCTGTGAGCTTGTTTCAGATCAGCAACTCCCTTTTCTACAGAAATCAAACTTCTTTATTCTATTAAATATTGTGTTGTTTATTTTTGTCCAGGTAAAAGTAAAACATCAATTTTTTATCAAATTAAAAAAAAAAATTTTGTTGCCCTAAATTACTTTCAAATGGACAGTTTTGGTCCAGATGTCAAATAGTTTGTACACCCTGATCCTGCTTCACACCCGGTTTATCCTGCAGCCGTCCCTCAGACTGGACCCAACTGCCTGGATCTGGTTCTGGACCTCATCAGTGATTAGATGAATGTTAGCCACCTAGCTGTGACCTCTGACCTCCTGAGCTTCTACACTGCAAAAACACAATTTCTGTCAATTACAGATTACACAATTACAATTTCAGGTAATTTCTGTCTAGTGTTTCCCTTCTGCCACCTGGATTGTATCTCTGGGTGATTAACAGGATCTGCAGCACCTGATGGTCCTGCACTCATTTGATCAGCTGTTCTGGAACAGAGGCTCATCTAGAACATGCAGAGCAGGGGGGCTGAGGACCAGGGTGGAGAAACACGGGTCTAGACCAAACCTGGTAATGTTCTGTGTAATCTAAAGACATCAGCAGGACCTTCAGCTGACGGTCCGTTCTGATTGGTTGTCTCCTCCAGGTCCCGCCTCCAGGCCATCAGGGACTCCGTTGGCGGCCATGTTTCTGCCGTCCTGCAGCTCTACCAGGACTCCGCAGACAGTCTGGATGTTGCCGTGGCGACGCAGCGCTCCTCTGTCGCTCCATCGCTCGCCGACATGTTGGAGTGGCTTCAGGACGCCGAGCGTTTCTACAGACGGCAGTATCCTTCCTGCTCTCCGTGAGGCGTTTGAGTGCCGTAGGGTTTGTGAGTTCTCCTGAACGCTTGGCCAGGTTCCTGCAGAGGAAGACTCTGCTGCTGACGCTGAGGCGGGACGATCGCGCGCAGCTGGAGGGCGCGGCCAACGCCTGGAGGAGTCTGGACTCTCCTGATGCAGAGCAACAAATCACAGGTGAGGTCATCACTCACCTGAGTCATGAACCTATGGCAAGTTAATTAAAGGGCCAGTATCATGTAACATCATCATGTTGTATCGTTATTACCTGGAGTGTTTCTGATTCATGTTTGAGAAATACTTTAATCTCCATGGCAACCATTCAGCTGTCCAAAACACCTGGTGGACCTAACCTAGTGTGGAAGCTTCAATTCAAGATGTCTGCAAGAAATGACTGACTATCTGAAACGTCTCAGATATAAGCAGTTAAATTGTGACGAGTCATGAAGTAGATTTAACATATCTAACTTTCTGTTCTAGAAAATACTCAAAATGCCAAAACTGTAAACATTTTGCACTTAAGATAAAAAAACAAATTTATCTTTGAATCTGTTCTACCAGAACTCCTCTAGTTTTCTGGTTCATATTCTGCAGAAAATCTATTAATCACATTTTAAATCCAATTATCAGTCAATAATTAATCATCAGTATTGGTAGTAGGGCAAGAAGAAAGGCCTGATGTTGACTTATTTAGCTGCAGATGATCAAACATTCACTAAAAGATGGAATGCTTTTTACATTTTAGGCAATAAAATGTTTATTATCTAATCCAAAAATAAATTAGGAAAAATTTCTTTATATGCAATTTTATATGTTTCTAATATTGAATAAATAAGCTTAAGTGGTTAAATGAAACATCTGAAAATCGATCCCTGAAAGGAACGTTAGTTTGAGCCCTAAAATGCTGATATGTTAAATTATCATTCAGGTTGGTGGTGATGGAGCCGCGTAGCGTCCAAACTGGACACCTGGAGTGTAATTACAGAAAGGCAGACGAAACCGATTATATGCTAAAACGGCCTGCCATATGAAACTCTCTGTCTCCTTGCAGATAATCTGTGCAGACTGGCCTTCTTCCTGGAGGCCCAGTGATCCGACCTCAGACCCGCTACTGGATCAGAACCGGCTGAACTGATCGGACCCAGAAAGAGACACGGCTTCAGGTCTGAGCTGGTTTATTGGACCACAGCACACGCTGACACATCAGGGATGAACACAAACCAGAGAAACGGATCAGGAACCGGGAACGATCCCAACGCACTGCAAAAACACAAAATATTACCAAGAATTTCTGTCTAGATTCTCCTGCAGAAATAAATCAATTAATCGCATCATAAATTATAATAATTTCTATTCTGATGGAAATGATGCAGTTTTGTTTAAAGAGATTTTATAATCCATTTGTTTATTTATTGTTTTGTGTTTTTTTAATATTTAACATATCTCCTAGCACAAGTCTTTAGTGTTCTTTTAATAAAATTAAAATTAATTTATCAATTATTTAACTTAGAAATGGTGTGTCACAATAACAAATCTTATTGGACGATAAATTATCCCAGAAGTTACTGCGATAAACGATAATATTATAAAATTATGGCATAATAATGCAAGAACACACTCTGAGAGATAAATAAACTTTAAATTCAAACAAACATTCAACACTGGAGCTGGAAGACGATTTAAATATTCACAAAAAATAAACAAAACAAATAAAATCAGTTATTAAAAAAAACACCAAGCTGAATAATTTTATCATCCAGTTTTAGGTAGAAAGAGAAAAACCAAGCAAATGAAAATTACTTGTCATTTTAATTTATCAAGCGATTAATAGATTTATCGTTTATCACAATATTTTCTGGGATAATTTATCGCATCATTTGTTATTGTGACAGACGGAGTTGGAAGTTGGTTCAGTTTTAATCCAAGGGAACCAAAAAACGAGACGAAATCACTTGAGTTTCAGCAGCGAGAGGAAGAACTCTTCTTCCTCCTCCTCTTCCTCCTGCTCTTCCTCCTCCTCTTCCTCCTCCTCTTCCTCCTGCTCTTCTTCCTCTTCCTCCTGCTCTTCTTCCTCTTCCTCCTCCTGCTCTTCTTCCTCTTCCTCCTCCTGCTCTTCTTCCTCTTCCTGCTCTTCCTCCTCCTGCTCTTCTTCCTCCTGCTCTTCCTCCTCCTCTTCCTCCTGCTACACGTACTCCTTCATCGGCAGGCTGTTGGAGGCAATGGGCTTCGGCGGCTCCGGCGAGTTGGCGAAGCTCCTGCCGATGTACCCTCGGCGGTAGCGGCCGCCGCGCTCCATCAGCGGGCAGGTGCTGCTCAGGACGGCGCCGCTGATCATCAGGATGACGGCGGCGGCCCAGCCCAGGTAGATGGCCTGGCCCAGCTCCCGCTTGTGCATGATGGGAACGTTGGGGTTGTAGAAGTCCTGCACCACGGTGTTGGCGGTCCAGGAGACGGGGATGAGGACGCACAGCCCCGTCAGGATGAAGAGGACGCCGCCGGCCAGCGCGATGCCGGCCTTGGCGCGGCGGTCGTCGCCTGCGCAGGTGGTGCACTTCATGCCGCAGCAGGACACGGTGCAGGACAGCCAGCCCATGAAGATGGCGAGGCACATGAGGGCGCGCGCCGCCTGGATGTCGGGCGGCAGCGCCAGCATGGAGTCGTAGGTCTTGCACTGCATGTGTCCGGTGGTCTGGTACACGCAGTTCATCCAGATTCCCTCCCACTTCATCTCTGACGTCAGGATGTTGTTCCCGATGAACGCCGACACCTTCCACTGCGGCAGCGCCGTCACGGTGATGGCCATGATCCAGCCCGTCACCGCGCAGGTGAAGCTGATCAGCTGCATCCCCGTGTTCACCATGGCAACGGACTCTTCTGGAACGTCTGCTGGGAACTCTGGTCGGATTGGTTCTGGCTGCTCTACGGTCCACAGGCGGCCATGTTCAGGTTCTCCTCCGGACCCGTCCGGACATCCTGGCCCCGGTCAGAACCCTGATCCGACTGTCTGTTGCTCGGGTGACAGAACCTGATCCGACCCGCTGCCGTCACTCCAACAGTGAAACCAGGCTGCGGCTCTGGCCTCGGCCTTGATCCGGGTCAGAACCGCCGGCTTCAGGGTCCAGAGTCAGTCCTGCTGAAGAAATTCCCGGTTTTCCAGATCCTGAACGGAGCCGGCTGCAGCTGGAGGGTCTGCTGGGAACAAAGAGTCCGTCTGAACGGAGAGCGGCCCCTCCCCCGGCGCCGAGCCCTGACGGGTCAGACGGGCTTCAGACGGCTGGACGGACGGATTGGGTCTGGAAACACGGACACGGAGCTGCTGATAAACATTTACTCCATGAATTAAAGATGGAGGCTTCGAGGTTCTGCTGCTCGGGTTTCCTTTCTCCGGTTGCCGGCCGGCTCCTCGGTAACCGTGGCCATGGCAACCGGAGGCGGTAAACAGGCCAGGAGTAAGGAAGGTGCTTTTTGTTTCTCCAGGGAAATATTCAACGTTCCCCCAGTCAGAGGATCCAGGATGGAGGTTCTGGTTCTGAGAGCGAGTCTCTGTGTGTGTGTGTGTGTGTGTGTGTGTGTGTGTGTGTGTGTGTGTGTGTGTGTGTGTGTGTGTGTGTGTGACCTTCTGCCAGAGGTCAACTGGATTTATTTTTGGTTTTCAGCCTGGTTCTTTTTGTTTTTTTGAAGGATAAATTAGTTTCCATAAACGTCATAATTCATTTAATTTGTTGATTTATTTTTCAGTTCCAGTGTTAAATGTTCATGAGAATTTAAAGTTTTCTGATCTTTGAGAATCTGCTCTTGCATTTTTATATCACTGGAAAATGGTCTCAAAACAACAATATTATCCTTTATCGCCACATTTATTACCAGAAAAATGTGTAACTATAACAGGCTTATGAACCAACTAATGTTTCTAAATATAGATTTAATAACAAATGCAGGTTTTTTTAAATCTTCTTTTCCCCTGAAATATTTGTTTTGAATTTCAACATACAATAAAAATACCAGAAATATGTTCTGATCTATTTGTTGGAAATTATATGAATTATTGAATGTATTGATCCATTAATTTTGCTGGTATGTTTAATCTCTGGAGGATGCTGCTGATCAGTAGTATCTGTTTGAAAAGTCAGAAATCCAGAAGTTTCATCATTTCTTTGAGTTTATCTCAGTTAAAGTTTTGCTTTAAAATTTTCTCTTCATTTAAATGGCATCAATTTAACGCAACATGCAGACATTAAGGTAGTGATAATAGGTCAGTGGAATATGACCATTTATGTCTTCAGGAACAATAATCTCTGGTCAACATTGAAGCCACATGAACAGAGTAATTATTGAAATTCCTTGAGCTCCATTTTTTCTATAGTTTTAAAGTGCTTATAAGAAAATATGGACATGTATTTGTCTTCAAAATATTACTTTTAGTACAAGTACGTTGTAAGTAAAACGTCAGTGCCAGCTATTCCTGACGCCAAGCGGCAGGGGGAGCTGTTGTAATAAATGACAATTAGTTTTGTTTTGGTATTTACTTTGTTAAACGCTGTAAATCACATGTTTTTGATCAGACTGGAGCTCTGCTGTGTTTTGGAAAATATATATATATATATATATATTATAAATGATTTTATATCTAAACCCTTTTGAAGGTGGTCTCACGACAGAATTTTTTTTTACTACTTCCGGTTTTCCAGTCGGACGTATTTGCATAAACAGCAGCAGAAAGAGGAAGGAAGAAGAAGAAGAAGCTGCAGGAGCGGCATATTTATAATAACACCGGGATAGTGGGAGCAGAAAGAGTTGATTCTTAGCAGCAGCAACTCTGATAAACTTTCACTCCGAACTATTCAACACACGAAGAAGAAGGAGCCTGTAAGACTGAACTCAGGACAAATTTACCCGCTCATCAGCTGATTTCTGCGAGAAAGGTGAGCTTCCGGTCCGACATGTTGACCTCAGGTGTGCTCTGTGTCCTGCAGAGTCAAATGATTGCCGGCAGGTGAGCCGCTGGCCCACCCAGGGAAACCAGACCAGTCCAACAGAACCGGGACCAGTTACACAGCCATAAACCTGCGGTACCGCAGAGTTCAGAGTGGGAAAGGAGAAATGATTCAGGAATTCATGAAAAAGTCGCTGCCTGTGTTCAGAACTATATTAGTAATTTCTGTTCCGGTTCTAGATTCATTTAAAATGTATTAGTAAAGTAGAGGAAGGAATATAAACGGAGTTTCTGTAGAAACTGGAGAGGTTCTGGCGGGTCCAAGACATCAGAACCTTCAGCTCGGTAGTTTGTTTACATTCCAGTTGATCAATAAATTAATCATAGAAATCCATTATAAACAGTAAATATAATGGACCTGAAGACTAACTTATTGGTACCAGAATTTTATGGTGTTAAAATAAATAAAATGGAAAATCAAGTTAGAAAAAAGAAAATGATTATCAGCTTTAATAAAACGAAAAATGGAGGAGATGGAAAAAACGCTGCATGAAAAAAGAAAATAATTCACAGAAAGACAAGAGATGAGAACAGGGCTGAACAGAACATAATCCATCATCATGAAGAATGTGAGATTATAGATTATTTAGATCAGATTACTGCATCAGAAATATGAGGAAGAAAAAATAAAGTGATTGTAGGAGAGACAAGACATTTAATTTACTGGCTGGTGAAAACTCAGGATTAAATGTCTTGGTCTAAAATTTAATATTTATTAGAGATACAGAATATGTCAACATTATTAACATCATGGATCCAATCAGTGAAACTGGCTGATAGTAAAGACATTTACTTCCGTCTTGTGACCATTTATTTTGTGGTGGTTTGATGTTTGTCTGGTCATCTGACAGTAATGAGGATGCAGCAAAGAATTATGGGTATTTAACTGAAGCAGTGAAGGCGGTGTGATCACTTTTACAAGGGGTAAAGAAATGTGTATAATATTTTCCATATTTTACCGTCATTTCGCCAGATTTCAATTCACTCATCTGACGAGTGGGTGGAGACATTTTCAGCGTTGCACACAGAGCACGTCTGACTGTGACCTCTGACCTGGACTCTGAGCTAAATGCATCTCGTTTTCCCAGAGACATTTACTTCAGTCCAAGCAGACGCAAAGATCACGTCCATGTTCATAATTTAAGTGTGATTGTTAAGCTTATAGCTGCTGCGATCAGTCAAAACCTTCCTAATGTTTATCTTGGATTAAAGGGCCAGTGTCACGTCAACGCCGCTTTGTTTTTATCGTTCCTTCAGGTTTTCATGTTTTTCCCTCATCAGAAACAAACCTGCAGTGTTGCTTTGATTCTTTCATGTATGTTTGAGAAATCCTTTAATCTCCATGGCAACCGTTCAGCTTCAAACGCCTGGGTGGACCTAACCCCGCCTTTGAGTCTTAGCTCCTCCCCCACTCAGCCATGTTGGGATGACTTCCTGGAGGCGGAGCTTCTTAAAGAGACAAAGGCCCAATTTCAAGGCACTAAATCAGGAAGTCAAATTTGATACATATAGCAGTTTTTATACCCCCTTTAACACATTTATATGATGGGATGCCTGGGTCCAGTGACGCTATGGTCCAGAACCCAGACCAGTTGGTGGCAGTAATGACCCAGTTTGCCACCAAGAAGGAGAAGGGGAACCGCCGGGTGTTCAGAGTCCCAGGTGAAGGTC
The DNA here is from genome assembly GCF_000485575.1 of Poecilia formosa. Taxonomy (NCBI): domain Eukaryota; kingdom Metazoa; phylum Chordata; class Actinopteri; order Cyprinodontiformes; family Poeciliidae; genus Poecilia; species Poecilia formosa. Next base: position 1,857,491 of record NW_006800051.1, on the reverse strand, counting down.
ACAAGAAGGACGTCAGGCTTTGTCTGAAGCAGCTGGACCAGTTAAACCAGTAGAGGTCCAATATGGACCAGGTGTTCCCAGCTGCTCCCCTGCTGGTCTGACTCTGGATGCGTCTCTGTGTTCCTGCTGCTCAGGGGAACCTCGGCAGGATGCTGGAGCAGCAGGCCGACCGGGTCATGGAGCTGTCGGAGTGGAGCCAGCGCTGGCAGGAGAACAAGATCGGCTTCCATCAGCCGGAGGTCCACAGGTAACCGTGGCGACTGCGTGTCCGGAGAGCCAGCTGGGTCAGAACTCAGCTGAGTTTGAACCAATCAGAACCTGAATGTCTCCCATGTCTAACAGCATGCTGCAGATGAACTACGAGGCGGTGGTGAACGGACGGAGCGGCGTCCGGTGGTTCTTCCCTCTGTGTGGGAAAGCTGTGGACATGAAGTGGTAGGAACCTGGTCTGGTCAGATCCGGTTCGGTCCGGTTCGTGTTCATCAGCTGGCTGTGTCTGACCCGGCTCAGGTTGGCGGATCTGGGTCACTCGGTGGTCGGCGTGGAGTTTTCAGAGATGGCCATCAGACAGTTCTTCCAGGAGAACAACATGACGTTCAGCGAGGAGGACGTCCCCGCCGTCCCCGGAGCCAAAGTCTTCCAGGTGGGTCGACCCGGAACCGGAGTGGCTGTTTGGGTTCATTCAGTCTGACTGGTTTTCTCCCAGTACAGTTGTCTGACTGGTTTCCAGTTTATCTCCAGAGATGATCTGGAACTCAACAGGTTTAACTTCTGATGCCGGCGGTTCTGCAGGATGCAGGTCATTCTGTGAGGTGCAGAAAGTTCTGTAGATGGTCTGCAGCATCCAGCTGGTCCTCCTGCTGGTCCTCCTTCCTGCTGGTCCTCCTGCTGGTTCTCCTTCCAGCTGGTTCTCCTTCCTGCTGGTCCTCCTGCTGGTTCTCCTTCCAGCTGGTCCTCCTGCTGGTTCTGTTCTGGTGTTCCTCCTGTCATAACAGCAGATCTCCCTCTGGTGGTTTTATTCTGTCCAGAACTCGGAGGGCAGCGTGTCCCTGTACCAGTGTGACCTGTTCAGCTTCTCCAGGTGAGTTGTCCTGCTGGACGTCCAGGGAGACGTCGGCTGTCTCTGAGCGGTTCTGTGTTGTGCTGCAGCGCCGTGGCGGGTCAGTTCGGGGCGATCTGGGACAGAGGCTCTCTGGTGGCCATCAACCCCCGGGACAGGGACCGGTGAGTCCAAACGGTCCCCGCGTTCCTGAGCGTTCCTCAGCGTCTCCCGGTCCTGACGTGTCCTCCGTCCTGCAGGTACGCGGCTCTGATCGTCTCTCTGATGGCTCCAGACTGCAGATACCTGCTGGACACGCTGCTCTACAATCCAGAGCTCTATAAAGGTGGGTTACCATGGAAACCGTAAGACGTGACGTCATGCTGTGGCGCTCATCGTGTCTGTCCTGCAGGTCCTCCGTTCTTCGTCCCCGATGAACAAGTCCAGAGTTTGTTTGGTGAGTCTGAGCTCCATCCTGGACCAGGAAGTAGCCTGATCCCAGCAGCAGGTCCTGGGTATTTACTGGGACGGCTTGTTGTTGTGTTGCAGGCAGCAGGTGTGACGTGAAGCTGCTGCAGTCTGTGGACGCACTGACAGACCGACAGAGGGCCTGGGGTCTGGACGCTCTGACGGAAAACGTCCACCTCCTCACCCTGAAGGCGGCGAACTGACGTCCGACCCGGTCCGACCCGGTCCACTGACCTGCTCCGGTTCTCCTGTCAGCCACGCAATAAAGCTGCTTTTTAAACAGAGTTCCTGCTGTTCTGTCACTTCTTCAAACCTAACAGAATTGGTCTCCATCAACTCTTCTAAGTTTGTGCTGCTTTTGCTTTGAACATAAAAACAAAAACTGAAAGGTCAACCAGCCGAGTCCAACATCGGCGTCAAACGATTCTGCAGCAAAACTTTACGTGTACCGCTGTCATTTTAAAGAGATTAATAAAATAGTTTCCAGAGGTCAACCAGTCCACCGGCTCACATTTACAAAATCAAACACATTTAGTGTTAATCAGGAAGTCATTGATGTTTGTGCAGCAAAAAAATGTATTTGTGCTGCGTTTGTTCTGAAGATTTTAATTTTGATGAAGTTTTTTCTTAATATCTTTAAAATGGAAGCAGCACAAACAAACATTTGACACCAGTTTTGTTTCACTTTGAAGAAGCTTGGAGGAAAACCGTCTCGGGTCGGGTTGGACCGGTTCCATCCAGATCCAGTCTGAAGGTGGAGACCAGAGAGATCATCTTCATCATCATCAGTGAAGGTGATGAAGCTCGGACATGTGTGAGCGTAAGCCCCGCCCCCAGGTCTGCTCTGCCTCACCTGCTGCAGCAGAAGGAGCTTTGTGTCCTATTTGGCTGAGGAATCTGGGACAGAGGAGCTAATCTCCAGGAGGAAGAGAAGGGATGAGGAAGGGCAGGCTGGGGGAGGAGCTTCAGGAGAAACGATTCAAAGATCAGGATCTACTGGAGATCCAGAGTGAAGCTCACAGATCTCAGAGATCCTGCTGAGACCAAACAGGTGAGATCCGTTCAGACTGCAGTTCTGTTCCCCGACCAGCAGGGGGAACCATCGCCTGCCGGTGAGAGGAGGAGCAGTATGGAGATGAACTGGGCTCATAATGTCCGACAACAAAAACAAAAAACTAATTTTAAACATTTTCTTAGCTATGTTGCATTATTATATATAGTGGGTCGAAAAAAATATTTTTGACTAAGTTTCAAACATAAAAGACTTGAAACGTATTGGATCATAAAGTCTTGGGAAAAAATTAAACTGAAACAAAATATTTGAATTTGAAAATAAAAAGTTCAAAACTGCTCTTCAATTTCAGATTTTTTTTTTCTTTCAAGTTTCCAAATTGTTTTCAGTAATTTTATTAAATTACGTGACCTGGTGGAGCTACAATGGGGCCAAACAGCTTGAAAAAAACAATCAATGAGGCTGGAAAAAAAAAATTCATTTGAAACTTCAAAGAAATGTTACGAAACTTAAAGATTCAAAACCTTTCTTCAGTTTTATTTTACTCTGTTTTTTTTGTTTGTTTGTTTGTTGTGATCTTATGAAACTATATTGAGATCAAAAAGCTTGTAATTTGAAAAAAGTAAACAAATAAAAGATTTCACTTTTTTCTTCAGTTTAAAATCTATTTGTGAGTTTTAAGGCTTTTTTACACATCTTCAGCATTTTTTATTTGTTTGTTACAAACTTTATGGCCCCATAGCTCCACAGCCCCACCTGTACATGACTCCTCTGGAGGACGTTCACCTCCTGAAAGCTGCAGCAGGAGGAGCCACCAGAAGGCCTCCAGCTGGGAGGAGAAGCTCAGAGAATCCAGAGACTCTCTGCTGGAGTTTCAGCAGATTTATTGTTCTGGTTCTGGTTCCGACTCCAAGCTGTTGAGTCTGGGTCACACAGATGGTCTCAGGTCTCACCTGCTGTCCCTCTGCGCATGCTCAGTGACGGTGAGCTCAGCAGATAGAGGCTGCAATCCCTACTAATACCTGCTGGGTGTGGTAGAACAGTCCCCGCCCGGCCGGGGCGCCGCCCGATGCGCCGGTGACGGAATGATGCGCAGCCATGACGTCTCCAGCCGAATCTGATCCATAATCAATAATCACTGCTGATCATCAGCTGTTTGAATCTTCTCTTCTCGCGCTGGTCTCTCCGAGTCTCGCGGTGACTCGCTCTCAGAGGTGCACGCGCTCGGCGGCGCTCGCGCCCGGCTCCGTGCTCGTCCCAGGCGGCGCGCGCTCCCGCAGAGTGATCGGATCGACGTGTCTCGGACAGAGTCGGGCTGCGGTCTCACGCGCTCCTTCACTTTGAATTCGGTCCGATTTCCGGAGCTGAAGAAGAGGAGGAGAGGGAGGAGGAGGAAGGACCGGGAAGGATCCCAGTCCGGAGACGGGAGAACCGGGAGAACCGGGAGCAGCTGGATCACGACCGGAGCTGGAAGAATGAGGAGCGGCTGGATTCTCCTGAGCCTGGCGCTGAGCTGCCTCTGCGGGGCCGCAGTGAGTGGGGACAGGGGGCTTCCAGGGTCCGCGGGGGGTCCGCGGGGGGTCCGCTGTGTTCAGGTGCAGCTGCGGGGCTCAGACACACAAGTTGTTATGATTTCAGTCTGGTTCTGTGAAGACTTAATGACTTGACACGCTTTGCTTAGAGACCTGAGTGTGTTTGTGTGTTTGTGTGTGTGATTTCTGACCTCTCTGCTCCTCAGAGTTTCCTCTGCTTTCACCTTTGACCTTTTACTCCTGTTGTTTTCCCTGATGAAGAGGCTTTTGGTTCATTCTCAGGTCTGCTAGGCCTCCTAATGAAGACTGAGCTGCTCTCTGACTTGTTGCTCTCCTCCTCCTCCTCCTCCTCCTCCTCCTCCTCCTCCTCCTCCATGTGTGTTGTTAATGAGTCAGCGCGATTCGGCCTCCAGAACATCGGTTAACGTGTTTCTGGGGGACCGGTCCAGGAAGTTGAGGTTCTGATCCAGGAGTCAGTCTTGCTGGGTTCCAGCTGTTTGTTATCATGTGAGGCTCTGGTCCAAGTAACGATTAATCATGATGAATCAATAATTGAAATAATCTTAAACTAATTAAGTAATCGATTAACCGTTTACAGACTCAATACTGAAAAGGAAGAAACCCTCTCCACCTGCATCAGCCACCAGATTCTAGAATTGTGGTCTGGGGCCATACAAATTCATTCAGAGGGCCACAATCGGCCCCCGGACCACACTTTGGACCAACAGGTCCGATCCTCAACTTTGAACCGGGTTTGGAAAAGTGAGCAAAGTTCCTGCAATAGAAGCTGAAAACTCTGTGAGGCTGTGAAGTCAATAAATATGACCTTTGACCTGAGCTGCCACAAACGACTGACCTGATTGGCCAGAAGGAGCCAATCACAGAGCAGATTGGTGAAAGTCGGAGAAGCCAAACCTTTGCAACCAGGCCGGATGGTTTGGATCAGAGTGGCTGCTCGGCACCGCAACGCCGTCTGGTTCTCGTCAGAATCTTCAGCATCGCCATGGTTACCGCCTCCGTCTCCATGACGAGCATGTGAGCTGTCATCATGTCACGTTTTCACACCTGACCCAGATTAGTCAGAACCGCCAAACCGTCTCTGAGGGACCAACCCGGGCCCAGCAGTCCGACATCTTCAGACCTGGAAACAACTGGAAAACACCTGGAAACAACTGGAAAACACCTGGAAACACCGGGAAAATACATGGAAATACCTGGAAACACCTGGAAACAACTGGAAAACACCTGGAAACACCAGGAAAATACCTGTAAAATACCTGGAAAACACCTGGAAACAACTGGGAAAATATCTGGAAATACCTGGAAAATACCTGGAAAACACCTGGAAAACATCTGGAAAACACCTGGAAAACATCTGGAAACACCTGGAAAACATCTGGAAACACCTGGAAATACCTGGAAACAACTGGATAATACCTGGAAAACACCTGGACCTATCCAGGTGTTTTCTGGATAGACCTGGAAAACACCTGGATAGACCTGGAAAACACCAGTAATGTTTAGTTTTTCCTCCATGTTTATTTCGGTGTGAACTGGAGCTGATGCTGTTACCCTTGAAGCCATTTTTGAAATGTTTCTGAAGGTTTCTCAACATAACGGATCAGAAAATAAAAACGGTTATAAGCGACAATTATTGTTTTAATTTGGGAAAAATAATTTATTTGGAAAATAAATGTTTGCTATTTAAATCAGCGTCTTTGTCTCATTCCTCACTGGGGGAACGAGGATCGGTTCCATCAGCCGTCACTTAGATTCAAACTAAATATTTGTGTATCAAGGTATTTAGTTTGAAACAAAATGTTTCAAACTAAATACCTTGATACACAAATAGTTTGAAACAAAATGTTTCAAACTACAATAAATATGTATTTATCAAGCTTAATATTTAGTTTGAAGCTAATTATTTACATAAAAAGTCTTTACTAAACATTTAGTAAAGATTTGCATCAAATTATGTAGTTGACCCCTACATGTTTAGTTGGAAATAAATATGTAACTAAATAATTTTCTAGCTCCAAACTAAATATTTAATTAGCAAGTTAAATGTTTAGCTTCAATGTAATTTAGCTAATAAGCCAAATAGTTAGCTTGCAGCTAAATATTTACTAAGATAAATGTGTTTTTAACTAACTAAAGGCTCCAAATTAAATATTTAGTTTGAAGATAAAAATTTAGCTCTGAGCAAATATTTTAAATGTATTTTTTCCATTTTTGTCGGTTTTAGTGTTTTATTAGACAGGAAGTGGCTGTCAGCTCCATGTTTTCACCTCCTGGTAACAGGAAGTGACTACCAAAATAAAAGCTGCCAGCAGTCTCTTCCTTCTACCTTCATACCAGAACCGAGCCTGGGTTGCCATGGCGATGCTGACAGACGTCATGTTTCCTGTTCGGGTCGGTTCTGTTGGGTCCAGTCTGAGAAAACTTTGGATCTGCAGATCATTAGTGAACGCATCACGTTCTGTAAGAGCATGTGGGCCGGTCCATTCACACAGAAACAGGTCCATTCACACAGAACCAGGTCCATTCACACAGAACCAGGTCCATTCACACAGAACCAGGTCCATTCACACAGAACCAGCAGTTTCTGAGCCTCCTCTGAAGAGCTCATTAATATTCACACAGTAACTTGTTTGTCCCTGGATCTGGACCGACTCCAGAACCCAGAACAACCAATAAGAGCCTGTTGCTGCCTGACCCGGTCCACAGAACCGGTCCTATGGAAACTGAAGGAGTTTGATGTTCCTTCATCTGTCAGACGCATTGACAGAACCGAACCGGACCAAAGAGTCATCAGAATGACTAGTCCGTCTGAGACTTGGACTAGTCCGTCTGTTCAGAGATCCGAAGGCGTTGAGGCAGGAACCTGCAGCGGTCGGCGTCTTACCGGGTTCCTGGATCAGTTCTGGTTCCTTCAGAAACGACCCAGTCAGACGATCAGCTGCAGGAGAACTCAGTGGTTCCAACAGGGAGGCTGCAACCTCAATACAACCTGAATACAACCTCACTGGAACCTGGTGAGGGACCCGCTGGTGTGGGTTTAACAGAACCATCAGAACTGACCTGCTGTTCGGACCAGACGGTTTGCTGCTTCAGGTCGATAGAAGAAAAAAGCTGAACTATTGGACCCTGGTGGTTCTGTTCCCCTTCTACAGCTCAGAGCTAAGTATTAATTATGAATGAATGAATGAATGAATGAATGAATGAATGAATGAATGACACGGCGGACATTTTTGTATCTTATGACAGGATAAATAACCAGACTAGTTTTTATTGTGTAACTTTACAAACGGCTCCATGGATCCATTTATTCAGCAGAACCAGAACCAAACTGGACCGCTGGTTCTGGATGTCCTGCAGCAGCTTTCAGGTCCAAGTGGACACACACACACACACACACACACACACACACACCCTGACCCAGAGGGACTCACTCTGGATTAGTCCTGAGTAATGGGATCAGAGATCACCACCTGCCGGCCCAAACCGCCGGCCCTTCACCTGGACCTCACCTCCTCCATCCATCTGTTCATCCATCCATCCATCCATCCATCCATCCATCCATCCATCCATCCATCCATCCATCCATCCATCCATCCATCCATCCTGCCTGTAATCAGGTTCTTTTTGGTTCTGGTTCTGAACAGAACCGGTCCAGTTCTGGTGTTTCTCAGGTTAAACTGGTTTCCAGTCTGGAACCAGAATCTGGTTTCTGTCTCTGAGTCTCTGGAGGTTTCTGGTTCTGGAAACAACCGGACTTCGTTTGTTCCTGAGTGACACGTCTTCAGGTTGTCACGACGACCTTCAGTCTGAGCCAATCAGCGGTCAGAACCAGTGACCTGTGACCTGAGGGTTCCTCTGCTGGTTTTCCAGGCGGCGGCCAGGAGCTCCTCTCCCACAGACGACCTGTACCTGGATGACCCGGGGTCGGGCGGTTACTACCCAGAGGACGACGACGACTTCAACTCCGGCTCCGGCTCAGGTAGTCCAGAACCCCCATCCCGTCCGGTCCAGTTCCCGTCTCAGTCAGGATCTTCTGAGGATCCGGTTCTGTGTTCTCAGGTGGAGACGAGGAGATCCTGGAGGAAACGGTGACGGTCAGTAGGATTTATATCGAGCCCAAAGCAGCAGAACCCACCAAGGACTCCACCAAGTTCTTCAGCCCCAAGATGGAGCCGGGGCCGGAGGGACGGGCCAGAGACGGCACGGCCAGGAAACCGGTCAGGACAGAGGTCAGAGGTCACGCTGAGTGGGTCCGTCATAAGAACGGTTCTGTTGCTGTAAATAACAAAGGGACCAACAGGAACTGAATGGAGCTGATTTTAGGGTCTGCAGTGAATTAATCACATTTTAATCAAGAAGTATTGACAAAATTAGTAATTAGTCAATTCAAAAGCCATTTTTGCCATTAAATTATTGAAAAAACAGACATATTTATAGAAACATTTAGTTTTAATCTGTTTTTCAGGTTTGGAGCAAAGAGTTTCAGGAAGCCCTGGTCATTCATGGGGCTTCTTCAGACGCTGACATTAGCATTAGCTGCTAACTGGTTAGCACTGAGATGCTGTTTTAGGCTTGAAAAGATTCTCTGATAGGCTAACTCCTTTTAGCACACCTTGAACACAACATCATCGTTTCCACTGCCCAATCAGATTGTTTACTGACAGAAGCAGATTCCTCGTCCATCGTTGCTGTTAGCGGCTGTAGCTTGTGAGTCCATGTTGGCCACACTTCCAGACACTGAGCAGCTAAAGTTGGAGTAAATTATTGCAAAGATGTCACGGTCCTGCTCCATGCAATTTCCAGCAAGCTTCATAGTTTTACTGGGAATTTCATGCATCACGTCCAAACGTCAGTGATTGGGTGAAATCAGAGCCAATCATTTCAAGCTTCAACAGAGGCCCCGCCTCCAGGAACGAATCGTTTCTCACTAACTGAGCGTAGACTGTCTGGATGAAGTGAAGTCGGGGTAAAACGTGACGTCTGAAGACTGTCGGCCCTGATCGGTCAGAGGATGGAGACGGTTGGGTCTGAAGCGTATGTGGAGTTTTTAAGGACGGCGCAGGATGTTCAGATAGCTGCCATGTTCCTCCTTGTTGATCCGGTTGAACTTTGGGCCTGACCCGACCCAGAGCTGCCGCTCCGCTGTGACGGAAAACCAGCCTCACTGCAGCGATGAGCCCAGTTCAGATGCTCATGGGAAAGAACCAGTAGTAACGCTGCGTCTCCTGTTCTTCCTCCCACAGCCCCCAGTTCCAGTCACAGAGGACCAGCAGAGGAACCAGTTAACCAGAACCACCGAGCCTCCGGGTCCTCCTCTGGAACCCGTTGAAGTCCGGACTGAAAACCTCTTCCAGAGGACGGAGGTGTTGGCAGGTTGGTGCTTCAGGCTGCGGGCATAAAGACAACCTGCTGACCAACAGCAGCTCAGAGCCGCAACGAAGCCAAAACTGCAGAAAAACATAAAAACATTTTGCTTTTCAGATAAAAAACCTTCCGTCTGTAAATCTGTTCTGAAGCGTCAGAGTTCATCTTTAGCTTCAGCTGGTCCAAACTCTGTAAAACAAAAACTGTCCTAAGAAGAACCTTCTGCATCTCATCAATAATCAGTGAATCAATAAATGATCACCAGATCAGCTGTGTTGACGTTCAGCTTTTCTCATGTTTGTTTATTTAGCTGCAAATGATCAAACGTTCACAAAGGGATTGCTGCTCTCGCATTTTAGGCAATAAGAGGTTTGTCTCATTTAAAAATTAATGAAATTGTTTATTTGCATCTTTTAATATATTTATGATATAGCATATAAGACAATCTATGTGGTTAAATAGAAAATCTGCAGAATGTGGCATTTTAAAAAATAGAATGATCGATTGATCGTCAGAACGATCGATTGATCGTCAGAACGATCGATTAATCGTCAGAGTGATCGATTAATCGTCAGAACGATCGATTAATCGTCAGAATAATCGATTTCTAAATGACTCGTTAGCTGCAGGTTGGATCAGACGACCTCCACCTGCGTCGCGCATTCTGACCCGTCCACATGTGGCCGGGACTAAACCGCCGTGTGACCGGTTGACACCAGTTTAACCTTTGACCCCGTGTCTCTCTCTCTCAGCTGTTATTGCAGGCGGCGTGATCGGCTTCCTGTTTGCCATCTTCCTCATCCTCCTGCTGGTTTACAGGATGAGGAAGAAGGACGAAGGCAGCTACGACCTGGGAGAGAGGAAGCCTTCGGGAGCAGCCTATCAGAAAGCTCCGACCAAGGAGTTTTACGCGTGAGGCGCCGCTGTGATGTGGAGCCATGGCGGCGCCTGTCGGACCCGTGGTCCAACAAACAGGAACCGTCTCACTGAAGTGGCCAGAGGAGAACTTTTCTTAGAACTTTCTTTGTTTCCCCAGTAAAGCCAGAGGTTCTGCTCGGCCCGGAGTTAACCCGTTTGTGTTTTAGCATGTCTAAAGACGAGTTCACCTCCTTCACCTGTTCCTCTCCAGGTTCTAGATCACCGTCTGTTCTCACCCCACACGGCCTCTCACACCGATCAGAACCCAAAAACTGCTCCAGCTCTGAGTCCAGAACCCACAGGGATCCGGGGTTCTGGTTCTGATTCTAACAGGAAGTAGATCTCTGCGCTCCTCTTTATTAGAACCAGAGAACCACAGACTCACGTTCTGTTGTTTAGTCGCGCTCTTGGTTCTGAGCTTTCAGCCCAGTTGTTTCTTGTGTATGTAAAGAAAAATGAAGATATAAATATTCACAAATGTCTGAAACCCTCAAAGTGCCTCCATGTGTCCGCGCTCGAGCGGTCACGGATCTCTGGAACGTTTTTTAGTCGTATGAAGCTGACTGTATTGTTGTACGTGTAATCTGAACCAACACTACTGAATAAACTTTGTGGCCTAAAGTCCGACTCCTCCTCCCTGCACATGCGCTAACGGCGGAGCTAGTCTTTCTTTTAGCGCTTTTGCTCATTTTAAAACAGTTAACGCACCTAGCTTCCTCTAAATATATTTTCCAGATAAATTATTTTCCAGATATTTCTTGACTCTTGAATTTGAATAAAGTTCAAAGTTTTGGTCATCAACCGACATTTAGTTTCCTTTCCTTTTGTTACATTTCCCAGAATGCATTGCTGTTCAGCAGTTAGCTGTCCCACATGTTTTCTGACCGAAGCTGTTAGCAAAACTCAACTACAAAAATAAAAAGAGAAAAGTCTGTTCCAAAGAATCACTTCCTGAAGCACAAACCGTACAGCTGGGTGTGTAATAACTGCTTTAACCCCACAGAGGGCGCTACGCAGTGTTGTAGCATGTTTTGTCATTTGTATATAATGTGTATCAGAATAGTTTAATTTAGCATTAGCTTCTGCTGGAAACCATGTTGTAGCACTTTATCGTTAGCAGAACTAATGTTCATGATTAGCACATTAGCATTAGCTTCAGATAAATACCATCTTGTTGTAGCGCGTTAGCGTTAGCAGAACTAGTGTTTAGAATTAGTGCTTTAGAGTTAGCGCAGCTGACTCTTTAGCTAGCAGTGCTCACTAGCTTCACTTTTACTTTGGAGTTCAGTCTTCAGAGGTTCAACAGAAGCTATCTGTCCTCAGAGTAAAGGGCGACGTCCAGAGATGATCTTAATGAAATTACACATCATCGTTCAGATTATTTTCCACCTACGTCTGAGTCTGTTTCCCTTCTTTTTCCTCAGCTAAACCCGTCCTCTGGTTAGATTATGTTCTGTCAGGACTGATCTGTGGAAAATCAGAATTATTCTGACTGTTGGAGAGCTGATGAGTTAATAACCCAGTTACAGAGACCAACCCCCCTCTGGGCCTCATTTCTCTGCAGAATTAATCCGCTCTGTAACCGGGTGAGATTAGGACGCTGCAGTGATATGCCGGAGCACATATCCACAGAGGATTACTCATCTGCTCGGTGATAATCCCCTCAGACTTTAAGTAATGTGCTGCAGGGAATTACAGGCCGCCTGTCATCTGAAACACGGCTCCAGCAGCCGAACCGTTTCTACGCCTCCACGGCTCAATTCAACCACAGGAACCTTTCAGTTTGGGACGTTTCTGCAGGTCCCAGCAGAGCTGCCGCACGGCACAAAGAGGGCAGCTGAGATCCAATTTTACTAACAGGAATAACACGACCGGTGATCAGCTGATGTTGGTATCAGATTACAGGCCGTTTGTAAAATTACAGGCAAAAGTTTACAGCAATAATTTGGGCTGTTTATCCAATCATAAAAGAAAAGTATCATTTTTCAGTAATTTTTCCACCATGTTTTTTATTCATTTTATAAATACTACAGTTTCACAATGTAATAATTAGTAATCTGTATATTTAGTTTACCAACTAAATACTTAGATCCAAACTAAATAGGCTAATTAAATATTTTTTTTACCACCAAATATTAAGGTAAGCGAAATATATAGCTGAGCTAGTTAAATGTTTAGATTGGTTAAATATTAAGTAAATATCTATTTAAGCAAGTAAGTACTTTAAACATTTAGTTCACAATATTTATGTTGTAAACTAAATGTTTAGTTTTGTTTAGTAGTTTAGCATTAGCAGAGCTAAGATTCTTGTTAGTGAACCTAAATTTTTGATTAGTTTTGGCTAATAGCTGCTGCAGATTTTAGTGCAAACATATGTTACAACCTGGGCGGCCATTTTGAAAAAGGAAACTCAAGATCAAGAAAATGTGTATTATTTCTACGGTTCAGAATGTTTAAGGAGTGATTTGATACCAAACACATTCATCTAACCGATGATTACTGATATTCCTGGACAACCACGGAGGCCATCTTGAAAAATTAAATGATCAGTAAATATCATTTCTTTATCCAATTTTATATGATTTGCCACTAAAATTGTCTGTGATAAATATTTGAAAATTTAATGAAAAACATTTTTTTCCAGAAAAATCATTCTGAAAAATTTTCATATTTTTAGTGGCTAATGGATGATTTTTGATGATCAGATTATAAATATAAAAATCATTTCATCTCTTCATATCTAACTATTTATCTGTTTGATTAGTCTCTAAATATCCGACTGGCTCTCATTTAATCGCTCAGTTTTGTTATTAAAATGAGTTTAGGTTGATGGAAGCCATCAGGCTGCCTGATTTAAAAATGATCTCAGGAGAGCAACGCTGTTCTCATCTTCCTTCTGCAATCACTTCATTGGCGCCTCGGCATCGTTTTACGACGACGCTCAGACGAGGACGGAAACACAAGCTTGTTTCTTTGTTAAAGTCCGGATCACTTACAGCCGTCAGCTGAAGCTGCAGGTGGTCCTGCAGAGGCCCGGTAGCTGCAGCATCTTCACGCCGCGCCTCCATGAATAAAACAAACCTGTTGGGTCGCAGCAGAACCTGGCAGCGCTGACCGGCGGTCTCACTCCTCACCCTCTGTGAGGATCATAAATCCAGCTGAGCTGTGAAACAAGCCGGGTCTGTTTCTGAGTGAGAGCGAGAGCTGGAGGGGTCAAAGCATGAAACAGCAGATCAGCGTCAAAATAAACGAGGAAGCAGCTGCCTGGAGTCTGCAGGAACACTTCATCTGCTCGCTATAAAAGATTCAGCCAGCTGTATTTTTAGTCCAAGGCCGTCTGCCATCATCAGGAAGACCTCTGGATTCAGGTTTTACATTTTCCCACTGATGGCCTCCAACTCGTCTCAACGTTCAAATCAAACAATTCAGTTAAATGGACAGTTTGCTGTGAGTCACTGAGATCAGAAATAAAACAAAGGCTGTCTTTCCTCCTGAGGGTCCGGTCGACCCAGTTCTACTGGAACCAGAACTCCATCATCTGCTCCACCTCCAGCTGCTGTGGTTCTCTGAGTCAAACCAACCTGTTCCCCTCCTGGCCTGTGGGGGCGCTGCACCAAGAACCACTGAAGGAAACGACACAAAAACCTCTGAAGACACTGAGAGCAACTTCCTTCTTCACCAGATGGATGATGGATGGATGGATGGATGATGGATGGATGGATGGATGGATGGATGGATGGATGATGGATGGATGGATGGATGGATGGATGGATGATGGATGGATGGTGGATGGATGGATGGT
>NW_006800051.1:1833357-1834325 GCF_000485575.1 Poecilia formosa | reverse complement strand
GATGATGGACGGTGGATGGGTGGATGGATGGATGGATGGATGGATGGATGGATGGATGGATGGATGGATGGATGGATGGATGGATGATGGATGGATGGATGGATGGATGGATGATGGATGGATGATGGATGGATGGATGGATGGATGGATGGATGATGGATGGATGGTTGATGGATGGATGGATGGATGGATGATGGATGGATGGATGGATGGATGGATGGATGGATGGATGGATGGATGATGGATGGATAATGGATGGATGATGGATGGATGATGGATGGATGGATGATGGATGGATGATGGATGGATGATGGATGGTTGATGGATGGATGGATGGTTGATGGATGGATGATGGATGGTTGATGGATGATGGATGGATGGATGGATGATGGATGGATGATGGATGGATAATGGATGGATGATGGATGGATGATGGATGGATGGATGATGGATGGATAATGGATGGATGATGGATGGATGGATGATGGATGGATGATGGATGGATGGTTGATGGATGGTTGATGGATGATGGATGGTTGATGGATGATGGATGGATGGTTGATGGATGGTTGATGGATGGATGGATGGATGGATGGTTGATGGATGATGGATGGATGGATGGATGGATGGATGGATGGATGGATGGATGATGGATGGTTGATGGATGGTTGATGGATGATGGATGGATGGTTGATGGATGATGGATGGATGGTTGATGGATGATGGATGGATGGTTGATGGTTGATGGATGGATGATGGATGGATGGATGGATGGATGGATGGATGGATGGATGGTTGATGGATGATGGATGGATGGATGGTTGATGGATGATGGATGGATGGATGGTTGATGGATGATGGATGGATGGATGATGGATGGATGATGGATGGATGGATGGATGGATGGATGGTTGATGGATGATGGATGGATGGATGGATGGATGATGGATGGATGGAGGATGGATGGA
>NW_006800051.1:1826826-1832464 GCF_000485575.1 Poecilia formosa | reverse complement strand
TGGATGGATGGATGGATGGATGGATGGTTGATGGATGATGGATGGTTGATGGATGATGGATGGTTGATGGATGATGGATGGTTGATGGATGATGGATGGATGGATGGATGATGGATGGTTGATGGATGGATGGATGATGGATGGTTGATGGATGATGGATGGTTGATGGATGATGGATGGTTGATGGATGGATGGATGGATGGATGGTTGATGGATGATGGAAGCTGATTGGTTAATGGAGACACCTTCCAGTGAATGGGTTCAGAACCAGAACCAGTGCAGAACCTTCTGGATGTCATGGATCTCCCGGTTCTGTTTGTTGTTAATCTGGTTCTGTGCCTTTCATATCTCATGTCTGCCGTTTCTGGTCCGTTTTGTGGTTTCAGTTTTCCGCTCCCGGCTCTCCTCCGTGTTTTTGGGATTCTGTTAGATCTTTTAAAGCAGCTGATTCATCATCAGCTCTCCTGATGATCAAGCAGCATAAATGATGGCGGCAGGTGAATGAATGAGTCTGGCCTCCTTCCTCAGGCGTTGGCCGGTTTGTATCTGGATCTAATCACAGTTCAGGCCCACTGAGGAGAAATGTCCCTCATTTGTCTCCGTAGTCCCATTCATCCCAGCAGGAGTGTGTCCTTCAGAGCCACTCGTCTGCGCCTGGCTTCGCCGCAGCTTCCTGGAGCAGAAGTGGGGAACGCCGAGCGTCAGACGTCATCCTGCGGTTTATGTAACCTCTGAACAGCTGGGCTTTCACATCAGCCGGGATGGAGAAGCTTGTGTGAGGAAGGGACGCAGGCGGCGCTCTGAGGGCTCAATCTGGGCGCTGAGCCTGGTCTGTGTGGAGCGTTACGTCATGGAGACGCTTTCTAATGAGGACAGCCGTGATCTCACTGCAGAGCAGACGGAAAGAAAAAGAACTTCTGACTGAAAGTACAACCTGAACGTACTTTGGTTCTTTCCAGAGAAAGTGCTTCTCGGTTTCCTGCCTTTTCGCTCTGCAGGACTGAAATTTAGAGAAATAAAAGGCTGATGAGACAAAAACTGGCTCTGAATTCAAACTAAATGTTTAACTTTCACTTTTTCTCCTTGTAAAACAGACAATAATTAATGTGTCTAAAGAATCACATCTTCTTAGTTCGGCCAGATGAATTTAAAAAGTTCATGTGTACTTTGATAGTTTAATGAAACAGCTACTGGGTCAGTAATAATTTCAGTTATTTAGATTGTAACAAGAGGGAAAATGTATTATTTTCACCATTTTTTATTTTTTTACCATGTCATTCATTCATTCATTCAGGTCATACTTTCAACTTAGTATTTAGCTCTGAGGTACCTGAATTTGCATATTAGCTAATATTTGGCTAATATGCAATTCACTTGCCAAAAAGTGGAAGTGGGCTATCAAAATAAAAGCTGGGCCTTAGGAATTTGCATATTAGTTAAATATTTTTGCAGTGATCTGGAGCTAACTGAATATTTAGTTAGCTTTGAGCTAACAGAAAATTTAGTTAGCTTTGAGCTAACGGAAAATTTAGTTAGCTTTAAGCTAACGGAAAATTTAGTTAGCTTTAAGCCAGGGCCGTGCAGAGACCACTAAAAGGGCAGGTGCTCAAAAAAAAGGGCACATCTTACCCCATTCTAGGACAGAATATTAACAGCCTCTCAGCTTTCAGAGTTTAATAAACAATGATAAATTACAAAATTGTGAAATATACAATCAAAGCTAAGGTAAATCTCTATACAGAGCATAACACTATGTATATGTAAGATATTTCATTAGTAATTTCTTTCTGCAGGTCTATTTTGTTATAGGAAAGTTTTGCAATATTCAAACCCGCAATGTAGCAAGATATGTAAATCAGAGCTGGAGGTTTAGCTCTGATTTACATATTTTGTCTTTACAGAATTACACTATTAAAACTATAAACAAGGACCCAATGCAACCTTTTGGTGACTGTAATCTATAAAACAGAGCTGCCTGTTTGCTGCAGTGGAGATGAAGATGGTCCATTCAGGAAAGCAGAGCTGCATCAAACTTTAACGTGGAACTGCAGAAAAAAGAGAAAACACAAAAGCAAAAATTGAATTGTTAATGCATGTCACTATGGGAAAAGCCTTCTGAGTTTAGCTTAAAACTTTTTTAAACATTTAAATCACACATTTGTCTCATGAAGTTAATTTTTTTTTGCAAAACAAACTTATTTGTGCATGTCATAAATCTTTTCTTGAAATTCTAAGTTTTTGTTTGACTCAAAGTTTTGCTTGTGATTCTCACATGACGTCATGGGCAGGACCCAAAATCACAACAAAAGATTTCTGATGTGTGCAAATAAAAGTTTATGTTTGGCAAATAACTTTTTAAGTTCACAAGACAAAAATTAGTTATATAATTAAAAAAAAAGTTTTTTAAACAAAACAATTTGTTTTTAAAAAAGAAATCATTACAATTCCAAAAGTTTTGATTACAATTTTATTTTACTTAACTGAGGTTAGTTTATTTTTCCCATTGAATAATTAGGGGGAAAAAATTAACTACAAACTCTGCGAACCAGACCCTAAACTTAAAGTCTGGGTTGAGTTTTTTCCCCTTCATTAATGACATACATTATATCTATCATGGTAATTCAGGGTGAGTTATTTTTAAGTCTAAATGAATATCCTTGTTGGACTTTTATTTAAGTGCTATGTTTACCTAACGCCAGAATAAATGCAATGTACATTATGCAGCAAAGGAAATTAGAAGATCGGACATATATTCATTATGGAGATGATAAGTTTTGGACGGGCGATGTGCCTCGTACACAGGGAAGAAGCTTTTTAGTTATCTAGCTTTGCTAGCAAAGTCGTTAGCTAGCAGCTAGCTAGTAGCACAACAGCAGCCTAATGTCTGTATGATAAAAATACTGAATCGATAGATCAGAACAGTTTCTCCTCACCTGGCTGTCTCCTCCCACTCAGTAGTTCTTCAGAGAAAGGCAGACAGAGGCCTGTCAGTGTCTGTTGTATTTCATTTCCTCTCTGCTTAAACCGCTGAAGCAGAAACGAGACTTTCAACGTTTTCCGTCATCTGACCAGCAGCAGGTCTGCTCCACTTTATTCACCAAAAACGTTTTTTTTTAATTCACCAAAAACTGATCTATAATCTGGAATCTATGCTGAGCTCCAGTTAGCCGCCTTATGTCACTGTGGAGAGGCAACTGCGTCATGCGTCACGGGCAAAAGGTCAAAGGTAACAAGGTGACCGGAAGGCTTATTATGTTGTACAAAAAAACAAAACAAAACAAAACAAAACAATAATTTTAGTACGTTATTATGTGTCAGAAGAGGGCTTTGAAAATAATAATACCAACAAAAAAAAAAAAAAAAAAAAAAAAATTGACCAAAAGGGCACTTTGGGGCAAGGAGCAAA
This sequence comes from Poecilia formosa, assembly GCF_000485575.1. Lineage (NCBI taxonomy): Eukaryota > Metazoa > Chordata > Actinopteri > Cyprinodontiformes > Poeciliidae > Poecilia > Poecilia formosa. The sequence goes on along the minus strand of NW_006800051.1, from coordinate 1,829,058 downwards.
AAGGGCAGGTGCTCAAGCCCCCCAGCCCCCCTTCTGCACGTGGCTGCTTTGAGCTAACGGAAAATTTAGTTAGCTTTGAGCTAGCTATTTAATTTCACTGTAGCTAGCTTTGAGTTACATATTTACCTTCTAATTAAATATTTGGCTTGTTAAATTATCTAAAATATTGAAGCTTTATATTTACCTTTCTAACTCCAATATTTAGTTTGGATGTAAATATTTAACTTGTTAACTTAATATTTTGTTTGCAAACTGTGTTTTTCTTATTACAGGCTAAAAAAACAAAATTATTGCTGTTAATTTTTGACTGTGTAGCTTTACAAACAGCCTCATGACTTATTTTTTTAAGTGTTTTTCTTTTTTCTCAGTCTTTAGAAATGTTTTTCCAGAGCTTGGTTGTGCTGACAGGTTTTATTTGTGACCCAGTGAACAGAAATGCAGAATTCAGACTCATTTATTCACCAGTCGGTCATAAAGTTCTGCTGGGATTTTTCTCCTCTTGTTGTTCAGGATTCCCGTTTCTTCCTGTTAGAGCCGCCCCGTTGCCTGGGCGGCAGCCGCCCTCCGTCTGGTCCTTCCTGCCGTATCCATGGAGACGGAACAGAACCAGAGCCCATTATAGCAGCAGGCTCAGGTGAGTTCCGCTCAACGTGTCATTTCCTCTGATTTCAGGCTGACAGGAAGTCAAAGGTCCAGCTACTATTCTATGTGATTTAACTAGACCTTTTGGGAGCTACAATGCTGCCGCTTCACTCTGGATCTTTGTCAGGTGGGACGTTTCATCACATCGATCACTTCCTGTTCCTCCATCGGTCACTTCCTGTTTCTCCATCGATCACTCCCTGTTCCTCCATCGATCACTCCCTGTTCCTCCATCGATCACTCCCTGTTCCTCCATGACAGTGAAGTGAATATTTCAGACAATATGTCTCCCATTCAGACGCAGATGTTTCCGGGTTATTTTGGAGAGAAAATTAGCCACTGAAAAATACAAGATGGCTGCCATTTTTCATGACTGTCATCAAGAAAAAATATTTTTCTACTAAATGTTCCTACATTTATCACAGATGAATACTTTTGGTGTCAAATTATAATTGGACCCACAGAAATCCTGCATTGTAATTCTTTGTTTTTTCAAAATGGCCACCATAACTCATGGGAAATTAATTTCGCACTAAAATCGCCAATTGAATGATTTCGTTGTCAAATCATAGCCTACATATTTTGAACCATAGAAATCAAATATATTTTCTTGGCCTTGTGTTTTTTGTCAGATTTTTCATAATGGCCACCAGTTGTAATGGAGAATAAATGTTTGCACTAAAATCAGAAGCAGTTGGACACAGCTAACCAAAACGTTACGTTTCTGATTCTCCCTCATATCATTTTAGTTTTATGAAACATTTAATGTCACATAAAGTTTATCTAAGTAATGGCGGCCATCTTGAAAAACGTCCATCGCCTGAAATTCATTTGATCTGAACTTTACGCTACGGCTGATTGTTTTTCACAGCAACATGCTGTAACGTCTGGATAACTCAGATTACCCAGACGTTTGGATAATCTGAGTGGCTCTTAATCTGTGAATTCAGGCAAGCTCCCAGATTTCCTCCGTCGTTTATTGGCTCATTAATGCGAACTATAATGGTTTCCATGGTGACTAACGGGTCGTGTCTCTCCAGTTCTCCTTTATTGGTTCTGGTGCTGCAGTCAGCAATAAATGGGACATTTGTTTTCAATAAAAATGTAACAAACAGTGAATCTAGTTCAGATATTAGAGCTGATCTCTGTGAATCTGATGTCTTCTGACCTAACTCTGCAAACTTCCACATCCAGACGTGCAGATGAAGAAGTCTGGATAATGTTCCTTTGAGCTGGAACTGACCTCTAACCAAACCTCTGGTCAGGCTTTTATTTTGACAGGCAGACATATCTGTATATTTTAACTGCTGGTTAAAGAAATAACTTCTGAAACGGCCGCCATGTTGGCGTGTCGTCATGTGACCAGAGAACGTCCCGTCGTTCCAGCTGGGTCGATATTTTTATCTTCCTGCTTCTGCTGCAGCCTGAGAGACACAGAACACCAACCTCTGAACAGAGTTCAGGACTTTCTATGAACCCAGACACACGCTCACACACACACACACACACACACGCTCACACACACACACACACACACTCACACACACGCGCGCACACACCCACACGCGCACACACCCACACGCACACACA
>NW_006800051.1:1821659-1826716 GCF_000485575.1 Poecilia formosa | reverse complement strand
CACACGCGCACACACGCACACGCGCACACACACATACGCACACTCACACACACTCACACACTCACACACACATTTTTGGGGTTGCAGCTTCGGTTTATGTTGCAGTCCAGAACCTTTTTAGCTCTGGAAGTTTTATTTAGCCCCACATATAAAGCAGCCAGTGAACACATGAATGTTTCCAGTGACAGCATGAAGGCTGCAGGAGTTTCTGTCTCTGCTGATCCGGTTCAGACTGCAGAGAATAAATCAACTCTGACCTCCAACATCTGGAGCACCTCAAGGCTTTGACTTGAGCACTTCTTGTTATTGCCACATTTTCTCCACTGGACAAATCTTTAAAACATTTCATAATATCTCATCATTTTTATGAAGATGACATTCAAACATGCAGCCAAGACTCCAAACACATGAATGATAGAAACACACAGACACAAATAAACAAATTCAAAATAAAAACTGAAAACTAAAATTCTGCTGTCATAGAAAATAGAAGCAAAAACCTGAAATCAGCAAAAATAAACCCAAACAAAAATCCTGGCAAAGGAAGAGGAAAAGGGGAAAAAAGCTGCAAATTATGGAAGCATTTAACTGCCAGAACTTGGAAATAAATTCAGGAGAAAGTTTTTCATTAAAACGAGAAAACCTTGTTAAAATGTAAATCTTTATAGTTTTATACCACATTTTAATGAGAAGCTTTCTGGTTTTAATAAGAACCTTTCACGTTTTTACGAGAATCTTTCTCGTTTTAAAAAGACGAGTTTTATATCTCATTTTGACGAGATGTAAAAATGTTCTCCTCTGGCAGATTACAGCTTGTTAAAAACATGAAGGCTCTCGTTGTGACTCTCCTTCCTCTCTTCATGTTTTTTCTAGACAACATCTAAAACATAAGAGGTTTTGCTGTTTTACTGTTTTTAAAAGAGAAACTATTTTGGTTTTAATCAGATAAAATGTCGTTATAACAAGTTTTCACCTTTAAACAAGACACTGCTCCTGATTTTATTTCCAAACTCTGGCAGTTAAGAGCTTCCGTAGAAAAGTAAAAACAGCATAAAGTATAAAAAGCTGCGAACTCGCTCAACAAAACAGGAAGTCCTCCAGACCACTAGGGGGAGTCGACCTCCACATCAAATGAAGCCAGACTCTCAGGATGTCCAGAAGAACATTGGAGGAAAAACTACAGGTCTCCTTTTCAAACATTCAGGTTGTTTAGCAATATTATAAAACAGAAACATAGTTACATCAGTACCATTACTGCTCTAGGCTCCCCCTAGTGGTCTGGAGGATTTACATTTTCTTGCTGTTGTTTTTGCTGTTTGCAGCATTCATATTTGCACCTGTCAGCCACCATTCATTCAGCAGTCAAATGGTGGAAATCAAGAGAAACTTGGATGTTTTAATGAAATTAAACTTGAAATTCAGTCATATAAACCCGCCTGAAAAGGTTTGTTTAATTTTAAAATGTATTTTAATGCTTTGTTTGTCTTTTCAACCCCGTTTTAATTTCCCCGTGTGGTAATTTCTGTGCTCTGTTGCAGTAAAATGTTTTGTGAAAGATGATCTGTAAATAAAACTGACTTGAAGACAAACACAGAAAGGCAGAGCGGTGAGTTTGGCTCAGAGAGGAGTGTGTTTGTTGGGGATCCTGACAGTCAGAGATGGAAAACCTCAGGCGTGTTTCATCACCCAGCAGCAGACGGACAGAGTTTCACCTGAATGTTTCCCGGATCGGTTCGGCCCTGCAGCTCATCCAGAACCTGAAGCAGCCCTGGATCTGCTTCAGCTTCTCTGCTGCTTGACTGAAAGCCGATTCGCCTGCATACCTGAATAATGATGTTTATATGGTCAGCAAGGCTGTGACCTCTCCATGACCCCAGCTGAGTCTAAACATAACCCACCGCGGAGGAACGTCTTCACGCTCAAGACTTTATTTCACCTTTAAAGTCTTTCATTGTGTTTTTAATGTCGTCTGCCAACGTTTTCCAAAAGGTCAAAACGTTCAAACGTCCGGATTAATCTGGAAGGTTCTGGATCAGTTTGTTCTCTGAGATCATATGTCTGAATCTACGGAAGCCCTGAAAGGTCAAGAGAAACAAATATCATTGGAGAACCATGTTCTAATGAGTCTGACCAAATGTTCTTTTTCTTTTGACTTTATGTCAAATGAAAGTAAAAAGAAAACTCTGTATTTAAATATTTTAAATTATTTTGGAAATTTTATTTCCTGAAAGGAGGACATGAAAAATGTGACATGCAAAATTTGATCAATTGATAGGTTATAAAATCTATTTTATAAATACATAAAAATAGGTTTATTTCATTTTTACAACAAACAACCAAAAGAGTAGAAAATAAAAATGTTTTTTCTTGCTTAAGGTCTGATATTTAGTTTGGTGCTAATTATTTAGTCTGCTAACTAAATATTTAGCCTTCTAACTTAATACTTAGCTTGTTAATTTTACATAGTAATAGTATAATTTATGACTATATTAAGCTGGTTTTGTGATTAAATGTTTTGCTTGCTAAAGTATAACAACAACAGTTAGATTGCAAACTAAATCTTTAGCTTGCTAACTAAATGTGTTACATTTTGACGGCGCTCATAGAAAGATGGCCGCCACAATAAGTGATTCTGTTTCCTCTCTGCAGTAAAGTGGGATTTCCGCTGTGATTTAAAGAGACAGCGCGGTGGGCGCTTCCTGTGAGCGCCTGGTGGGTTCAGCTTCACCAGCTCAACGTTTGTGTCAGGGATGTAAATCGAGGAAGGTGACCAGTGTCAGGGAGGTGACCCCTGACCTCTGGGCAGGTGGAGCCGCCTCCGCTGCAGCGCCGCATGAGCGTTTGTGTCTTTGTGATGAGCTGAGGAGGATTTAAAGTGTAACGGACGCTTGGTAATCCCATCAAACAGCACAGGAACGGCGTAATCTCTGGACCTTTGGCTCGCCGACTCACTGCTCGCCCGAAATCAGCTTTTTATGGCCCAGATTGAGTGTGTGTGTGTGTGGGGGTGTGTGTGTGTGTGTGTGTGTGTGTGTGTGTGTGTGTGTGTGTGNTGTGTGTTGGCTGTTCAGCGTGTCTCTCTCTGATTAAAGTGGGTCTGAAGTCATGTGGTGCTGCAGCAGGAAGTGAGCTCTTCAGGTCAGCCTGACTCTGAACTCATGAAGAAGAACCTGGAGGATCCACTCAGATCCACTCAGATCCACTCAGGAGATTTTATTTAAAGATAAGAAAATAAACGTTCAGTTTGTTTTCCACTGCAGCGCCTTGATTAACTTCAGAGTCTGGAGGAAGCTGAGATTACCTGGAGCATATATTGTGTGTAAATCCATCATCGAACCCAAACACTCTTTAATCCAGAATGTTTGGTAACATCCAGCTGTAATCCGGACAGAGAGCGATGGCGTAACGTTAATCTGGGAACCGGACTCATCGAGGAAACGTCCGCCTAGCAAAAGAGACAAACGTTTCATTTCTGAAACAGGATCTGGTCCATTCCTGCCAGTTCGGTCCAGGGTCATGGATGGGTTGGAGGTCAAAGGTCATCAGTCATTTATTTTTGAAGCATTTAATTCAAAGCTGTAGTTAGCTTAAAGCTAACTATTTAACTTTAAGCAAACTAAATAGCTAAGTAGTTAGCATAACTATAGCTTTAAGCTAAGTAGCTTGAAGTAGCTAGCTTTAAGCTAACTATTTAGCTATGAGCTAAATAGCAAATTCCCTTGCCAATGACCGGAAGTGGACTACCAAAATAAAAGCTGGGTCTTCTGAACCTCTTTATAATGTTTTTATTGTTTCTTTTCTTCTTGTGCAACATTTCAGTCTGAAAAAAGGTCGTTTTCAGCAACAGTGACTGACCCAGCTTTTATTTTGACAGTCCATACGAAATGACATATTAGCTGAATATTTAGCTCAGATATTTAGTTTGGAGCTAAATATTTAAATGGGTAAGTTATTATTTAGTTTATACTTAAAAATAATTTGGCAAAGAACAACATGATGAAAATATGACTTTGAAAATGAACCCACATTTATTTCCTCTTATAAAAGACTAAATAACAAAAATTTTTGACATAGTAACGTCACAAACATCAGTCCGTACATGACCTGAACATTTTCCTCATTATTAAACAACCTCTGTACTTTGGTTCTTCACAATCTGCAACAGTTCACCGTCATGCAGGCCTTGGAGTTAATAAAAACATCACATTCCGCAAATCTCCACTGAAGTTTGTGGACGAAATAATAAAATGGAGGGAAATGATGTGAGCTCTTTACCAGAACCGGCCGAGCCTCCCGGAGAGCAGAGACAGAAAAAGACGTGAATCTTTTCTGTAAGATGTTCCCTCGGTGTCTAAAAGCGGCTCTTTGGGAAAAGCTTTCAGCGAACATCACTGCAGGACACGATGTGCACGAGCTCCACTGAGCACAACCGAGGCCCGAAAGTGGCTCTGCACAGCAGTTCTGCTGAACTTTGTTAATCATTAATGTGTGTGTGTGTGTGTGTGTGTGTGTGTGTGTGTGTGTGTGCGTGTGCGTGCAGGACGAGGAGCTCCTTCCTTAGAAAACAGTTTCTGTCTCCATCTTCTCTTGCTGGTCCAGTTGGTTCTGAACTCAGTTCAATTTCAAATGAACTAATTCGTGTTCATAGTTCACCATGGCTCCATAACTGAACCAGTTCTTTTTTCATTTATTAATTTGTCTGAAGTAAATCTGAAAAAATATAGATAAAATGTCTTGATGTCATTCTATAATTAATGTAGACAGTCCTGTTACCTAGCAACCGTTTTGTCTTTTCTTCACAAACTGTTTTTTTTTCTCATAAATATAAATTTTCATTTTTTTACTCACAGAAGATAAAAGTTTGATCCAAAATGTTCCAGTCAGATGCTTTTAACCTGAACTGGGAAAATAACGACTTTATTTTGATAAATTTAAAACATAAAACCATCATAAGATAGATAGATAGATAGATAGATAGATAGATAGATAGATAGATAGATAGATAGATAGAGAGAGAGAGAGATAGATAGATAGATAGATAGATAGATAGATAGATA
>NW_006800051.1:1709630-1820127 GCF_000485575.1 Poecilia formosa | reverse complement strand
GGCTGGATGGATGTATGGATGGATGGATGGATGGATGGATGGATGGATGGATGGGTGGATGGGTGGATGGATGGATGGATGGATAGATGGATATGGATGGATGGATGGATGGATGGATGGATGGATGGATGGATGGATAGATGGATATGGATGGATGGATGGATGGATGGATGGATGGATGGATGGATATGGATGGATGGATGGATGGATGGATGGATGGATGGATGGATGGATGGATGGATAGATGGATATGGATGGATGGATGGATGGATGGATGGATGGATGGATGGATGGATATGGATGGATGGATGGATGGGTGGATGGGTGGATGGATGGATGGATGGATAGATGGATATGGATGGATGGATGGATGGATGGATGGATGGATGGATGGATGGTGTCTCCAGAGTATTTTGTTCCTAAATGTTGATATAAACTGTTTCTCTCTCTCTCCTCCAGGAGTTTCTGGATGAATTTTTAACGGACCTCCTTCCTTCAGGCAGCGGGTCTCTAAAAGCCCCCCCCCCTCCCTGCTCCATCCCATAAAAGCTGCCTGGAGGTGGTGAGCAGCGGCCGCTTTGTGAGCGGAGCTGCTGCCAAGTGATCTGCGCCATCTTGGTAGGCAAGCGCAGGGAAAAGCGTAGCTGAACGACGTCCAGACCAACGAAAAGAAAAGATGAGACACTCTTAATTAATCTGTAAGAGAAGGACAGATGAACAAAATGGCTGCTGTCGGGATCGACCCGTTTGAGACGGAGAAGGAAAACATGTCAGACGACGTGGAGAAGCTGCTTCTGATCTCAAACTACGACATAATTCACTAGTTAGTGAACATGAGGTCCGAATGCAGCGCAGACACACAGAAACAGCGTTTAAACGGATTTGTAAAGGATGTAGGAACTCTACACGTGGATAACCAGGTTAACCGTGTAACAAACACGGAGGCTACATGTCAGTCAAAGCTAGTAGATTAAAGCTACGTTAGCTAAGCTAATGCTACTAGTTCGCAGTAAGTACAATAGCACATATCAGGTGGGTAGAGTATTCAAAAATGATCAAGTAATAATAAAATTAGTAAAAACTTTAGTAAAATCAGACAACAATGCGAGAGCTTCAAAGTTGTTTATTGTCATAAAGTCAGAGATTTACCTGCCTACCAAGATGGCTGATAGTTACACAGTGTGACGTCACAAGGGAACAACATGTACACACTTTGTGGATTTCAGGTAACATCTGTACATTTCCTGATGTGATTTCCATGACCGGATCCTCGGCCAGTCTCCTCCCAGCTGCTCCACCTCTGGGTTTCCTGCGCAGCGTTCCTGGACGCCGCGTCAGACCGTCCCTTCAGGCTTCCTGAGCCCAGCTCCTCTGAGTCCTGCAGCGATCTCTCTCTCTGCGCTAACCGCTACCAGATGTCCCGTTGTGACCACTTACAGCTAACAAGGCCTCTGGCGTTCACAGACCAAAAATCTGCCCGTTTCAGCCTGAACTGTTCTTTAATGTGCGTCTTTTATTGCTGCTGCGAGGCAGATTGTGTTCTGAGCCACAGATACAGCCACAGAAGAGTGTGTGGGATTTTAATAAGGTAATTATAGTGAAAACACACCGAAAGGGAAAGGCTGTTAAACTCTCCTCCAGCTCATTACTGAGGCCCAGAAATATCCAGATTAACCATGTCGGGTCCAGTTAAAGGGCACACATCACATAAAATACTCTTTTCTTTAAATCCATTTTATTGTGAACCTGGAGTCTGTAGGAGAGCAGAAAAGTTTAATCTAGTGTTTCCGGTTTCTGTTTCAATTTGTTTTCTGTTGGGGTCACAGTTTTTAGTTTTCTCTGCTCCTTTTTAGGTTTTTTTTTTTTTTTTTTACAGTTGTTCAACTTTTACATCACAGTATTTGCTGCAGAACTGCTGAAAACGGTCATGAACTTCCAGCTAACCAGCTTCATAAATTTGCCATTTTAATTTCTCATAGTGATTTTGTAGGAATGTCGAAGCTACGAGTGGAAAAGTGAGAATGTTTGGTTGTTGGGTTTGTGAACTAAACCGTCCTCCAGCACCAGAACCTCTGACGTTTCTGGTTAAACTTTATTTTACTTTTAAATGTTCCCCATCAGCAGGGAAAGTCTTTGTTCACAAATCTTTAGAAACCTCCACCAGAGAGAAGATTTACAAAAAGACTGTCTGGTTGACGGTTCAGCTCCTTCTGTCTCCATGGAAACGACAGACGCAGCAAAGCGCTACGCTGCTAACGACGACAACAACCTTTACTTGAGACCTGAGTTTGTTGTGTTGATGTGACGTCATGGCCGTTGTTTTACTAATGCTAGCGCTGTATGCTAGCTGTTAGCACTGTGTGGTAGCTGTTAGCGCTGTGTGCTAGATGTTAGCACTGTGTGCTAGCTGTTAGCACTGTGTGCTAGCTGTTAGCTCCCTGAGGACAGAACTGTACTGCATGTTTTGAACCGTTTTATTAAACTGTTTTGTATTGGTTGTTTTTGTCTTGGGAACATGATGTTCTTGGTGCTAGCGTTAGCTACATGGCTAACAGGTGCGTTCATTCATGTTGTGACAACAATCTCTGACTTTATGGACGACTTTACCGTTCATGACAACTTTTAATAAATTCAGGAACAAAACGTTTCTGCTCTGCTATTGAACTACAAAAATGGCCGAATGGTGTGGATTTAAAGAGACGGCACCAAAACGAGTTGCTCTCAGATTTACCTCAGATCAGAGGGCAAAGAGGAGCTTCAGTAACGAGGAACTCGGACCAAAACGTTGCAGTTACACTTTATTTTATAGACAACTGGATGATTTAAAAGCATGACATTTTCACTGTAGCTGACATTTCTGAACATCCTCCGTTTTCTGTTTCTGGTCTCTGGATGTTTTTCTCCAGAGACGATCTCAGCAGAAACATGGCTGGTGCTGCTGCAGCGACAGTTTGTGATTTTATATCGAAGGAATGAGTCAAACTGTGAGGATGATGTGGATCGGATCGTTTATGTGGATCAGAAAAGTTTTCCAGCATGTTCACCGAGACAGAGCAGCTGGGTTCCCACAGAAGCTGTGTAGAAACCAGCTGACATCATTCTAATTCCTGCTTTGGATGGACGGAACCAGAACCAGAACCAGAACAACACCAGGTGCAGAACCCTGCAGTTCTACGCTGGAGCTGATTCAGAGTTTATGGGACAATTAAAAGGTTCTGATCTGATTCCAGATCCGGCTGAAGTTCAGTGCTGAAAATGAAAAAGCCGAACATCCTGGGAGGAATTTCAGCTTTCCAGGGAAGTTTCAATCCAAGTTTCTGCCGAATGAATAAACTGTCTGCTGGCTTCACTGATGAGCGAATGAGACGCTGCGGGTCAGAATGTTTCCCCAGGTGGGCCTCACCAAACGCTGGCAGTTCAGCCTCCCGGCGGCTGGTGGCGCCGCAGCCACAAACCAAACCGTTCGCAAACTTACACTGTAAAAAATGAATGGCACCAATTCGATTTATTTAGCCTGAGACACGAGGAAAACATGGGGCTTCATTTTTAGAGTTATTCATTCATTAATGTCACAGTTTGAAAACTAAATATTAAGTTGGTAAATTAAATGTTTAGTTAGCAATATGTTTAGCTTTAAACTACACAATTAGTTAGCTAAATATTTAACTTGGAGTTAAATATTAAACAATAATTAGCTTGTTCAGTTTATTTACTAAATGTTTAAGTAAAAGCTAAATAGAAAACTAAATATTAATTTTCAAACTAAAATATATAGTTAGCTAGCTAAATATTTAGCTTTGAGTTAAATTATTTCCGAATTAATTAGTTTGCAAACTTTATTTACTGAATATATTAATTATATTAATATTTAGATATAAGTTTAACATTAATATAACATTTAGATTCAAACTATTTAAATTACAGTTAATTATTTAGTTTTTAAAATATGAATTTAGCTTCAAATTAATTATATAGCAAGGTATTTAGCAAATTATAGTATAAATTACATTTATACTTTTCTTACTAAATGTTTTGTTGCTAACTTTACTTTGAAACTGTGACATTTATGAATGAATGAATGAATGAATGAATGAATGACCATTCATTCCCAGGCTAAATAAGCCAAATTATTGTTAATTTTCCAAACTGACTCCATCCCAGCGTCTGGTCAGAGTTTAGATTTAACACCAATCTGCCTCAACGACCAGAGGACCCATACTTCCTGCTGCTGCCTCCAAAATGTTTGTTAGTGTGAAAATATGAGCTTTAATGTTTAGATCTGAAGCTCTGTGAAGCTGCAGGGAACAAACCCTCAGGCATGAATCCGAACGTGACCCCGTGACCTTTAGGACTTCAGCCACTCCGGTTTCTCCCTGTGGAGAGAAAACCATCCTCTTTAGATGCTGCCATCTAGTGGCCATCCTTGCTGCTGACGCCTTGTGTGGCTTCCTGTAACATTCAGACATTTTCACACGCTGTTTGCTTTTTGTTTGTTACATTCAATTCAAATTCAACTGGAAAAAACTGAAGAAATAATATGTCAGAAATCAGAAAATACTTTGTGTTTTTTTGACAACAAACCGTAGAAATGTTTCCTTTCCATTGTTAAAAATCTACTGCAGAGGTCAAATCTGTCATTTCAGAGCTAAAATGAGCTAAAATAGAAAATATGGATAAACATAAAGAGTTAAAAATAATAATAATCTGACACAAGCATTTCTTTCTGGAAATGGTAGTTTTAATCTTTTGTCAGAATAAATCTGAATTTAAAATGTACAAAATTAAAAACAGGTCGACTGAAACAAATTAAATTACTGATGATTAAAGTTTAGAGGAGATGCTTTGATGCTTAAAGACAAACAGAAAATTTTGCAGTCATTTATTTTTGTTGGATTCAGAAAAAATAAAGTTTTTAGATGGTGACTAAAAACCTGGATAATGATCCAGAACCAGAAACTAATGGAATAAACGGAAACATTTATTTCATCTCATGGAGAATTTGATCAGAAATATGACTTTCTGAAACTTTGTTCCATTGCTGCCCCCTGCTGGTAGCTTTGTTTTTAATTCATGGGTGTCCAAATTGTGGCTCCAGGGCCATTTGTGGCCCTTGGAACAATTTTGTGCGGCCCCCCTGACTGCAGTTCAAGTGCTACAAATTTTGTGAAGAAATTTCTCATTTTCAATGTTGGGAATAAACTAAAATAATTTACAGACTAAATTAACTGAAAATTGATTCCAAAAAGTCAGCAAAACAAAATTCACAACAAAGTTATTTTGCGTTAAAAGTTGGAAAAACAGTATGGCCTCCGAGTCTTTCAACTTTGGGATTCTGATCCATGGAAAAAGTTTGAACACCCTGCTTTGACCCTCAACGCCAAGCGGACCGGAGACCGCTCCAGAAGCAGGAAGTGGACTACAGCGCAGGGCATTCTGGGTAAATACAGCCAAAGCTAACATGCTATTCTAAACTAAAGAGAAATCCTCCAACCGCTAAAATCTCCATCTTGTTTCCATCTGGTGAAGAAGGAAGTTGCTCTCAGTGTCTTCAGAGGTTTTTGTGTCGTTTCCTTCAGTGGTTCTTGGTGCAGCGCCCCCACAGGCCAGGAGGGGAACAGGTTGGTTTGACTCAGAGCAGAGAGGAAGAGAACCACAGCAGATGTTCTGGTTCCAGTAGAACCGGGTCGACCGGACCGTCAGGAGGAAAACAACTTAACCCTGACCTGGAGCTCGTCCACATGCCAGCGTTTCCTGGGACGTGAAGGTAAGGTGTGTTTCCCTTTAATGGCCTCATCAGCTGTCCGGGCCGGTGGAGCTGCGGTCGCTGCTATTTGTGGATGCTGCGTGTTTGAGCTGCTTTGTTTCCATCGGTGTTGACAGATCTGAAGGCAGCGATGAAATCTCAACTTTCACCTTCTCAGAGCCACACAGAGGCGCTGGAGATGCTGGTTCCCTTCGGTCCGGGTTCATCCGGGATCAGACGTCAACAGCTGCTTCAGCTGGTCTCACTGTTTCTGCAACACACTTAGAAAGCAGGAAGGAGAAGCTACACAGCTCGACAGGGACGTTCCTCATTCTCCGACTGCTCTTCATATCTGCAGCTGCTAAGTGAAGCTAACGCAGCGCAGAGTGGAGATAAATCCCAGCTGACGCTCTTATCGGCTGCGCCGAGGGTTCAGTCCTGATTAGAAACCTCAGACACACACCAGGTGTGAGAGAAATCACTACAACCTCATTCTGCTTCACATGTGGCATCTTACCACATGTGAACACATATTTCCCACATGTGCACCACTTATGATCTGATTTTTTACATATGAACATAAATATATGAATCAATCCCATTAACTTCACATGAAAATCATCTAAATGAACATGTGAATAAGACATTTTCATGTGAATGATGTGATTCACATGGTTTCTCCTGTAACATGTGTGTATCACATGTGAAAATATGCAAAATTATGTCAAATTATCAAATAAATATGTGAAATCATGTGAATCATGTGGGTTTTGCATATTTATATTTTCATGTGTACTACATGTGAAATATGTAAAAAAAAATACATAAAAATATATAAAATTCTAAAAGAAAGTATAGAATATTAATACAGAAAATGTGTAGACTTTTAAAATAAATTGGTGGACATATGTGAAACCATGATTTACATGTTTTCACATGGTTAAACATAACAGATTATAATCTTTGTTTTAATATAAATTAAAAACAGCATTTAATGTGCATTGTCCCTACCAAACAGTAAAATCAATGTAGAAACAGCATTTAGTTAGTATTCAGTGTTATTTTACACACACACATATATATATTTTTATCATGCTAACTTGGTGGCCCCCTGGTGGTGTGGAGGCCTGAAGCAGCCGCTTAACTTGCATATGCATTGGGCCGGCTCTGCATGTTTTCACTGCAGAGTTTATTAGAAAAGAGAAACAGAAAGATTTCTGGTGTCAGCAGCTGAGCCGTTGGATCTGAGCTGACGTGTTTTCCTGTTTTCAGATGAGAGGCTGGCCAGCAACGCTCTGCACTGCAGCGCGGAGCTGCAGCACAGACTGCAGCTCTGCAGCCATGTCTCTGCGACTCTGAAAGGATGTGACCCGAGCCGCTGTGGAAACTCAGACACACATAGCCGGGTCAGAGGAAGCAGCAGCTCTGCAGCCAACTGGAGAATCAGAAACTATTTCACCCCTTCAGGCTGAAGATCAGGCTGGACAATACCTGATCGCTTCACTCTGCAGTCGAAACTCTGATTTACTCCCTGCAGTCTTTTGTTGTCTCCTTTATGTTATGCTCATTTTCATCTGCAATATTTATCACTTTTACTCCTTAGCAACTGAAATTAGTGACTGTAATGGTGGATGGTGAACTTAAATTAGCTTTTTAATATTTCATGCGTACATGCATGTTTGGTTTGTGTTTTTCTTTATGATTTTATTGGCTACTGGATGTTCAAATTTCCACTAGTTAAATTTCCACTAGTGAAATATCTAGCTAGCTCGCTAGATTGACAGATTCCACATAAAACACTGCAACCACAGTAGACAGAAACCAAAGGGAAAATCCCAGATTGCAGACAGTATGAAAAGCTGCCAAACAGAATTCCTCCAGACCACCAGAGGGCGCCGACCGTCAGTAAGGATCAGATGTCATGATTTAATGAGACGATAAGGAAGCTGGAGGAACCATACATAGACATAATGTATGGTTTGTATAATGTAATGTATAATGACGGTTTTTTGCAGTAAAATTGAACAGCAGCATATTTACTAATGTAATATAAACTACTCCAGACTCCCCCTAGTGGTCTGGAGGACTGCCAGTTTGTGGCGCATTTTATTCTTGCTGTTTTCCATTTGCAGCTTTTTACGCTTTTCTTCTGTTCTCTGTGGTTGCAGCATTTTTGTTTTTTTGTTTTTGTCAGTGTTCGTGTGTTTTAGTGTGTGTGTTGTCAGTGTGTGTGTGTGTTTTAATGTTTGTGTTTGTCAGTGTGTGTGTGTTTTAATGTTTGTGTTTGTCAGTGTGTGTGTGTTTTAATGTTTGTGTTTGTCAGTGTGTGTGTGTGTTTGCAGCTTTTAGGCCGTCCTAAAGCAGCTCCATTAGGAAACTCCAAGCATCTGTCATTGTGATGGAATGAGTTGAGTGAAAGACTTTCTAACTCACTGCTGCATTGAGTCCTGGCAGAAATGTAAAGTGGTGCAGATGATCAGAGGTCTGGTCCAGTGAAGCGTCTCCCAGCTGGAATAAAGTCAGCAAGCTGCTGAACAGCTGTCTGGTAAAAATAGAAGCTGACAGAGGACCTTCATGCCTCTCAGTCCCAACACCTAGCAGCAGATATGAAGCTAATTAATGAAGGAGCTCAAGTCCAAACTCACAGACACGTTCTCTGACACTGAGCGACATCTGGGCTGGAAGGTGAAGAAGGAACCAGCAGCTACTGGGTCTGCTGCCTGACTGAGGCTTTATGCTTTAACCTACAGCATAAAGTCACCGTGTGCCAGCAGTTCAGCCACAGAGTCATGAAATTCATGCTTTATTTATGGATTTCCTGGAATTAGCATAACCTAGCGCCACTTAGCATAGCATATCAAAGATAGGTCATTTATTTTCACACAGTGGAGAACAAAAAAATGCAACAGCAGCAAAGTGGCAGGTTTATTTTACCAACTAAATATTTAGCTCCAATTTAAATATTTAGGTCCAAATTAAATATTGAGTTACCAAGCTAACCCAAATATTTAGCTTTCTAGCTAAACAGAAATTGCTAACATTTAGCCAAAAACCTAAATATTAGTAAGCTAAATATTTGGTTTAGAAACTATTTAGCTCCAAAGTAAATATTTAGCTCTGAGCTAGCTAACTATGTAGCTAGTTAGCTAACTAGCTAACTATGTTTGCTAGCTAACATAGTAACTAGCTAGCTACTAACTAGGATGAGACAAAGGATGAGACTTTAAAAAGTCTCATCTGTTTTAAGCTGAAATGTTGGACAAGAAAACAAGAATAGAAACGATAAAGAAGAGAATCGAAAGCAGGAGTTAGAAAAGAGGTTTTTATTTTGGTAGTCCACTTCCAGTTACTGGGAAATAAATTAGCATATTAGCTAAACATTAATCTCAGAGGTAAATATTTAGCTTGCTAATTAAACATTTAATTAGCAAGCTTTTTTCTTTCAACAGGCTAAGTATCGTAAATGATTGCTGTTCATTTTTGACTTTGTAACTCTGCAGACATTTTGCTGACACGACGCTCCTACAGGTCAGATGTTTTTGATGTTTTTCCCTCAGAAGTTTGATGAAAGTTGCCAGAGTTAAAATGTTTCAGGCAGTTGGTGAAATTAACTGACTGCATAAAGAGAAACAATCAGGCTGCAGCTTCGTGAACTCCAGCAGTTTGGCTTCAGTCTGCAGAAATGCTGCAGCTGATGTTCGAACCAGATGATGGTGGAACATCAGCGTTTGTCTTCAGATCCACATTTTAGCAGCGTTATTATCAACAGTGGGTTGAGACTTTTGGGTTTGTTCTGGTTCATTTGATCTGCAGTCACCAACACGATGAAGCGTCCAACATGGCTGCCGGTTGTAAGACACTGAATCTCAAAGCTGCTTTATTTTTACCGTACAAACCGAAATATGATCACACCGGTGGAAAAGCACATGGTAAAAGGAAAAAGTTTTCATGTTACATTCCAGGGATAAACAGTGAAGGCCGCGGTGAGTCGGTGATTGGGAGGTGATGACAGCAAACTGGCCAGGGTCACATAAATACACTGCAACAGAGAAAACAGCACCAACATACATTTACTGCAGCTGCTTTCTGAGCCAGATTTTTGTTAAAGGTGACTTTTTTAAGTTGAGTTCAGTTTATATATGTAGCGTCATTTCACAACAAACATTTCACAACAAACATTTCACAGCACTTTCAAACAAATCACTTCAGTTCAGTTAACACTAGTTATCAATCCATTAATGCACTAAAGTTCAGCTCATTAATCAAAGTAGTTTGCATCGAGTCGTCAACTTTGTTTCCATCAACATTTTTTATGTGCATTTTTACCACTGGAGCAAACTTCCAGAAAACTGCAAAGCAGCTGAAACGCTGAGCTGAACACGTCAGAGCTGCTTCTGAACCGGAATAAATAAAACGTTGACCAGCTTGTCTGATGTTTGGTCAGTAGTTACTGTTTTCTTCATAACTTTGTGTTTTTGTTTTGTTTGAACTTTGAACTGCTGAGATTTGCTGCACAAACAAACATGACGGATTGACTGAGTTTTAAGTATCGCATTAGAAAAGGTTCATGGAAACGGCTGAGTCTGAAAACTGCCTTAATTTTGCCAAAAGCAAGTTTTTACTTTATTTTCTGGAGGAATTTTTAAAAATATTGATGCACAAAACGAGACGTAGAAACGCTCTCATACCCGGCGAGTCTGTGCCTTACCAGAGGAACAAACTCTGGGAAAGAGAGACAACGCTCTGGTCCGTGTTAATTTACATCCTCTACTTCCTGTTTGTTGCAGCCATGCGTAGCGAAAACATCTGATGAAATTATGCTGGTGAAACCTGGTTGTAATTGGCGACAGTGGAGAGGAAAAACTCACGTTTAACAGGAAGAAATCCCCAGCAGAACCAGAACCTGAGCGGCCATCTTTCACAACTGGCTGGAGCAGAACTTTCTCTGTTATTGGAAAGTAAAAAGTTAATTGGAAATTGTTTGGCTACATCATCTCCAGGAAGGAATCACAGCCAATCAGAGCATCAGACCAGGAGGGGGTTTATGAAGAGCTTCTGAAAAGCAGAAACCATATTTATGAGAAAAACAAATGCATCTTATGGAGCTTCTTTAAAGAAGCAGGTGATAAAGTAGAGCTTTCAGACTCAACCAGGTCGAAGGGAAAAGGCCAAATGGTTCTGATGTGTGGAAACAGATTTATTTCCTTTGAAACGATGACTTGCTGAGAGCAGCTCATTTCTGAAGCATCTACAGTTCAAAGGGAGGCAGAATCACATTAATGTTGAAGAAAACATTTTCATCAAGAAAAACGAGGACATTCCCATGAACACAAGCCGCCTGCAGGCCTTTCACATGACGCCGTGCCAACCCGTTGACTGTGACCACCAACAATCGGTTCCTTTAAAGCGTCTGAGGCCTGAGGAGCATCATGGATCTGCACTTCGGTTCTTCACATCTCACAGTCCGCTTCAATCCGATCCGCTTCAGTCCGACCCGCTTCAATCCGACCCGCTTCAGTCCGACCCGCTTCAATCCGATCCGCTTCAATCCGATCCGCTTCAGTCCCACTCCGGCCCGGTTCAATCCAACTCTGGTCCGCTACAATCCCACTCCAGACTCCCCCTAGTGGTCTGGAGGGCTTCCATTTTGTGGAACTTGCTGCTGTTTTTGCTGTTTGCAGCATTTTTTCTGTTGCATGTTTGTTGTGTTTCACCGTTTGCTGCATGTTTGCGTCTGTCGGCCATCTTTCTTCCCACCTTTGGTTTTATCACACAGCTAAACATTCAGATTCTGCTTCATGCAGTTTTTACTGGCGCATAAATATCATTAACATGAAGCTCCTAGATGATGTCAGAGAATGAGAAGCTGCTGGAACTGATGCTGTTAGAAACCGTCACACAGATCTGATTTATTAACATTCTGTCACAGTTTAATGTTTCGTAGGTTTCCTTGAAGAGTCCCTGTGAATATCTCACTTTTTATCTTTGACAAACAAATTCTCATGTGAAGAATGTTTTCCTCAGACAAGCAGAGCTAACATGCTTTATGTCTCAGCCAGGCTGAGTTATTCTGAGGCTTTGTTATCTTGTGTCTCTGTGCTACTCTGCTCCCACACACACACACACACACACACACACACACACACACACACACACACACAGCTGATATCACCGCATACCCACACAGGACAAACTGCAGAAGCGTGACCAGAAACCATGATCACGTCTTACACAGTTGGCAGACATGAGACAAATAAAGAATGTTGAAAATCAGCCCAAAGTGGAACAACAGCCTGAAGGTCTCAGAACTTTATAAAGACATTCTGGCCGCATTCGGACCCGCTCTGCTCACTGCGCTTTAGTCCAGTCCGTCTGCAGAGAATCCGGTTCAGTTTGTGTGAATGTGAAATCGAACTCTGATGTGAACTCTGGTCCACCTACAAACCTGAGACTGCTTTCACACCTGGTGGTCCGGTCGACCCGGTTCTACTGGAACCAGAACATCTGCTCCACCTCCAGCTGCTGTGGTTCTGAGTCAAACCAACCTGTTCCCCTCCTGGCCTGTGGGGGCGCTGCACCAAGAACCACTGAAGGAAACGACACAAAAACCTCTGAAGGTTCACATGCATTCAAACAGAACCAGAGTTCATTTCAACTGAACCCAACCGAGGTTTGGAGGACCAGAGGTCAGAGGTCGATTAGTATGCACACCTCACCAACCGAACCGGACTTTGACTAGGCAAACGGACTAAAGTTGGATTAAAGTGGAACTCTGGTTTGGTTTGAATGTGAACGCCACATCCCAGAATGCCCTGTGCTGTGGACTACAGCGCAGGGCATTCTGGGTAAATACAACCAAAGCTAACGTGCTAGCCTAGCGCTAGCAGCAGAAACGGCTCCTGGTCTTTAGCCTAAAGAGAAATCCTCCAACCGGTAAAATCTCCATCTTGTTTCCATCTGGTGAAGAAGGAAGTTGCTCTCAGTGTTTTCAGAGGTTTTTGTGTCGTTTCCTTCAGTGGTTCTTGGTGCAGCGCCCCCACAGGCCAGGAGGGGAACAGGTTGGCTTGTTTGCGATCAAACTGAGTCCAACAGACCATCAGCTGTGAAAACAGTTTTAATCTCAGCTGCTTTTCCTCGATCTTTGTCTCCTTGGGTTCATTCTTGGATTGTATAAAACAGAATGGAGAGCAGAACGGTCACTGCAGACAAAACTTTGTCCAGGCATTTTTTAGCTTCTCATCCCAGAAATGAACAACACTGGAGGAACCAGTTCAGGAACTACAAAACTGGACAAATTCTGCTGATGTTATGAAAAAGTTTTCTGCATCCCAGAGATTCAGGAGAAAATTCAGATGAATGTTTGTGTCCACTTCCAGAAAAGAAGGCAGGACGGCGACCACATGAGGCTGGATGTAAACCGATCCCCATGGTCTGAGCTTGTGCCAAAATCTCTCTCTCACACACACACACACACACACACACACACACACTGATGTGTGCACAGCCACATTCCACTGCAGGCTGTGAGAGGCTGGCTCAGTCTGTCCTGAAGCCTGGAGCTGTTCTCCACTTCAGAGCGGAGCAGGAAGCCGCAGCGCAGACCAGGGGAGGTCTGACAACAAATTCCAGCTTTCCCAGAAAACATTTTACAGTTTCACGCTGATGGAGGATCAAGCCTGGCTTTGATTTCCTGCAGAATCAACATGCAGAAGAAAGCTGCCTCTCTGCTTCAGATATGAGCAACTTTTCCTGGCAGAAACACAATTTGGAGATTTGGAAACATTTGATGAGAGTCCTGGAGGTCCAGCCAAAGGACGGGTCAGTCATGGCGAGCAGAATCCTCCAGCCTGTAGTCATTCTGCTTTAAGGAGAAGAGTCGGCCATAGGGAGCAGGAAGACCCAGAGCGACCCGTTTACCTGCTAATTCTGACATGATGCTTGGCCTCCATGTTGGACGCCGCTCGCTGTTTCTGCTCACCCTCCTCCTGCTGACTGTGCGCCGTGCCGAAGGCGATCAGCAGAGGTTTCATCAAATTCAGCATGGGCAGTGCACCTACACGTTCATCCTGCCTGAGGAGGGACAGGCCAGCTGCAGAGAGGCCCGAGGCGGCGGCAGGACCAGTCAGCACGACGCCAACGCCATCCAGAGAGACGCGCCGCCGGCCGAGCCCAGCCTGAAGATCCAGCAGCTGGAGAGCGTCATGCAGAACTACACCCAGTGGCTGCAGAAGGTAAACCAGGAAGGTGGGCAGCAGGAAGCTCCAGGAAGCTCCAGGATGCTCCAGGAAGCTCCAGGAAGCTCCACACGCTCTGCTGCGTTTGCTCACAGATCAGGCAGTTTTTAGAAAAACCAGTTAGATTCAGAGGAAATCCTGATGCTACTGTAAGAACAGGTAAAGTTAGGAAACAAGCATAAAAATTCAGGTTGTACGTTCTTCATATTTCACATAAGTAGTTACGATATCAGGATGACAGACATTTTTTCAAGATGACCATAAAGAAGAACTTTGTCTTTATGGAAAACATGAAGTTCTTCCGTTTTGGAAGAACTTTATGTCACATCATGAGAAACTGAGGACTTTGCTGTTTGCGAGTCTCACACTTGGAAGAAAATGAAGATATGACACAAGCAGTGGTTTTAATGGTTAGCATTAGCTTCTGCTAACTTTTATGTGTTTAGCATTAGTGGCGCTAAGATTACTTTTTTAGTGAATTAGTATTTAGATAACTTTTTGCTGCTAATTTTAGAGCAAACATATTTTCCAATGTTCACCAGGAAAAGGAAACTTCAGGATTTCTACGGTTCAGATGACGCTGGCTGTGATTGGACACCAAACATGTTCGACTAATTGGTAACTTTAGAGTAAAATCAGTAAATATGGTTCATCTGAGTTCAGTTCTTCATGATTTGACACATAAACAATTTATATATGATAAATATAAACATTTGGTGCAAGAACACGTTTTCCTTGGCGGCCATCTTGAAATTTTCTATGTTTATTATTTTATTTTTTAAAGCAAGCCCTTGGGAACAATTATGCAAAGTTAGCTTCTTGTATGCAGATGTGAAAGATTTCGCTGATCTGATGAACGTTGTTTCTCTGAGGACTTCCTAGATCTTGGCGTCATAGAAGTGCAGAAATAATCTGAGCTCACCAAGTTGAGTTTTATCTGAGAGAAAGTTTCAGTTCCTCTGGACGCCTCGTCAGAAACGTCGTGTTGGTTCTGTGCTCAGCAGCAGGAGGTGAAGAAAACGGCGTCATTATTCCTGTTGGTTTGAGTTCAGCTGCATTCAGCTCAACTTTCTGAGCAGATCTGTGGCTGTTCGGGTGAATTCTCCTGTTTCAGCTCCTTCCTGCTGCGCTTTGCAGAGACGGTAGAACAACGATCATCTCAGCGGCTGATCTGGTTAAAACCTACAGATTTTCCCAGATGGATTATCAGATGTTGATGGTTGATTATAATTTTACTCCAAATGAAATCAGAAATAATTTCTCTGATTAGTCAGCAGGAGACAAAATCCAAATCTTCTGATCTTCCATTTTCTGAGTCGGACCAAATTTTATTTTTTCTCTCAACATTAAAGTCATACAAGTAAAAAATAAATAAATAAAATAAAATAAATAATAAAAAAAATAAAATAATAATAATAATAATAATTTGGAGTAAAATAGAGTTTTGCTTCATTTTATTTTATTGTTTCTTGTGGAGAATTTTGTTCAAAAATGGTAGAAAATTTGAGTGAAATTAACAGATTGAGGCTGAAGAAACATTTTTCCAAACAGATGATTTTAAATCCCATAAGAAACAAATAAACTGGTCTGATCAGTAATGCAAACATCCAGGATGTTTGACCGAGGAAACGTTCTTCTGATGCCAAACGGAAGCAAAACGTCTCACTTTGGTTTTAACTCCAGGTGCCTGAACCTCCTGCAGGTTGTTTTTTATTCATTCAGTGAATTTATTTAAGGACAGAGACGAATCCAGGCTTCAGGTTCTGGACCGTCGCTGGAAGTCCGACTGTCAGCCGACGTTCCGGCTCAGCGTGAGGAACAGAGGAGCGATCTGATTCCCATCTGAACGATTCCCATCTGAACGATTCCCATCTGAACGATTCTTATCTGAACGATTCCCATCTGAACGATTCCAATCTGAATATAAGAAATTAGTTACAGAAATTAATTAATTGACAGTGTAAAAGTCTCTATAATGTTTATGCATTTTAACACTTCGTTTGCGTCGATCCTGAACAAACAGAACAAAAATGTATTTCATAACGAACGCGATTAAACTGATAAATAGAAAACCATCAAATACTGGGAAATTCAAAGCTAGTCTTTATGTTTCTGCGTCCGTCCAGCTAACTAACTGGATAACTAGATATCCATCTCTAGCTATCACAGATCATTTCTATTTTCTACCACACTCAGATCTGTGTTTTTCTGTGTCCATTCAGCGGTTTTTGGTTTGCTCCTCTAACTTCTCGCATCGTCTTTCTGGTTGCAGATTGAGAGCTACGTCAGGGAGAGCATGAAGACGGAGATGGCTCACCTGCAGCAGAGCGCCATGCACAACCACACGGCAGCCATGTTGGAAATGGGAACCAGCCTTCTCTCTCAGACCGCCGAGCAAACGCGCAAGCTGACTGACGTTGAGACTCAGGTGGAAGAAGCTACACGCACAGAGCCTGACATTCATGTGTTTCTTTTGTGCTTTTGATGAAGCTAATGACATCCCAGGCTTTAGTCAAACTTTTATTTTACCCTGAAATTTGCTCCATTGAAGTCTGAAACAGCTACCTGCATGTTTCAGCAAGCTACATTTAAGACTTTTTAATGCTAGCTTGAATTAAATTTAAGATATAAAAGACTAAACATAAGGAGTGTCTGGGGATCTTCACTCTGACGACAGCTAGCTGGCTACCACCGGTATGCTAGCTGCTAGTTAGCCTCAGCCGGAAACTTTACCCTGGCAGAAAAGAAAAACAACTAAATGAACAACAGTTAGCGTGTGATCAACATATTTAAGGCTAATTTATGTTTTTATGAATTCAAGGTATTTCAAGGCCTTAATTTTAGAGTTTTTAAGAACCTGTAGACATGTTGTACACTGTGAATATATGGAAATAAAATTAGTCTGACCACCTGAACATGATGGAAAAACATTCAAATAAAACGATAAATTCAAAGGAAATAAAATAGTGAACTATCACACAATCTTACAATAAAATGTCTAAAAAATGACTTTTTTCTGAAGCGTGTTCATTATAATCATGTCAATCACTTTTCATTTAAAGAGTTTTATCACTTATATTTAAGTCTTAGGAATATAAACCGTTTTTTTCTCCTTGTTGCAGGTTTTGAATCAAACGTCGAGGCTTGAAATTCAACTGCTGGAAAATTCCCTTTCCACCAACAAGCTGGAGAAACAGTTAATGATCCAGACCACTGAGATCAGCAAGCTGCACGACAAAAACAGGTAGATGTGGGAAACCTCACCGGACAGATTATTCAATTATTCATTTCTATACATCAGAACAGTTTCCTCAGTCCAGGTTTCTGCAGCAAACGAAGGGAACGGCGCCCCCTGGCGGTGCAGAATGAGAGTTGAACCTCGGTTTGCTGCTGACTGAAACATTTCATCTGGGAAATGCTGCAGTGAAGTTATGAGGAAAATCATCTTTCTGTGGGATTCAGGACGTTCTGGGAAATCTGAATTATTTAGAAAAAATAGATCAGGTTCTGAGAAACAACTTTACAAACTAAAACTGTCTTTAGTTTTAATTTGGTCAGTAGAAAACTAAATTATCGTCCGTTACACTCTGACTTATTATTAAACCCTAATATTACCAGATATTAGGGGTTTGTGGGGTTTAGTTACTCTTTAATTTGTTTTTATCAGCTGTTCTTTGTTTTTCTCACTTTGTGATTTTATCTATAAATCACGTTTTGAAATAAAGTTAATTTCCGTTCTTCCTGTTTCTGTTCACTAACTCGGCTCTTTCGGAAACCAGGGCTGAAACGTTGGATCAGTATTTATTTTCCAGAAACAATTAATCCTGATTGGATATGAAACCTGTGAAGGCTGAGAAGGGAAGGTTTGAGTTTGTTCAGCTGACCTTCGTGTTCACAGCCTCCTGGAGAGGAAGATGCTGGAGATGGAGAAGCAGCACGCTGAGGAGCTGGAGACGCTGAGGCAGGAGAAGGGGAGCCTGCAGGCGCTGGTGGGCCGGCAGAGCGGCGCCATCCGGCAGCTGGAGGCTCAGCTGATCCGGGCCAGAGGGAACAGCAGCCAACTCAACTGTTCAGGTTTTACAGTGCATCGGCGGCGCTCTGATCAGATTCATTTATAAAACACTTTATTGATCCTGCTGACACTCTGTGAATCATAAGTTCGTTTGGATTTGCTTCATTCATTTAGAAACCTGTAATAAACGTTTATAACTGGTTCAGATTACTTTTTAACCTCTAACCGTTAATTTAAGTAATTAAAGTCACGTTTGTTTGGAAATGTGCCGACGGGGTAAAATTATGTTTTTTGGGCGATTTCTTAACAGATTAACTTTTGTTTTCATCACAGTTGAAAATATTTTTAGTTATTAGTTTGCCTATTTTTTCAGAAATAAAGTTCATATATTCTGAAGTTGGAAGTGCTGAGGCTTTGACTGGAAAGTTCTGGCTTTGGAGCGCAGAATGAGGAGAGGGGAGCGCCCCCTGCTGGGGGACCGAGGCACTACCAGGCTGGAGGCTGGAACTTTAACACTTTAAAACATTTTTCTTACTGTATTTACATTGTTTTCAGGCTTATGTCAATTAAAATGAATTAATATTTACTGTAAACCTTTTTTATTGTCAGTTGTAAATATTTTCTTTTTCTGTCAACTCCATCAAACCTTTTAGTTTTAAACTAGGGTATAATAAAAGTTTTCCAACCTTTCAAACTATCCAGCAGTAAGTGGGGGAGGGTTGGAGAAAGTTTGCAGTCGAGGAAATGAAGTTAAATTAACTGGTAATCAGTGTTAGTTAATGTGTACTGTCCTAACAAATAAATTATTTACTGATTTATCACATTTCTTGATTTGGCCACAGTTTATCCACTGAAACTTTGACATCATCTCTTGACCCTCTGCAGCCGCAGCGAACCAATCAGGAGCTGCGGATGAAGAGAAGAAGTTTGCTGACTGTGCGGATTTATACAAAGCTGGCTTCCACAAAAACAGCGTTTACACCATCCAGATAAATCCACAGGAAACTAAGAAGGTACCGTTGATCTGTGAAGAAAACAGCCGCTTCTGATGTTAGCAAACCTGAACCGAACGTTGGGTTCTGGCCCAAACGACCCGGTGGTCCCGATGGTCGTCACACAGCGCCGTTAGCTCTGCCAAAGTCTTAAAACTTTCCAGAGCAAAATCACACTTTTTATGTCTGCAGAACAAAACAGCTTCATCAGGTTGATTCATCAGAAAAGCTGGAATGAAGAGCATGGAAAGTTTATATCGATCTTCATCAAAGCTGCTCCTGCTGCAGGTGTTCTGCAACATGGAGAGCGCCGGCGGCGGATGGACGGTCATCCAGCGCAGACAAGACGGCAGCGAAGATTTCCAGAGAACATGGAAGGAGTACAAGCTGGTGAGACGCTTCGTTTGTAACCAAGAGCAAATTGATACGGCACAGAACAAACAGGTCGATGTGATTCAGATAATCTGTGTGAACTGAAACCTTTTCAGTCCTGATTTAAAGGACCAATAATTTCTGAACTTCTCAGGTTTTCAGGGAGTTTTTTTTCCCAGAGCTGAGGAATAAACCACAGCAGCTGGAACATGAACCAGCAGACCCCTCTCCTGTCTGCAGGGCTTTGGGAGTTTGCTGGCAGAGCACTGGTTGGGAAATGAGCATATTTATCAGCTGACCAGCCGGCGGCAGCAGGTGCTTCGGATTGAGCTGACGGACTGGGACGGACACCAGGCCTTCTCACTCTATGACCGATTCCAGATCGGCAACGAGAAGCAAAACTACAGGTAATGTTACCCAAAGACACGTCAAACGTAAGAACCTGGGTCACTCTGCAGGCCTTGGACTACACCGTTTGTAGAGTCGCACATTCAAAAACTAATAAAAATACTTTGGGTTATTTATCCTGCCATAAAAAACAGATGGAGGTTCATTTTTTCATATTTTCACCATGTTATCAGTTATAAAGGTTTCAGTTGCAAACTATCAGCTAAATATTTTACCGTCATTTAAATATTTAGATCCAAACTAAATATTTAGTTTGAAGTAATATTAAGTTATCAGGGTAAATATTTAGTGGGCAGGCTAACTATTTAGCTCTAAGCTAAGTAAATGTGTAGTGAGCTCTGAGCTAGCTACGCATGTAGTTAGCGTGGAGCTAGCTACGCATGTAGTTAGCGTGGAGGTAGCTACGCATGTAGTTAGCGTGGAGGTAGCTACGCATGTAGTTAGCGTGGAGGTAGCTACGCATGTAGTTAGCGTGGAGGTAGCTACACATGTAGTTAGCGTGGAGCTAGCTACACATGTAGTTAGCGTGGAGGTAGCTACATATGTGGCTACAAACTAAATATTTACTTAGAAGCCAGAAATTTAGTTAGCAAGCTAATTAGTTCCCTAAATATTTGCTGAGTAAGTTAACTATTTAGCTACAAACTAAATATTTATCTCTAAGCTAGCTAGCTAAATATTTAGCTAATACATAAACTCAGTTGTGGAAGTGGACCATCAAAATAAAAGCTGAGAACTTCTAACTGCTGCTGACTCTGAATGTTTCAGTGCTGATGCAGATCCATTAGTGAAGCTCTGAGCTGCCTTTGAATGGGATCATACTTCAGAAAACAGAAGCGATCCGAGGCTCCTGCTCTGACCTGAAGGGACTCGGCGGACGTTGATCTCCTGCAGCGCAGCGCCTGCATACCGACCCCCCTCAGGAAACCTGAGCCTGAAATGACACCTGCTGGCAGGGAGAGGATTGTCCTCTGCAGCTGCTCGCTGAGATGCTTTCAGTTGGCGATCAGAATGCCGCCTGCCGCAGCTCTGAGCGCCGCCGCCGGAGCCCGGCCTGTTAACAGTCTGACACCAGAACCGCTCCAACCGATCCGCTCCTGGAAACCTGACGAGCCGCAGCCTGGATGATCCACCACGACCAAACAGCCACGATTTATGAGGATTCAACAGGAGCTAAAACCTCGTTCCGTTGGGTTCAAACCTTCACCATGCAGTGATTCGATCTGCTTTTCTCAGATCTGACGGCTCCGCTTTACAATAAACACATTTAATATTTACACTTATGAGAAAAACACAATTAGAAAGTTTCCTTTATTGTAAATATGAAACCAAAGGTTTACTTCCACATTTTGTTCTCAGTCTGAAGTTAAACCAAACGTCTCGTTTTAGTTCAGTTATAATCACTGAACTTATTCTGTCTGCTAAAAGTCACAATAACCAGAGAAAGAATCAGAGATCCATTTATCTTCAGAACCAGAACTTTGGATTTCTTCAGAATTTGGTTTGGATGCAGTTTCTCCAGATGTTGCTGTTGGCAGGAAGGATCTCCTGTAGCAGTCAGTCTTACAGTGAATCAGAAGAGGCTTCTGACTGAAGACTCATGTTGTGACACGCTAACATCTCAGGATCAGGGCAGCAGAGGCGATAATCCTCATCAGCTGTTAGCTAGCTCTGCTAACCTGCCTCCTTTGCTTTTGCTGCTCCTCTAAATATGCTGTATGGTTAGAGAGACGGAGTAGGGGATCAGAACCTGCAGCCATGTTCTATTGAACGAGACGATACCTGTAATATTCTGGCTGGATCCATTCTTGAAGTTCATCCGGTTTGCCTGTCAAAGACTTCCTGTTTCCTGTCCAGACGGTTTGAACTTCCTCTCTCTGCTCTCTGGTCCTCACCTGCTTCCAGCCTCAGTTTCACCTCCTCTGGGATTCGGGGTCACGGTTCAGGTGTTTTTCTTTTTTGCTAATCAGCTGCTATAAACACCTTGTTGCCATGGTTACACATCATAACTATGCGAAAGTGAAAAGGTCCTTCTAGCTGCACAGCATCGAGAACCAGAGAGAACAGCTGCCCAAACACAGCAGGGACTAAACCGCCCTCATTTAAACAGTTTACACTAAAATGCTTTTTTCTCTGGCCGTTTTGTTCCTCAGGTTCTCCGTTTTGCTGCACGTTGTGAGCTTTTGGTGTTTTCCAGGCTGTTCCTGAAAAGCCACAGTGGGACGGCAGGGAAGCAGAGCAGCCTGGTGATCCATGGAGCCGATTTCAGCACCAAAGATCAGGACAACGACAACTGCTCCTGCAAGTGCGCTCTGATGCTGACGGGCGGTGAGTCCAGACAGCCACTTATGACCCACGCTACGCAGCTGCACTGCAAAACATCTCAGCACGGATTTATGTCCCGGTGCAAATACTTTAGTTCACTTTAAATAAAATGAAACTGATCTAAAGTAATGTTTCAGAAGTCAGAGGAGTCTGTTTTAAGCAATAATTCTTGAATATTGATGAAAAGTATGGGCAGATTTTTTCCACTTTTAACATCAGAAAAGTTATAAGTGGAAAATTCTGAACCTAAATCCCTGGTTAGGTCAGTTTTCCTTTCCCGCTTTGAGAGTCTTAATTTTCCATTGGCAAATAAAGAGAAATTAGTCCCTGGATGGACAGATCCCAAGGAAATCTGTGGAGCTAAATTGGAGTTGGAGCCATAATGTTTATATATATATAAAAACGTTATTTTTTTCAGTATAATTTTCTTTATGGCACCAGTGTAGCTCCATAGAATCCAAGTTCAGAATGGAGCTGTGTTTCATGAACAACCAGAAATCCAGATGCATGTGAAGTGAACTGCATGTCGTCGTAAAGCGGTTTATCGTCTCATTTACGTTAAATATTCCTCATTTTCCGGCCCAGGCTGGTGGTTCGACGCCTGCGGCCCGTCCAACCTCAACGGGCTGTACTTCAGCCGCGGGCAGCACGTAGGGAAGCTCAACGGCATTAAGTGGCATTACTTCAAAGGACCCAGCTACTCCCTCCGCGGCACCGCCATGATGATCCGGCCTCTGGACTTCTGAACCCGAAGCTGCGCTGGAACAAACTGGCATCAGGATTTATGGTTGTTCTAGATTTTCCTTTAAAATGGACAGAAATGTTCTGCAGTTTTCTGCCATTTTGGCCAAATTGTTATGGCTGAAAGGGGAAAAACTCGGTTGATTTTCTAAAATGATGTTCATTTCAGCCATTTATAGCAATTTTCCAGCCGGTTGAATAAATGTCTGTTATTAATATTGTCCAAAGTACATTTACAACAGCTGCTGTTATTGCTTTAGAAAATGTTGTACATACTGTAAGAAGTGTATGCACTTACTGTTATGAAAGAGTGTAATTATTTTAATAATTACTGTGAGTTTAGCTTTAAGATCAAAATAAAGTGAGGTTACACAGTGTGAAATTATAAATAAAGACTAATATGGGGAATTATTAACTAATTTATGTTGCAACTTATTGTCAGGAGACAGAAGTTTGTCTGATGGAATCTGATTTCACAGAACAAATTTCAAGTATTCACAGCGATGGTTGGATGAGTTATGAAAGTCATCTTTAAAAGGTTTGTGGTCAAATTATAAATAAATGGGAGGTAAAAGACGGGGAACTAGAACATTTCTTATAAACTCAAACATGACCTGCCAAAGTGTGTCCGTCGGTTGGAGCCCAGCGTTTTGATGCTAAAAATTAGCATCAATGCTAAAGTAAGCTACAATGTACTCAACAGCATGTGAAGAGTCACAGGCATGTTGAGCAACATGGACTAACTGCATTCAGTATGTTAAAATACTGAATGCAGTTAGTATTACATTAAAGTGTATGAGCTAAAATGCTAATGTTAGCCTAAATGCTGCCAGTGGGGCGTCATTAGCATGTTACACTGACCTCCTCTATTCAGTGTGCTAAACAAGGCTAATAAAAAAACCCCTAAAAAGCTCATTTTAGGAAAAAGGGGAAAAAGCGACTGCTAATGTTTGTGCTAATGCTAATGCACTGCCATGAACTGGTGGGGGGCAGTGCACTGCTAATGTTTGTGCTAATGCTAATGCACTGCCANACTGCTAATGTTTGTGCTAATGCTAATGCACTGCCATGAACTGGTGGGGGGCAGTGCACTGCTAATGTTTGTGCTAATGCTAATGCACTGCCAGCACATCGTTACCAGAAAACGCGCTCATCTCTTAGCAACAGATTATTGTTCAAACAAAACAAGATTTCTTCCCTTTTGAAATACTATTTACACTACTGACTACTTAACAGTTATTTGTGTTGAATATATTATAAAGCAGATATTCGACACAAAAGAAAGAATCTGATTTAAACTTCGTGGCAGTTTGTTACCAGAAAAAAAAGCTCATCTCCAAACACCAAATTAATAAGTAATACTAGAAAATTTCTGAAGAAATTTAAACAGGGCCTGACTAGTTTATGTTATGATTTCCTGGTTAATGAAAACGTGGCATTTAGGATTAGAACGAGGTGCTCAACCCTGAAACCAGGCTTCTGACGCACCTATCAAAATATTCACCAACATCCAACACATTTCTAACTTCATTAAAGAATTTTAAAAAATCAACAGGTTCAGATTAATGACCCAACAAAAATAATAACCTCAGTAATTATTGTTTCAATCAGGTGTTTCGCAATTCTGTGCATTTTGTTTACATTACCCAAAATGAGAAAAGGTGACTCAGAGGTCAGAGGTCAACAGCCAGGCTTTATGCTGGTTGAGTAAATTCAATGTTAATGTTGTATTTTTAACACCTGGAGCCGCCAGCAGGTGGCGCTGTGGGGTTTGCCCCAGTGCTGAGCGGCATCAGAGTTTCCCCCTAAATGGGACTAAAAGCAATAATCTGGGTTATTTAGCCGGAAAAATTTGGATTTATTTTCAGATGTATATTTCCACCATGTTTTTAAAATATGTACAATTCGGTTATACAAACTAAATATTTAGCTTGGTAATTATTTTTATTTAATTTTCAAGCAAAATATTTAACTAGCAGTTTGTAAAAATAAATATTTAGCCTAATTCAATATTTAGCTAGCAAGCTAAACATTTTGCTAAAACTTAAATATTTATTTTTGCCAACTAAATATTTAGATCTGAGCTAAATATTACAAACTAAATATTTACCTTGGCAATCATTTAAACAAAAAGCTAAATTTGTGATTAAAACTAAACATTTAGCTTTCAAAGTCATTGTTTAGTATGCAAGCTAAATATGTAGTTTCAAGCTAACTATGTAGCTTTTATCTAAATATTTAGCCCACAATCAAAATATTGCAATATTTATCTTGCTAATATTTAATTAGCAAACTAACTTTTTTACAACTCCAAGTTAATAATGTAGCTTGCCAACTAAATTGTCAGTTAACAAGCTAAAGCATTAGTTTATAAGCTGCTAGCCGTTAGCTTTTAAATAAACTAAATGATTAGCAAATAAAATATTTAGTTTGTAAACTAAGCTCAGTTTGCTAATTAAATATTTAGTTTTCAAACTAAATATTTAGCTCCAAGCTAAACGGATGGATGGAGGGCTGACCTTCCCACCATCCAGGACTTGTACAGGTCAAAGGTCAGGAAAAGGGCAGCCAGCATCTTTGCAGACCCCACATATCCTGGAGACAAACTGTTTAAACTTTCACCTTAAGGTGGCGCCAAAGACAGTTTCTCCCCTCAGAAATCAGGACTTCAGTTTTCTCTTCTGCTTCTGTAAAAACACCTTCCTTCAAACTATTGACGAGAAAAACTTTGTTTTATCAACAGTTCTTATATATTTACAATATTTTTACCATATGGAAGTAAAATCACATTTTCTGCTTCTCCACAGAGTAAATCTGATTCTGCTGCTGCATTAGAAAAGCAAGCGGTGATCCTGTTCTTCCATATTGTAATAATGCCAGTTGTGACGGTTATAATTCAGTTTTTATGAGGGAGCCGTTTTCTGTTTGTCTTTGTTCTCTGCGGTAGCCGTTCACATCAGGCTTTAGGTTTCTGAAACAGAGAGTCTGATATTGTTGAGCTGCAGAACAAACGGCGGCTTTATGCAGCGAGCCGCCGCCGCCTGCGGCCGGTTGAGTCACTGGTTCCAACCTGGCAGCATCCAACACATTTACATCGAGATGTTTTGCAGCCTAAAGCTGCAAAAATAAAAACCCCAAAGGTTAAAAACGGCGTCTGGAAGCGACTCAACTTTCTGAACAAAATGTTTTCCTGTTCGCTACAAATGAAATCAGGGAGTAATTCTCAATTTGTTGTTTTTGAGAAGAGGAAATGTAAAGACGCTTTTTCCTCTTTTCATGATTTGAAGTAAAATTTCAGGTTATTTTTATTTCTGGATCCAGCAGGAAAGAATAAAATTGAAAGAAGGAAAAATGATTTTATGTCAGAACCAGAAAAACAAAAACTTTCATACGCATCATTTATGTTTTATTATTTTAATCTGAAGCACTTTGTAACATTTGGTGCACAAATAAAGTATTAAATTCATTTCCAGGGTCAAATATCTATAGTTTAAAACAGAAAATGTATCAGCTGATAAGTGTTTTTGTTCTGCAAAACATGAAATATTACCAAGTCAATATCTCACTATGCATGTAATAAGATAAAACTGACTTACACAACTTTTCAGTAAAAGTAAACTTGTTTTGAGTGAATTATTCCTTAATACTGATGAGAAAGTTCTAGTTTAGTTGACATCGTTTCCCTTATAACAAGACATTTTCCTATAAGTGAAATAATCTATCAGAGTAATTAGTATTTTTTTCCTCAATATTAATTATTTACTCAAAAGAAGCTTCTGCGTCTTACTGAAAAGTTATGTGTAAGTTCATTTTTGTCTTATTTCAAGTGCAGTGACATTTTCAATCAGCCAAAAATACGTTGTAAGGTTTTGTGTTTTTATGCGAGTTTAAATAAATCAGAACTGAACGTCAACGCCGCTGCATGCAGAGGTTGCAGGAGTCATGCAAACTGTAGCAGCTGCAGAACAAGCCGGGCTGTCAGGTCTGGACCTGAGGGAACAGAGGGAACCTTTCTCTCTCCTCTCATCGGGCCTCTGAGTGGGCGTCCCGCTCCACGTCGGCATTCCTGCCTGGGTTCACGGCTCTCTCCCGTGTTCGAGTCCCACAGCTCTGTGACATGGCTGCCATTGTTTCCCGGCCGCTCCGGACCGCAGGGCCCTGCAGGGGGCCCGGCCCACTCCCTGCATGCTTCTGTCAGGCCCGTGGGTCGAGTCCTGCAGGACAAACATGTCTCCGCCGGAGCCCGTCCACATTTCCCTGACTGCACAGGAAACCGGGACGCCATGTTGCGTTCTCCCACAGGATTCCTGAGTGGAAGAGTTCAAGCGCAGGCTTCGTGTTTTTCCACTTTTATTGGACTTTTGATTTCCTGCGAGTCAAAACGATGAGCAGCTCAAATCCTCAACATCCCGGACAGTTCAGCACATCACTGATTTTCAAGATGGCTGACAGTTTTGAGCTTTTTAAGACAAATATTCCATAAAATGTCACTTTTTCATGACTAGGATTAACTTTGTCACATCAACTGTTTATTGTTGCGACTTTAACAAAATCTAGAAAAATCAGAAACTGAGGACTTTGCTGTTAGCGAGCCTCACAGCAGGCGGAGAGACGTGAGCCAGTCGTCTTCATGGTTAGCTTCTGCCAATTTGTTCATGTGCTTAGCGTTAGCCTCAATCAACATTTTAGCGGTTCAGTGTTAGCTTCCAGTAATTCTTTTGTGTTTAGCATCGACCTCCTCAAATGAGCATCAGGTTTAGCATTAGCTAGTATATTTCTGTACGTTTTGCAGTTTAGCTTCCACTTACTCTTATGTGTCGAGCAACTTAGCGTTAGCTTCTGCTGTTGTGTTTAGTGGTTTAGAAAATCTATAGGATTTCTATGGTTAAAATATGTAGGTTATGATTTGACACCAAGCACATTCATCTGATTGGTGAATTTAGTGCAGAAATTAATTTTCCATGACAAATATGGTGGGGTCACTTTGGAAAATTAAAAAAAGATAAATAAAAACAGTAAATATGATATCTATGGTCCAGTTATGTATAATTTCACACCAAAAGTATTTGTGATAAATATTACAACTTAGTGCAGAAATCATTTTTCCTGTGACCATCTTGAAGCCACCAGACTTCTTGGTGTTCAACATTTTTTCCTTGGATCATCTGCACCAGGTGAGGTTTTTACACCTGTATGTGAAATATTGGCTAAAGTGGCCAAAGAAACAGGAAGTCCTAGATTACAAATTAAAAGCTCCTACATGCTCTGGTCACATATA
Organism: Poecilia formosa; assembly: GCF_000485575.1. Classification (NCBI taxonomy): domain Eukaryota; kingdom Metazoa; phylum Chordata; class Actinopteri; order Cyprinodontiformes; family Poeciliidae; genus Poecilia; species Poecilia formosa. The sequence goes on along the minus strand of NW_006800051.1, from coordinate 1,792,022 downwards.
AGGAAGAAAAGTGGAAATTAAACAGAGGCCTTTCAGTCACATGTCGTGATCCAGTTAAAGGTTTTAAACTAATCCTGTTTCTGCTGCTGTGAAGCTCATCATCACCTCAGTCTGAATCTACACCTGTTAGTGTTTCTAACAGGTCAGAAGGTTTTGCTCTTGGATTTGAGTCGTTATGAAAAGTGGAGGTGTTTCTGAGGCTGGAGGAGTAGCAGAATCGCTTCATCAGAAACAAACGCCGCCGCCGATGATTCACCATGAGACGCTTCGCTCTGCAGCAACCAGGAAGCCTGGTCCTGTTAGCATCAACATGCTGATGCTAAATCTTGTCTTAAATAGACAGATGCAAATAAGATTTGGTTCTTTGTGATTTTTATGAAGTCAAATGATTCCTCAATTCTCCAGAAATTGTGTTAAGGCTGAGATAACATCTAGAAATATGTTTCCTCATCAGGGAAATTTAATCTCTTTTTCTCTAAAAGTTTCTCTCTGGAGCAAAAATAAAAAAGCAGCCAAGACAAAAAGCTATTTGTGTGAAAATATTAATATTCTGCTGCTGCTTGGGTGTTTCCAACTGAAGAACAACAGAAGCTGCTTTGTTCTGCTGCAGCATCACTGGATCAAACAAACAGAACCAGGACTTTCTGTGCTGTTGGACATTTGACCAATCATCTCTAACGCGTTTCTGGAGCTTCATGCTCCCTCAAGCAGAAGCTGCACAGATTCTGTGGGGAATAAACACCATATTCCCTGCAACTCTTTTCTGTTTCACTTTCATTTGCAGGACAAACATTCAAGAAAAAAATGATCAAAAATCCTTAAAACTTTTTGTTCCAATGCAAAAGGTCTGAATATTTTCACCAACCTTCAACTCAAAATCCAATATGGCCGCCGTTTGAATTTAAAAACAAAAAAAGATGTGGCATGTGGCTAACTGCAGCATGTGGCTAACTGCAACGTGTGGCTAACTGCAACGTGTGGCTAAAAGCAGCTTGTGGCTAAAAGCAGCTGGTGGGTAACTGCAGCTAGTGGCAAACTGCAACATGTGGCTAATGGCAATGTGTAGCTAACAACAGCAGGTAGATAAGAGTAGCATGTGGATAAGAGTAGCATGTAGCTAATGGCAGCTTGTGGCTAATTGAAGAAAGTAGCTAACAGTAACATGCATTTAACAGCAGCATGTGGCTAAGCTAACGGCAGCTAATCCTTTCTAAAGTTAATTAGCTCAACAGAAATCGAACCATTCATGTTTGCAGATGAGATCATAGCTGCAGCCTCCACTGAGCGTTGCATGATGGGTAAATCATGGTTGGGTCCCATCTCACACTGGAACATTTCCACCTCCACCTTTGATGAATTAAAACTAAGGACCAAAGACTGGTTGGAAGTTTGTTGGGGTCACCAGGTTTTCTCTCGGCCCTTTGTGTTTCCAGGCCTTCGTCTGGGTTTCTCTCTTTCTAATTTAGCCGCGGCGCATCGGCAGCTTTCGGTCCAGGCCTTCATCTGGGTGGCTTTCCATCTAATTTAGCCGCGGCGCATTAGCAAGACGTCTGAGGGCGGCCCAACAATGGCCTCTCTGTGCTCGGCGCTCCTTTGCATCGGGCCGTGAGTTCAGCCTCAGAGATAACCCTTGTTGTCCCCTGTGGCCGGGGTGAGACAGATGGGGTGAGGAACAATGGCCGGACCCGTGTGGAGGGCGGCAGCGACTGACACAGAATGTCTGGACCGGAGCCAGAACCAGAACCAGGCCAGCTGTCTCCGCCCTGCCCGACCTCACCCGCCCCGCGGCGCTCCGGGGTCGAGGCGATGACACGGAGCGACGGCCCGCCCCGGCCGCGTCAGACGGGCCGAACACACCCTGAGGGAGCGGCACAGCTGGGTGTTGGCAGCGTGGGCAGCGGATCAGAACCAGAACCCTCCGCGGCAGATATAATGGCTACAGCGAGCACCTCAGGGCAGAGCAGCTTCGGGCTTGGAAAGAAGAAGAAGAGTCCCGGTCTGATGGATCAGCTAAGCAAATTGTTTGGAGGAGAGAAGAAGAAGAGGAGCAAGGTGAGCTTTGAGTCTGGAGCAGCAGCCTCCTCATGGCGAGCTGCACGCTCTGGAGTTCTTCCATCCACTAAACTTTATGATAGGAATCTTTCCAGTCTTGGGATTTGTGGGAATATTTTGAGAACTTCAGGAAATCAAAGAACTTGTTTGACAATTATTAAAATTAATTTTGTACTCCTCCTCCTTTCTGTTGGTGCAATTTTGATTTTAGGGGTTTTATTTTCAGCATATTGTGGATCGGAGCACTTAGTTTAGTAATTATAGACATACTTCAAGATAAAGTATGTTTTTTCATGTTATACATTTTAAGATTTTAAACATTTATGCAGCTAATAAAAATCCAAGGCTACATTTGTGTGCATGAAACTGATTAAAATATAATTTTTAAAGACTGTTTATTTTTAAATCACTCGTTTTCTGTAAATACGACTAAATTAACGCAGTTGTCTCAGCCTGACTGACCTCTTACAGGATACTGGTCGCTCCACTTTGAACTCTGAACTTTGTTTGTTTGCTGAATGTTTCTGTAATTTGCGTCCGACCTGCTCAGGGCTCGTTCAGGGGTCACCTGGCCGCCTCGCCCCAGCAGCCCTCTGCCCGTCGTCGGACCAATGAAAACGCCGTGGTGCATTTCTTCAGGAGCCTTGTGAGTCACACTTTCCTCATTTAACTTCTCTGCTTTCACATCAAAGTTTCATCTTAATCTGCATCCTAACAGCAACTCCATTTTTGGAAATTTCCTGCATTTTTTCCTGCAGGACAGCAGCAGCTCCTTCACATCCTGCACTGATTGCAAAGCTGCTTGATTCTTTCACCTGCTTACTAAAAATGAAAACCTGCAGGAAACGTCCATCAGAGCGTGTTGTTGTGTTTTCTCTGCCCTGTTCAGTCAGTCACGCTGTTGTTGTTGTTGTTGCTTTGGTGTTTCTCCTGCAGGTTTCCTCCCCGCCTCCTAAATCCACGGTGAGTCTCACTTTTTGTTTCCCCACATTCAGCTGCAGGGTGAAGTTAGAGGAAAGAAATGCTTTAAAATGATACGAGTTTGAATCCAGGAAAGATTTCTGATTATTGAGAACGCTCAGCAGTTCTGGCTTTACTGCCATCTGCTGGCAGCTTTAAAGAATGCACCACAGAGTGAAATGCGCAAAGTTCTTCAGAGAAAGCGCGTCACAAAGGAGATTAAAATGTTCTCTAAACATTTATGAGTCTCTCATTGAAGCTCCATAAAGTACAAATACCTTCTGTTGAAAACTCAGCAGGAATCCAATTAAACTCCTTTTAATCCAAAGTTTACTGTCTAGATTTGTTGCAGAGCAGATTCAGTTTCTTAACATCACATTCATGTTGCAGCGCTAAGTTTAGTTTTATTTCTAGTGGTGTGATCTCCCCTGGTGGAGTATTAAAGACCAGGCAGCAGAAACGGAGTGGTCTCTGCAGGAGTCGGAGCCTCCTCAAAGTCCTTTATGGTGATTACTGAGTCCTGAATGAAGAACAGAGGCAGCAGCAGCATATCGGTGACATGGATGCAGTCAGGCACCTGTTGGGTTTAGTCATCGTTGGTCCCTCCAGGTTTTTGCGATTATACGATCATGGAAATTCATGCAAAATCAACAAATCCCTGCATTTTTCCACAAAAATTATCAAAAACATCAAGTTCAAGCAATATTCAGTATTCCTTATTTCTACACTACTGCCTGAGCCTAAGCTGAAGTCGAGTAATCGTCCAAAGATTCACATTTACTGTCATATATAAGACCAGGCAAATCAGTATCATGGTTTTCCTCCTCATAGCCCAGTAGACCCGGTTCTACTGGAACCAGAACATCTGCTCCACCTCCAGCTGCTGTGGCTCTGAGTCAAACCAACCTGTTCCCCTCCTGGCCTGTGGGGGCGCTGCACCAAGAACCACTGAAGGAAACGACACCAAAACCTCTGAAGACACCGAGAGCAACTTCCTTCTTCACCATGGAAACAAGATGGAGGATTTTAGCGGTTGGAGGATTTCTCTTTAGGCTAAAGACCAGGAGCCATTTCTGCTGCTAGCGCTAGGCTAGCACGTTAGCTTTGGTTGTATTTACCCAGAATGCCCTGCGCTGTAGTCCACTTCCTGCTTCTGGAGCGGTCTCCAGTTCGCTTGGCGTTCACATTCAAACCGAACCAGAGTTCACTTCAACCGAACCCAGACCGAGGTTTGGAGGACCAGAGGTCAGAGGTCGGTTAGCGTTCACACCTCACCAACCGGACCGGACTTTCTGGGAAAACGGACTGGTGAGAATGCAGCCGTAGGATCCAAACATCAGGGATAACATTTGGTCAGTTTATGTGACGAGTTGTTGGTGAGAGTGTCGGTTTGATTTGTTGGCGGTTCTGCTCTGACCCGGTTCTGTTTCTGACCTCACTGTCTGTTTCTCTTTCATGTCCAGTGGAGAGAAGTCTTGGGTTTGGTACGTGACACAGTCGAACTGAGCATGTGCAGTGACCCCTGATTAAAACCGTCTGTGGAGAACTTGCTAACCTCCGCGTCCCCGTTTCTGCTTTCAGTCCCACGTCGGCCATCTTTTTATACCCTGCGCCCAGTGGGACCTCATGACTCAGAAACGCCCCCTTCACTCACACACTGATTGTTTTAACAGACGGTTTTGTTCAGTTTGAGAACAATCCTCTCTCCCCCTCGTTTGCTTCCATCCAGAGCGACTCGCTGCTTCTGGATTACTTTGAAACCGCTCGGCTATTTATGACCCGGTAAACACCTTCTCTTATAGGAGCTCTCGGCCTGCTCCTCCTTCCTCCTCCTCCTCTTCATCTTCTTGTTCTGTGTAACTCCTCCACCTCCTTAGTGCCAGAAATAACTCACCAACCCTCCCTTTGTGTCGTTTCATCTCTCAGAGCAATTTGACGGTTGTTCTCAGAACTCTGGACTTTCTCATCCCCGTTTCTTTCCCTCCTGACGAATGTTTCTGTTTTTCTTCTTCCACTCGTTATTCTGCTGCAGTAAAAGTTTAAACATTGCTGCAGCAGAGGCACCAAACATATGAGCCATTTTTCTTTCAGCGTAGCAGCCATGAAGAAAACAGCTTTAGAAAATATTAAACATTTACATCCTCACACTTCCTGTCCTCAGAGGAAACTTGGTACCAATGAGCAGTGGATGTTATTTTCTGCAATTCATTAAATATAGTCAGAAAGTTCAGCTCAGGCCTGGCAAATCTACAGAAATGTTGAACTGCCAGATATTGGAAATAAATTCAGGAACAGCATCTCGTTTAAATGAAAAAACTTGTCATAAGATATAAAGTTCATCTCAGTTTTTGTCTGAAACGAGAAAGCTTCTTATTAGATATAAAACTTGTGTCAAAATAAGAAACTCAATTGAACAAGTTTTGAATCTCATTTTAAACTCAGTCAATAACACAAACCGTTTCTTTAAAACACACAAAGTCGTCCTTGTAACTGAAACATGTGAGACTTCATGCATGTGTTTGGTGTGGAGAACGAACAAACCGAGAACCTGCTGATGGTTTTGGTCCAGCAGCAGCTGCTGGGATGATCTTTGTTCCCACAGAGATTAGCAGATTAGCATTAGCTGCTTTTCCTTTACAAAACTTTGTAGATTTTCCACTAATGTCCAGAAAATTTCTGTTTCTACTGAATCAGAAGCTGTATTAAAAATCACACCTGAATGAGTTTGTTCATGCGATAAGTCAGTAAAATGGATGAATACATCAGGCTGAGCTTTCAGCTCACTGAGGGTCTTTTTCCAGGCCTCTGCGTCGCGAACTGAGAGCACGAAGTCGCCGGTCAGGAGACGCAGAGAACAAAGCACGCTGTCCAGGATCTTCAACCTGGTGAGCTGCCTGCATGTTTGTCTCCTTTAAAGTTTCTGTTTTCTCCCTGTGAGTCTGGGCTTCAAAAGCACGTTTTCCTGTCTGTGTTCACGCAAACGCATCAGTGACGCTCTCCTCCGAGATCAGTGAGTAGCTTCACCAGCAGCTCAGCCATGCAGCTAAATCCATCAGCTTTACATCTGCCTCATCATCATCATCACCTAACAAGCTGCAAAGCTGCAGCATCATTTTATGCTGAAACGTCACGCAGCCATGGGAAAAGAAAGTACACCCCGTTTCATTCAGAAGGTTCTAAAGATCTTCCAATCCTACTAGAAGTAAACAAAACACAAATGTTTGCAACAGTAAAGTAAGTACACCCTTCCTCTTAGGGTTGGATTAAGCGGTTTGGATGCGGCGTGTCGGTTTGTGCCGACAACGCCAGGGTGGAAAACCATCTGGGAAAGTTCAGAGGTCATCTCCAAACCACTGTCCATCGCTCTCCAGAGAGGAAGATTATTCCAACAATATCTTTAAACATACAAAATAGTTGAAGAAAAAACACTTTTAAAATGTAAAAAATTAAAAATATAAATTAAAAAAAAGTTTAATAATTGGAAAAAAAATTAAAATGGGAAAAAAATTATTTTAAAAAATTTACATAAAACAAATATTCCAAGAGGTAAGCATCTCAGCATGAAGCTCAGAGAGACTCCACAGGCCTCGTTAGCTGCTTAACGGTCAGGACACTGATCCAGCATGGAGGAAGGAAACAAGATGGCTGCCGGATTGAGGTTAGCAGCGACGAGACTTCTGGGACAAGGTCCTCGGGCCAGATGAGGCCAGAGAGGAGACAATGGACCAAAATGAAGGAAACCCAAACACAGCAGACCAAGTGAGAAGCACGGTGGTGGAGGAATGATGGTTTTCCAGGACAGGAAGAACACAGGTGTCAAACTCCAGACCTGAAACTTTCCACGTTTCTCTGCTTCAACAGACCTGAATCAAAAAGTAGATCATCAGCGCTCTGAGGAACTTTCACCTTTTGGTTCAGGTGAGTTGGATCAAGAAGGCATCTGAAGGCTGCAGAGTCATTGAGGCCTGATGATGTGGAGCACATCCAGGTGATGTCCATATTTATTTTTCTGGACAAAGAAAAATAAATATGAAGTTGCAGTAGGTCTAACCTGTTGATGGTACAGTTGGGTTTAAGGTTCAGAGAAAATAGTTACAGGTATTTTCCTAACTGTTCGATTTTAGACCAAAGGTGCAACATTTTTCAACCTGTTCCCCTCCTGGCCTGTAGGGGCGCTGCATCACGAACCTCTGAAGGAAACAACAAAAACATCTGGAGACACTGAGCACAACTTCCTTCTTCACAAAATGGAAACTAAAATGGAGGCGTCAAATTTTAGCAGATTTCTCTTTAGTCTTTGGCTAAAGACCACAAGCCATTTCTCTCGCTAGCGCTAGGCTAGCACGTTTGGGTTGCATTTACCCAGAATGCCCTGCACTGTAGTCCAATTTTCTGCTTTAGACCACTTGGCGTTCACATATGGATTGGAACCGCATCAGAGTTCACTTCAACCAAACCCTGACCAAGGTTTGTAGGCAGACCAGAGTTTGTTTTTGGTTCCATTACGCATTCGCACCTCACCAAACAAACCGGGCTTTCTACACAAATGGAAAAGGGGACAATGGGACAAGCCTAGTTAAATCAAGGTTATTATTATTATGATGTCCCTAAAAAAATGATGCTGTTCAACAAACGTCAGAAGCCTTCAGACGTCATCCATTAACTTGTTCTGCAGCCACTGATTGGCCAAAGTTGGGTCCAAACTGGGTCATCAGCAGGACAATAATCCCAAACACAGCGGGCTGTCAATGGTCTACTCAAAGTCCAGATCTCAACCTGACTGAAATGCAACATTTGTTGATAAAAATTGGTGATTTTGGAAAGATTGTGGACTTTCTCATCCCCATGACTGTAGATGCAAATATCCATCATTCATCCGTTTTCAAACAGCTTCTGACACCCGGTCTTTCTGGAGAGAATGACTGTTTTTAACCTTCCTCTCTTCGTCTGTCCAGGGAGAAACCAAGTCCCGTCCACCCCCAAAACGCTGGAGCACCATCTTCTAAGCTCTCCGCCGACCTCCACCGCTTAGATCCAACGGGACCAGAACACCACCAGGAAGGAGAGGCGGATCCCCAGGAGTCAGACCCACAACCTCAACAAATGTTAACCGACTAACGCAACGCTTCTCCAGACTGAGACAGATTTTTGTAAAATCTGGAGAAAAGTAAAGTTTGACTTTGTTGCTTCTAAAGAATGTTTGAATGTTTCTGAACCTTCCTGCTTTCCGTCTGCTGTCGGGTTCGTTCTGTCTCGGTTTCCTGCCTGAGTGACGTGTCGTTGCTGTCGCTGATGTTTAGTTTTAATCAGAACTTCATCTCTCTTCAAACGCCAATTTAAATATCAAATAGGTCTGTTCTGGTAAGATTTGATGCAGCTTCATGTTTGAGGTACTGTAAGATGCTAAATGTTACATGGCCCTTTTCACTGCACTGTACTAACTCCTAATCTCATGATATCTGTGCATCCTAATGAAGGCTTTAAGGAGAAGATGGCAGACATGTCGTCTGAGCTGATGGTTAAACCGTAAGTGAATCAGAGGTTTTAGACGGAGTGAGGAGATCAGAACTGTAGGGCAGCATGTTGGGTTCAAGTGCTAAATAATTTCTCATTTGTTTTCATAAGTTTGTTCTAACAGAAAAAACACTGTAAATATCCATTTATCCTCCCTGATGTTTATGTGAAACAGCTGTGCATCGTAGCAGAAACTCGTTCAGTCTCGTCTTTAACGGTCAGTAAATGTGGCTTCACACCAACCAGCCTGTTTGTTGCATACATAGTTTTTCTCACTGCTGGTCAATTATCCTTAAATTATGTGAAAAAAGTTAACTAGATTATGTCACAAAGACATATGGAGGAGAGGCAGAGTGCAACACCTGCAGATAGAAAAAGAAATATCCAAACCAAATCAGATTAAAAACAGAAACTCAGTGCGTGTGTTTTCTGGATCATAGAGCATATCAGGACCTTTCATGGGGTTACACCAACCTTCGACAGACCGATGTCTGCGGTGGTTAAGGTCAGGAATATTGACTTGCATCTCAGTAAATCAGAATATTCTGATGAGGCTCATCTGTCAGCAGGTGCTAAACATTCTTCATTAAAACCACATTTCTGTATTAAAAGTATTTTTATTGGTCTGATGTGATGTTCTAATCTTAAATGTCATGTTTTCATTCACTAAAAGCAGAAAATCATCAATATTAACAAGAATAAAGGCGTAAAAACATCAGCATGTGTGGAATCTATCTAATGTGTTTTGGGGTTTATTCATAAATGAATGTAAGAAACACAAAGTCCTAAAAATGATATAAATACAAACTAAATGCCAATTACAATTTAATGTATAAATTACAACCATAGAGACTACATTGTTAGATAACTAGTTGATTTGGTGTCTGGGCAGCGTTTTGGCTAGCTGGCCTTTTGGTTGAACCTCTTGCAGGTTAGCTGGTTAGAGAGCATTTGGTCATTTGGCTTGTTGGATGGTTTTGATGGTCAAAGACACTAAAAGTAACTTTTGTACCAAACTTATTTGTACAAAGAAAATCTTCAACAGAAAATTGTGTTATTGACGTGTTTGCTAGTTAGACAGCTTGCTAGTTGACAAGCTAGCCATCTGTCTAGCTTGCCTTCCAACCATCTAGCTAGCTGTTTAGCTAGTTTAAAGTATGCTTAGAAAACATGGAAGAAGAGTAACTAACTTCCCCCCTTTTGGTTGCTGAGAACAATAAACACAAATTATTTGTAGTTTTAGTTACATCACTTGGTCAACTACTTCATTATCTCATTAATTTACAGAGATTTGAGCACCAACAGCATTTTGATACGAACATAAACATGAAGTATTGTTGAAGAGACTCATTATGAGCATTTCTCATTGACAAAGAATCCCATTGTTCCATAAAAGCTCCCACAGGTTGCTGTGAAACGCTCTGGAGGCCGACCATCTGCCAACGCCACCAGAGCTCGGCGTCATCACAGCGATGCGTCACCCACATCAAGACCTTCTCTGTTAAAAATTTATCTCTGAACTGAGAGCACAACAAATCTACGCCAAATCGGTGGAGGTTGTACGTCTATGTGTTAATAATTTCATTTACTCTATAAAACTTCATTCTCACGCTGTGGCAGTGACACCAGAAGCGCCACTACACCTGACACTGCTACGATTTGAGGTCTCCGTCTCCATTTTTGAAACATGGCGTCAAGCGTTTCTCCCCATTTTCACCAGCTTTCTGATTGTAATGTCGTCCACCGTCTCAGGAGAATACCGCAGCAATCTGCGCATCGAGTAGAAATGCCTCACCGCTCGCTCAGCTGGGAACCGTCAGAAGTACAACTACAACTCAGCCTTTAAGGGGTTAATGAGGTTCTGAGGGCCCCAGAGATTTTTTTGTAACAAATGTAAAGTTAATATACCTTACATCAAACTCATTGGAACATATTAAGTGTTTTATTACAGTTTCTTCCAGTTAAAGGGGAATTTTTCCTCTTCATTTTGACACCCTGCTGTCAGGAGGAGAGAATGGTTAAAGTCAGCAGGTTTCCTTAGTGTATCTATATCTATATCTCTAGCTCTAGTCTGGGCTGTTCTTGGTCTGATCCCTATAGGAGCCGTTTCTCCAGCAGACCAACCGAACCAGAGGCATGAAGCCTCCGATGGCTCCTCGGATCTCTGGGACACACAAACCCCCCCACCACGATAAGGTGGCAGCCCAGAGGGGACAAACCAGAAACAGCTTAGCTGATCTGGAGAGAGGCCTGAAGGTGGCGCTCTGGTGTTAGACCAGTGATGGAAGAGGAAGACCTGACAGTATTAACTGATGTAAAATGGCTGCCTTCAATCAGCTTGGTTCTGTGGGTTTCTTCCTGTTCCTTTCCTTACAGACAGATTTTAATTTGAATTACATTTAAGGACTGTGAGTAAAAGAGCCCTTCTACTATATGAATGGATAGTATTGGTAGGAACTGTTAAGTTTTTGTTTTCTCTGTTATTTTTCTGTCTGTAGAAGCTACACCTGGTCTTGCGTTCGAATTGGCTGTGGTTCCTTCCTATAAGTGGACATTAGCTGACATGATGCTGCCATCACCCAACTGTTCATCCAGAAGAAATTAAATTGCACAAGGCCGCACATTGTTTTGGCGCAAAAATAAATTGGTTTTCACGTTTAAATTTACATTGCTGAAAGCAAATAAAATTGAGATATTTAATTATTAAAGTATGAACCCTGCCTTTGAAATATTTTAAATTTCAAACTAAATATTAAGTAGATACAAAATAAAAAAGGTATGCATGCTTAATTGTAAATGAAAGATCTTATTTTCACCCAAAAACATTTTTAAAAAATAATCAAAGAGATAAATATCTTAATACAGCTTTAGTGATGTCAACATAGCCACATTAAACCATCACTGATGATGTGTAAATATGTTAAAGGTTTACTTACAAAGCATAAGCTTACCACTAAACTGTATTTGCCAAATCCTTGGCAGCCATCTTTCTTTTCCGTAACTGACTTTCAACCATGAACTTCAGATCCCAACATGCTAATTACACCTACAGGTCACAACAGCACAAAAAAACTTAGTCAGTTGGATTTTCAACATTAGATTCCTGATCAGCTCAAACTCTCAGCAGAGTCAAACCAAACCAAGATGCCTAGCTAAGGCCTTCAACAACAGCGTTAGCATAGCAAAACCCACAGTACCTTGAGATTTCTGGACCCGCCATCGAACAGTTGTTTGACCTGTCCAACCGTTGATGGGTCGGGCGAATGTCCAGGCAGCTTGTAGACATCCTCAGCTTCACTGCGTCTCTTTAGTATGTCCATAATCCATCTGCTGGCAGCTCAGGACGCCATTTTGTTCTCCTCATATTTCAGTGATGCCAGCAGCCAAACAAACCACTGCTGAGACGCCATGGTCGGTCCGTCCTCAGGCAGCTGCTCTGTTTAGACACAGAAATGGCTTCGATAACTTTATCAAGGACAAAAAAAAAAAAAAAGGTTTCCGAAAAATAACTTACCGAATAACAGACGCAGCGACTTCAAACATGGCGACGTCAGGTTACTAAGCCGCATCAACGCGGCGATGATTTCAGGTAGATCCGCAAATGTTCTCAGTCATTTAAGATGACAGTCAACGCAGATTGGGGGTCTTGGGAGGAAAGACCATTCCCAAATCCGAGTTCCAGGATGCTGGTTTCATGTCTCTGTGGCCAAGTGCCTCTCATTTCAACCGCTCACGTCAAAACTGCGCCATATTGCTACCCTGTATAGCGCATGCGCCTCAAGCTCATAAAAAAACAAACATGGCGCCGTTCGACAGGGTTGCCAGTTTCCAGTCCAAACAGAACCCCATACAACTCAACTTCTAAAAACTCATGTCGATAGCACCATTTGTTTTATCCATAGTACAGTTTTAGAATAATTTGAAGAAACAGTAAAATTTTTGATTTATGTTTTATAGTGTATGACTGAAGAAAATATCTTTTTTTTTAAGTTTACATAGAACAAGCCAGTTTATCTCTAATACTGTTTTAGTTTTTATCCCTAAAATATATTAGGGATAAACTGGCTGGTCCTCAGAACAATTAAAATTTTCAAAGTTTACCCCTGTAAATTCTAGACTCTAACAGGTAAAAATAGTCCACAAAAATCCGTGTAGGACGGCGAAGTCCTGGCGCAAAAATTCGTGTGATAGGTGGACGGAGCCTGGTGCTGCAAGGTTGGAGACCTTGTCCTGTTAGGCGACGGGGCCTGGATAATAACCGTGTTAAACGGACGGCGGAGTCCGGCGACGACAGGAGATTAAATTCCGTAACAAAAGTAATTTTTCCAAAATCTCTTTCTCTTTCTTACTGTTTATTCAATGTCACATGCTGTTTTTATTTGTTTTTAATTATGTAAAGCACCTTGAAATGCCTTGCTGCTGAAATGTGCTATACAAATAAAATTTGATTTGATTTGATTTGACTAAACTGCTGCTCCAGTCCTGGCTCCTATGGAGGCTGAAGAGTGCCAAACAATATATTATTTAAATGCATCATTAATTTATTAAAACATGTCACTCTATAGATTTCTTATCCATATTTAAATGCTATATGATTATTCATAAAATGCTTCTTAAAAATGTACAATAAAGTTGTCTAAAATACATTTTTATTTATTTTTAATTTATGCCAACAGATCTTAATTAAATGTTTGGCTCAGATTTAATTTCAATGCGAATATATTTCTCCAGTATATACTGGAAAAAGTAAAGATAAACAAATACACCATTTACTTTTGAGTATATGTACACACATAAATATGTATTTATATATGTAATTTTTAAATATGTGTAGTTGGTCCTTGTTCCATCAGTTTGGACGTCTCTTGAAGACCCTAGGATTAAAGGATTAAATACGTCACAGACAAAAACTGACAGAAAAACATTTTAATACATTTATTTCAGTTCAAATTAATAACTTATGTGCAAAAAGCAAATTAACTTAATTTCCAAAGAGGAAATTGGCAGCAGAGCTCAGGATTCCTGCAGCCTGGACTCCTGGAGGACTTTTAGGTCTCACTGAATCGCTCGGCTGCTTCCTCCTTGAAGACATGACCAACAGAGCCCAGATCCTGAGGCGGCGCTCCCAGGATCCCGGGAACGTCGCCCAGCAGTCCGCCCATCCCATCGTCCTCCACCTTCACCTGTCCCGCCGCCACGAACACTTCCCCGTCATCGAACCCCAACCCATATCTGTCTTCCAGCTCCGCCGCCGTCGCCGTAGCGCCGCCGCCGCCCGCAGAGGCCAGCCTCTGGCACCGCGCCTGGTGGCGCAGGAAGCTGTCCCTCCACACCACCTTCTTCCCACAGAGGCTGCACTCGTAGGGCCGCAGGCCGCCGTGGGTCTTCAGGTGCTTGGTCAGGTGGTGCTTCATCTTGAATGACTTGGTGCAGACGGGGCAGCCGAACGGCCGCAGGTTGAGGTGCTGCATCTTCACGTGGCGGTCCCGCATGCTCTTCAGCGTGTACGCCTTCCCGCAGTGGCACAGGTGGACCTTCCCCGCGTAGCCGCCGGCGCCGGACGCCGAGGATGAGGAGGATGGCGTCGGCGGGGAGGGAGGCGGGGGAGGAAACGCGGCGGAGGACGACGGCCAGTTCCCATCCGCCATGCTGAAGTCTGGGGACAGCAGAGGACGCTGGGAGACGTGTCCCGTCCCGTCCTCGATCTCATCGAACGAGCCGAAGCACTCCAAGTCTACGTCTCCATCATCTTCCTCCTCTTCGTCGGGCCAGGAGCCGCACGGCGGACCCGGAGCGCCCGGTCCACCAGCGGGGACGTCGTGGACCTGAGAGGACGGGTCGTCTCTCTGGAGTCTGTCCTTCAACAGATCCAGAGTCGGCCTCCCAGCAGAACGCCCGCCATCCTCAGCGCCGCCTGGAACCCGAAGATCTGCAGGAAAAATAGGAAAACGCCTCAAAATGCAGCCAAGAAGACGCTCAGAGCTGAACTTTGACCTTTAAAGGTATTTTGTGTTTTCCAGGCACATGGTGCCATTGAAGTAACTATGTTACCTTCAGTTGTTATCAAAATGCTGTACATATCAAATATAACTTAAAAGAAATTTGACTTCCTAATTTAACTCCTTGAAATTGGGCCGCTGTCTCTTTAAGAAGCTCCTGCTCTTTCTGAAGCTCCGCCTCCAGGAAGTCAGCCCATCCTGGGTCCTCTATTAACAACATTTTCACCAGCGTCGCTCTGAGCAGCTGAGTGGGGAGGAGATCAATTTAATCTCAGAAATTAAAGAGTTTTTTCTTGCTAATTTTCAACTCGGACCAGAAATGTTTCAGTTTTCTTCTAGAAAATTTCTGAGATTTTGCCATTTTTTTTTTTCAAACTCAAAAAGTTTCTTGTCTTTTCTAGAAAATTTCAGAGATTAATCAAAAATTTCTGAGTTTGTGGCAGGAATGCATTCCTCTTTAGTTTTCTCTATCATGGCGGTCCGGATTGACCTGTGCAGTTTTCCGTTCTCCCTCTGGTTCCTACCGATCTGGGTGAAGCCGTCCTTCGCCTCCTCCTCTTCCTCCCCGACTCCTTCATCAGCCTCCGTTTCTCTCATGGCTTTCCTCCTCTTCTCCTGGGTCTCCTCTCCGCGCTGCTGGAACCGGACCTTCTGCTTTGGCGCCTCGGCAGCCGGAACCATGCCCAGGTACCGGCCGCTCTGGCCCGGTCCGTCGTGGCCCGACGGGCCCGGTTTGGCCGGGCTCGTGATCCATTCCTCCTGGCAGCCGGGCGGCTCTCTGTCCGGGTAACTTGGGAGTCCGTCCAGCTGGGAGTCGGCCGGGTTCTGCTCGGAGGATGGCCGCGGCCGGGTCCACCTCGCCTCCTGCTGCGGCCGCCGCCACGTTGCCAGCGGCGGCAGCGCGTCCGGCTTCCTGTCCCTGCGGCGGCCTTCTCGCTCGGCGTACAGGCACTCAGTGCTGCTGGGCGACTGCTGGCGGGACGCCGACCCGGCTGCGGCGCCAGGCTCCGCCGACGGACGCGGCCGCTTCAGGATCTCGGTACATTTGTCGACGATGTGCCACATCTGGAGGAAGCTGGCCACGGTGACGTAGTTGACGATGTCGTCGTGGATGATGCTCAGCTGGCCGGTGTAGGCAGAACTCAGGACACTCTGGAAGGCGACCGGGTCCAAGACGGAGGGAAGCGACACGGTCGTTACGTTCTTCAGTAACACCTGAGAGAAAAACACCTGGTCAAAGAACAGATCATCACAGCAGGGTTCCCCCAGGGCATCGTAAGCCTGGCGGGCCACCAAGCTCTACGTGTGCACAGGCTAAGTTTTGTTTCATATTTTAGTTTTTGTTTTTATGTTTTCCTTTTTCACCTGAAGTTTGGTATTGTTAACCATGTCTTCTAATAACACATAACTGTGATATTTTCAAAATTCCTTCTTTAACTCAAAAACCACCAAGATCATCCAGTTTTCCGGGAGAATCCCTGACAAGTCAACGATTAATGATTAATCTAAAGTTGATCAAGTAACTATTAATCAATAAGGACAACATTTTTCAGAATATAAGTAAAAAAAACATCATTTTGTGTCTGCTGTATTAAATACTCCATAAATAAAACAAAAATTGTGGTTTTCCGACATTATTACACTTTGATATATTTATAAAACACAGCAGAAGATGAACTTCTGGGGTTGCTGAATAAAAAGACAAAAGATAGAAAGAATAAAAAGTGAAACACCTAACTGCTCATGAATAGAGAAATACTCATACAGTCTCTAAATGCTCTTTTCTCCATGAAGTGCATTAATTCATCACATACCTCAATACCAACCAGCATGTCATTTTCCGTCATGTTATAATTTTTTTATGTTTCTGTTATTACGTTATTACAACAGCATATTAAGGCCATTGGACGTAGAAAAGGAGGAATAAATGTCCACTAAAAAACTCACAAGTTTTGAAATTAATTTTTTTTTTTTAATTACTAGAAAAACAAGAACATTTATGAGTTTGAAAAGTCAAAATTTTGCTAAAATTTTTGCTAAAAAGTAATAAAAAATTTTTAGGTTAATCTAAGAAATTTTCTTGAAAAAGTAAACCTGGAAATTTTCAAGTTAAAGAGTCAAAAATTTTGACGCTTGAAAACAATTTTCAAGTTTTTTTAGAAGATTTTTTTAGATTAATCTCAAAATTTCTGAGTTTTTTGGCAGAAACCTTTTGCATCCCACATCAAACTGTTGGTTTTTCTTTCCTGTTCTGGAAATTTTTGTTATTGTATCATCTAGCTCCCTTAAGGATGACCAGCAGCTCCCTCTGCTGGATGGAGGCCAAACTACAACAGTAAAAGACTGAGTGAAAGTTATTAATCAACTGGAACTCATTTTAATTTAATAAATCTATAACAGTTAACACCTGGGTGTCTTTTCACACTCAGGTGAGAAAAGAGTCGGCAAACACGAAGGAACCCACCTGGTCGTGGAAGTAAGGCGAGGATGCAGCGAGGACGCAGCGATGGGCCCTGAACACCTGACCTTGAACCTGGATGGAAAGGTCACACAGTCGGCCTTCCTCACGCTGCCGGTTCAGGTTGTCCAGAACGGCAGCACGGACGCCGGGAAAACACACCTGGACGGTCAGAGAGGGCGGAGCCACGGCATCGCAGCAAGTCGGGTCCATGATGACGGAAAAACTACAAACAAGAAGCAGATATATCTGTCTGATATCGATCTGAATTATCTACCTTCAATTACAGGTTCATGCAGAACCAAGGAATGCTTTCATTCTCATGTCTGATTTTAGGTTTTACTCTGGTTGCTTTTATTTTAACATATCAATATTTATGGGAATAATTAATCAAGAGTTTTGAAAGTTTTGTGGTCCAGAGTATCGAGGTGTTAACACAATGTCAAGATGGAAAGACATCAGTCATCTACAAAAGGTCAAAGGGCATCTGCAGCCATCTGAAGTCCATTAGTCCCAAGACATTGTAAAATTTTAAGATAAAGTTTTTTATTTAAAAAAATTAAAATACATTAAAATTCAAAGAATAAACTAAACAAATGATGTAAAAGAAAATACATTTAAAAAAATAAAAAATAAATAAATCAAAACATTCAAAAGATTACTCTCAATATATTTTAAATGAAGGAAAATTATTCCAAAAATTTAAATTAATTTTATCTGTAAAAATACATTTAAAAAACGAAACAAACAAATATAAGTTAAATTAAGATACAATGAAAGTATTTAAAATAAATTATTCCAAAAACATACGTATATTTTTTAATTAAAATTAATGGGGTTTTTAAATTCAATAAAAACAATTAAAAACTGGAACAATAAAAATGTAACAGAAAACTTACAAACATTAAACAAAAGATTATTCCCAAGATAAAATATTTAAAAAAAAATGAAGATAATTGAAAATATAAAAGTTTACGATAATAAAAATGTAAACCAAAACTTGCTAGAATATTTCACAGCCGAAGCAGCAGCAGATATACAACAAAACGGCTTACAAAGAAATAAAACAAGGTGCTGCTGTGGCCTAGTCAAAGTCTGGATCACAATCTGAAATGACAGCTGAGCAGGAACAAATGTCTGTACACAGACCAGAGCTCCTCAGGTGATGAGGCCAGACAGAACCTCACCTGTTGCTGGAAGAGGTTTTACCTGCAGGTGGACCCGGAAGTGGATTGTGTTTAACAACGCTGAGTTAAATATGTAAATTAACCTCATTTCAACAGTTACGTAGCATCAGAGCTGCTTCAACACCGAACAGGGCCGATAATATGATTTCCAACTGAAGGTTCGGGTTATAGCAGATCACCTGTTCGGTCTCTGAGAGTCTTTGGAAGTTTAATGATTTACTTTATTGTTATTTACAGCCTGGTTCCGCTTCAGCCATTCGTTCCCACTTCCTGATTTATGCTAACCCTTTAGCCGCTAGCTGCCAGCTCCGTTAGTCTTGTTACCTTTGATGGTTTCTCCGCTTTACGGTTGTTGACGGTATTCTCGATTATTCCCAAAACAACATCGCCATTTCTCACATTACTCTTTATGTTCCAGGTGTCAACTACCGCCGCCTGCTTAGGACAAAATACACCAAGCTAGTCCTGCAGAAGCTGATGCTGCGTTCAGTGTTACTGGGGAATAGAGAATTACGATTCAAATGTCCTCCGTTCACTTGTTAGATTAGAACAAGAACAACTCGGATAGTTGACAGTTGGATTTGATAAGTTAATGTTAAAATGTTGCTGCACGTTGACAATTAAAATATGTAGCACAGTTAATGATTACATCATTCAAACATATCTAAAACGTAGTTTCTTTTTAATCAAACTTGGCGTATAAAGCTAACAAGCTGTGATATGTTTTAATTTAGTGAATTAAAATGTCTAAAGATAATCCTAAACAAATCTACCGTAATTGTCATCCAGAGCGACCGCAGTGCTCCATTTTAAACGTTTAATTCAAGGTGATATTAGAAATCCCGGGATCACGTGAACGCAACATAACGGTCCATTCTGAGCTGAAGCAGCTTCCTGATACTCAAAGCGGAGTGAGAGAAACTGACCTCATTACAGCCGAAAACACGTCGGGGCGTCAAACTGCTTCACTAGGAGAGGCTGAGACATCTACTGAATATTTTACCTATTTGCCTGACTTCCTGTTTAAAATATCATTTTTTATTAATGTAATACTCTGATGTTCTGAGATGCTGAATTTTGGGGTTTTATTATTTATGAGTCAGAAACATCAAAACTACAAGAAATAAAGGTTTGAAATATTTGTGTAATGAATATAATAAATTAGTTTTACTTTCTGAAATGAGGACAAAAACACAAGTGCACTGATTTTCTGAGGAAAAACGCATAAAACTTCGAGGTAGGCATAAACTAAATATTATCCAAAGTAAACATTTGAATTTCAAACTATTTATTTTCAAAACTAAATGTTGAGCTCAGACATAAATATTCATCTTGCTAATTATATTTTGTAAATATAGATATTGTACATAGTTAGCAATTATGAGATAAATATTTAGTGATCCACCTAAATATCTAATTTGTTGTTAAGTTTGCAAGCTAACTAGCAATTGTTTGCTATTTCTGTATAAAGATAATTTAAGTCTGAACTAAATATTTACTATGGAAAATAAATACTTAGTTTGAAAACTAAATGTTTAGTTTGGAAAATAGATATTTAGCTTGGAGCTAAGCATTTCTTTTTCAAACTAAATATTTATCTCTAAATAAAATAGTTATTTTGCAAACTAAATGTTTAGCTTCCTTACTAAATATTTAATTCAAATGTTAAATATTTAGGTTTTAAATTAAATATCTAGCTGGTGAATAAAATATTTAGTTTGAAACTCAAACAGTTGTAAACGTAGGAATGACATGGTGAAAATGTCATGGTGAAAATGGCATGGTGAAAATTACTTTGCAAATGAACACACGTTTTCTAATGAAACTATAAATAAACCAAATTATTGATATTTTTTATGTAACTTTACAAACTTCTGAAGCTGAAATAGCTTTGTTTTTCTCTTTTTCTTGTGGTTTTATTTTGCACTGATTGTTGCAGAGGAATATGCTAAATGTTAATAATCATGTTTTTGTCACAGACAAATTCAGATGAGGAAAATAACAGGAAGCGATGCAGCTGTGGATAATTCCTGGAAACTCTCAGAATCCCAGAATGAAAAAATCCCAGAGATACAGACAAAGAACAGACTGTGCTGTCTGATAACTACACACACACACACACACACACAGATACACAGATTTTCGAAAAAATTATAGAAGTTGTGTAAAATGCAGCTGCGTTAAAAACTTAAATCCTTTATAAAGCAGACAGAAACAGAGTGATGGTTTGTTTTTGTTATTTGTTTCAGTGTTTCTGCATATTTTAATATCAAAATTCACAGTGAAGTGAACCCAATAATAGAGACGAGGCTAAAGTTGGCTTCCGATTGATAGCTAAAGGGCGATTCCGCTTAATTTTCCTTTACCTTGAGCATCTTTAATGTCCTCTGGTTTAAAAACTACAACACCTAAACTCTTCAAACCTGAACTAGAATATTCTACACTACTAGCAGAACGTTCAAAACCCAGTTTGTGATTTGTGAAACATGTATTTAAACACTGAAAAGTAAATTTCAAAATACTTTAAAAAAAAGACTAGAGGGTATGGTGGCGACTCAGCTGCACATTTCTTTTAATCTGTCTAATTTTAAAAACATTTTTCCCCTTTGTATTTATCCCAGTGCCATTCTTGCTTTTTAATGGATGATGTGTCTATGAAACTGAGTCAAAATACTGTAGTTTTTCAGCTAGAACAGTTGAAATATGGTGAAAGTGCTGAAATAGTCCTTTATTTAACTTTCTCAAAAAATAGAGATTGTCCAAATCCCAAAGTGGGTTTAAAATGTATTTCTAATAGTGTGGAGTAATCCTGTCCGGGTTTGAGGAGTCTAAGTGTTTTCCAACCAGAGCACATTAAAGATGGCAAAGGGAGAGAAAAATTAGGCGGAATCGCCCTTTAACAATTCTACGAGTCGGACGCCAACTTCATCTTCGAAAACACGAACACGGCCGATCTCTGTCACAGCTGTGAGGTCGTTATTGTCCCATTAACTCCGTGGAAACGCGTCCGTGGGAGCCTCGTGGAGGCCTGATCACACCTGAGCTCAAAATCCACTGCGCGCGCTCATTCCTCATCACCTTGCTGACGCGCGCGGCGGCGCGTCTCTGTCTTTTCTTTTATTATTTCTTTATTTTACCGCAGTGCATCTGCTGCATCCTGCGTGACAACAGGAGCCGCTGTGGCGTCAGAGACCAGAAGCCGCTCTCCGGGCCGAGAGAGAGAGCCTTTCCTGCCGCGGCCGCCTGCGATGCCAGCGCGGCGGAACCAGCGCGTCCAGGAGCCGGGGGTCAGCAGATAGGTCCGGCCGGGGAGCACGCCGCGTTTTGGGGCTCCGCAGGACAGAACGGAGGCCCATGATTCAGCCCGGCAGCCTTTCTTCCCATCTCACCTCCCTGCGGTCTGGATTTAACTCCCGTAGCATCAGCCTTCACATGAGCCGTTCATGCACCGGGATGTGAGGACAGTCGGTAGCTGAGGCAGTTTGCACATTTCAAGGCGCATTTCTCATTGTGAAGTTATTATTGTTTGGCTCTGATGACCCTCTAGACCTCGGGACCAAAGCGCACAGCTCAGGAAGGACACTGTGAGGCTGCAGCAATAATTTTTAGGTAGAAACCCAGCAACCGACGGGAAGCTGTTGCAGATTGGAGCCAAAGAGCAGAGACGCTGCCAGGATTCAAACGTTTCTCCAGTTTGCACTTTCCTCCGCATTCACCGGACGAGCTCCGTCCTTTAAACCAAACAGCGATCAGGAGATCCAGGTAGATTCAGGTAGAAGGTGCAGGGAGCTAACATCATGGCGGCCGTGCCCCCCCTGCTGCTCATCGCTCTGCTCTGCGGCCTGTTTGGTGAGTCCCGCTGCACTGCAAAAACACGAAACATTAATATTCACACTAAATATGCCAATATGCTTGAAATGAGACAAAAAGAACTTTTAAATGAGTTTTTGGCAAGAAACATTAGCTTGTTTTAAGTCAGTGATTCCTTAAACCTGCATTATGTAACTTTTATAAAAAATGTCTTTTACATGTTTGTTCAAACTGCCAGTTTGTTATGAGACAGATAATCTGTGAAAACATCGATCTCCTCTCTTCCTCCTCCAGCTCTGGGGAAATGGACCAAAACCAACCAATCAGAGCCAGGAGGCGGGAGTTAGTGCTGTCAATCAACCTATTTTACTGCTAAATGTGCTAATGGCAGAGAAACAACTTACAGTTACAGGAAAACCGCTGATCCGCTTCATCGGTGGCTATGCTAACTAGCCTAGCATTCCTCAGAGGCTATGCTAGTGTCTTCTCCTCCTTTTTAAGGCGGTTGGCATAACCGTCATCTACTGGAGTAGTGTGGACTGGGATGCTAAGTATTTTGGTTATGCTAGCTGCAGCTTAGCAGAGAGCAGGGCTGGTGATTGACAGCGCTAAGACCCGCCTCCGGCTGTGATTGGTTGGTTTTAGTTGGTGTTGTTTTTTTCTTTATTTTTGATCTGTGTTTGATTAAAGTCTATTTTAAAAATGGCCAAAAATAAATATTGATAAACATTTATTGCTTCCATTGGCAGATTATTTCACATATAACAATATATTTTTCCCATGTTATAAATGAATTATTAACAGTGGAACTAGAACTTTTTTCATCAATATTGATGAATTATTGACTTCAAACAAGCTGCTGTATGTTACTGAAAAGTTACTTCTAAGTCAGTTTCGTCTTATTTCTGGCGTACTGAGATGTTTGTGCCAGAAACCAGATGAGTTACTTGGTTTTTGATGCGTTTGGCACCATGTTAACGCCCCGCTGTGGAAGCAGCGCCGCGGTGCGACGGCGCCTGCGCAGAGGTGGACTCCGACACCGAGGCCGTGGCGGGAAAAGGCTTCAAGATCGGCTGCATCTCCTGCAAGAGGCGCAGCGAGGTGGAGGGCTCCGCCACCGTGGAGTGGTACTTCCGGCCCGACGGGGAGTCCGACTTCCTCCTGGTGAGTTCAGACCCGAGGCTCTTACAGCGCTGGGTTTTTAACTCCGAGAGAAACGTTACACAGAGTTTATACAGGAGAAAAATCAGGATTTGTTCCAGTTTTCCATCCAAAGCACCAGAACTTCCTGTAGTTTCAGGAGCAGTTCTCCAGAACCGCATGCTGCGTTTTATGGGGTTCCATTAAAGTTACACAGAAAGTATTAATATATTTTGGGTTAATTTATTTAGCTTGTCACAGAGAAAAATATTTGGTTGTTCACATTTCATCAGGTTATTCATGGATTTACAAATATCAGAGTGACAAAACATGAAATTCACAAAATAAATATTTAGCTTTGAAACTAAACATTTAGTTGGAAGCTAAATATTTTAAACTCTGCTGCTGGTGGAACTGAATCTCTTATCTGTTGTTTATATACCTAAAGCTAGTTAATTAGCTTTAGTTAGCTGGTTCTTTTAGCTTCGCGAGCACTTTAGCTAACGTAAAGCTAAGTTCCAAACGCTAGAAGAACTAATCTTTATGATTACTAATTTAGGAAACTAGTACAATTATAAATGAATAAACATGGTAAAAATATTAATTCTATAAATAAACTCCCACATGACAGGCTAAATTACACAAATTGTTAATTTTTTAACTGTCCACCTTTAATCTACCAGGCAAACTGGGCCTGACAGTCAGACTTTGTTTGGACCTTTTGTTCTTTCCATGCACTGAAGAACCAAAATAAGTCCGTCCATTAGCGTCTGATAGACTCCAGCGCATAGAGTCTGTTCAGATGGGAGGAAAATGATAATAAAACCTGATAGAAACTGAATCTGAAGTCCAGCTGCTCCTCTGTGTCAGATCTACAGCTACAATGAGAACGGACCCACCATCGAACACAACTTCTTCGAGGATCGCATCGACTGGAACGGCAGCAAGAGGAGCAACGACATCCAGGACGCCTCCATCTACGTGCTGAACGTCACCTTCAACGACTCGGGAACCTACCGCTGCTTCTTCTACCGCACCCTAACCTACGACAACTACGAGTTCTTCGACACCGTCGACAAGGTGGTGCACCTGACCGTGGTGGCCAAAGGTACGGCGCAGTCAGAAAGCTGCACCTTCAGCCCTCAGTGAGGGGACAGGGCTTCATCTTTCACCTGAAAATCCTAAATTAAGAATAAATTAAGGCGCTAACAGTGAAGCTAAGTTTGTGTTTAGCTCTTAACTAACTTTATAAATGTTTAGCTCACCTGGTTTCCTTTTACGTTCGATGTCTGCATTGAAGTTTTTCTTGCTGACGTTTAAGAATTTTTCAACTAGTAGCTGTTTTTATTCAAGCTCTTATTTTGAAGTGGTTGAAGTATGTTAGCGCAGCAGTTCCATTTCCTGTCCTTATTTTTATAATAAGTATACTTGACCAAGTATCAAGTATACACAAAACTAAAATACAAAAGTTCATATAAATGAATTGTTTTGAGAGGCTTTTTGTTCACATGGTTCAAAGTTAGCGCTTACCAGCTACATTTTTAGCTTCAGCCTAAACATTAAATATTAGCTAAATATTTAGCTAATATGCAAATTAACTTTCTGACAACTGGATGTGCATTACCAAAATATTTAGTTTCACAATAATTATTTAACTCCAAGCTAAATATTTAGCATTTATATAAATGCTTGATCCATGCTTGAAGTTAGCATTAGCTTCTGCTAAATACCATGTCGACATAGCACTTTAGCACAGCTAGCATTTTTTATTTAGCAGTGTCCACCCCTGTCTGTCACTGTGGGGAGGAGTGTCCAAAGAGCGGTCCGGGTGCCATTTGCGACCGTCGGAATGATTTTGTGGGGCCCCTAAACGTCTGCAGGTGGTTAAAGAAGTGGTTAGACCTTTTAAAAATCCTCTTGCAATGGAGAGAGTATTAGCAATGTTAGCATTCCCGTTTTCATCCAGTGACTCCTCTACTTCAGGGAAATGGAAAATTATTGACCTGGCGGAGTTTCAACTTGGCTCCTGTGGCAAAATGTTTGGACGCCCCTTCTTTAGGGGTGCAGCGTAAAAAGCATCTGTCCTAATGGACGCAGATTCGAGCGAAGCTTGATCAGCAGCTTGTTTCCCTGTGTCAGCAAGCGGACTGCAAGCATTTCCCACTTTAGCTGGGCTTGTGCTGATTCAGAAAACACATCGTACGTTTTCACTCAGAGGGATGTCGATTTCCCTGCAGCACAGAGGAACTTCAGTTTGGAGAATCAGGGAGGAGCAAAGCTATCAGCTGCTAACAGCAGCAACCAATCAGTGGCGTAAAAACAAACCCAAATGTTTCTACAGGAGCCACAGATCTATGCGCACCTTTAGGGTCACAGATGAATACAACTGGAAAACAAAATCTGACAAAGTATTAATGTTGCTGTTAATGTTATGAGAAGTGTTTTTTACAATTCTCAAAATAACTTCCATTATGATTTTTTACCAACATTTTAGTGAAATAAAATTTTCACAGAAAATCTTTGCAGGTTTGCACTTTTCAGGATAACCAAAGCGCAACCAGCAGCCAGGTCCCGGTGCGCCGATGGCCAGTCAGCCATGTTTATAAATGTCAAACTAAATAACTGAAACTAAACTAAATTCTGTTAGGAAGCTAAGTATTTAGCTTACAGGCTAAAGTTTTAGCTACGAAATTAATAAATAAATAGCCAATTATTTTCTTCAAAGCTATAATATTTAGGTCAAAGCTAAACATTTAGCTGATATTCAAATTAACGTACCAATAACCGGAAGTGGACTACCATTGTTTTCTTTCAATAAATATTTACGTTAGATGCCAAGGGTTAGTTATTAGTTTGACGTGCAAATTAATTAATGTGCGAATTCACTTGCCGACAACTGGAAGTGGACTACCAAAATAAAAGCCTCCACACCCCTTTATGAACTCCTGCTTTCAAATCACCGATTCTTTTCCTGGACAACATTTCAGTTGAAAACGAAGGAAGCGTCATTTTAACGGAAATAATGCTTATAATTAGTCATTGAAAGTCTTGCAGTGCTAACCGGAGTTAGCATGTTTTGCTAGCATCAAGCAGCTCTCCCGATCCGTGTTAGCATTGTTAGCTCATCTATTTTGGTAGATTTCACATTTCCAATGATGACGGGTGGAATATCAGATCTGAACCTGAAACAATGCCAAAGATATTAAACTAGCGAAAAATCAAATTGTGTGCAGTTTCACCCTCACCGCCTGTAAATCCCGTTTCCTGCTGAGGTTTCTGTGCTTCCTGCCTGCAGCCACCAGAGGCACAGCGTCCATCGTGTCAGAGGTCATGATGTACGTGTCCATCATCGGGCTGCAGCTCTGGCTCCTCATAGAGATGATCTACTGCTACAGAAAGATCGCTGCGGCCGGGGAGGAAGCGCTTCGAGAGGCGGCGTGAGTCCTCCTGCCTCCGCACTTCAATCCGGATTAAATCCGCTCTGACAGTTTAACACGTTTTGGTTTAATTAGCTTAAAAGCACAAAAGGTTAAACTGTTGCCAGGTGGTAACCATGGTAACAAATCAGTCCTGATTATTTAATAGGAGTATTTAAGAAAACATTATTTATCTGTAAATCTGTTTTAGCTTCAACTGGTAAAGAATCAGCAAAAAATCTCCCATCAATCACCTTTTACTATCCAATTATTAATTACTTAATCAAATAAATAATCACCAGATCAACAGATTTCCACATATGATCAAACATTCACAAAAGGAATGTTGTGTTTTTGCATTTCAGCCAAAAAAAAATTCTTATTTAAAAAATAATTTCAATTGTTAATTTGCATTTTTTTATGAATTTCTAATATTTTATATAAAAAAGTTTCTGAAAAATCTACAAGTTGTAAAGAAAAAACATTTTTGTTTAATTTTGGGTGATTTTTTGCAAAAACTGACCAGAATTTAAATAAATTTTTTCCACTAGACATGTCAGGAATAGTTTGTGTGAAACCTGGAAGCTTCGTTTCTCACCTGTTCTCTGGTTCGTCTTCCTGACATCTGACGGTTTGTTTCTCCTGTTTTCCCTGCAGGAACGCTGAATATTTAGCGATAGCTTCGGAGAGCAAAGACAACTGTGCAGGTGTGCAGGTCGGAGAATAGCACAGGTGAGACATCGAGCTGAAACATTTCTCATCATCAAACACAAAATACTGAAGATTTTCAGAACGATACAAAAAGTTGAACATGATGCAAACTTCAGGATTTCTTATGTTCTGAGAGCAAAATGTTTCTGCATCACATAAAGAATATATTTTCTCTGTTTACTGATTAAAACAGTTTAACTTTGTTTCCTCAAAGAAAACAAAAAAATGTCTCAAGTACATATTAGGTAAAAACAAGAAATGAATATAAAAATGTAACTATTAACGGAGCAACTGATGGTTAGCCTTTTTTTGCAACTTCATGAAAAAATATTTTCCTATAAAAAAATTGTTTATGCCCATCATTTTTTAAATTTATATTCAATGAAGCCATGCTTTTTACTGACATTTTCTAATCTTAACTATTTCAGACTTAGTTAATAAAATTAAATGACCTGAACTGATTCTAGGAGTCACGTTTCACACACCTGTTATTTTACAACCTTTTCTCTACAAAACGTGTTTTTCAAACCTGTTTTCTAATTAATCTAAAAAAAGCTGTATGTTTTCTATATAACAGCCAGAAGTCGACTGAAACTTCCCGAAACGCGGCAGTGACTACGCCAGGCCTGCAGGTGGCGATATAATACTAGAGTGTAAAATGTTTATGCTGTGATATCGGTTTTTAAAAATATATTATTAATATAAACATATAAAATCAACATCAAAAAGGTACCATGACGTTTACTTTACGTTTTCAAAATGTATACAGAAAAACAAACTAAACCAAAAAGATTGAAACCAACACAAACAACCAAAATGATTCAAGATGTTAGCAGGACATTAAAAAAAATGTAATTTACAGCAGAACATTAAACTGCAAATGTTTAAAAAAAAAAAAAACCATCAGCTTAAAATCAGAAAACATAAAAACTTCTAAAACAATATTAAATGATTCTTCCTCTGTTTAAAGTTAGGAATGGATTTATGTAATGCTTAGTGGTGTTTTATTTCTACCACAGTGAATGTTATGGTTGTTGGTAAAAACACCAGGTTTGAGCTCCTCGCTGCTCTTTTGACGACGTTTTGTCTGGTTTTCTGGTCGTTGGTCCCTCTGGTGTTTTTGTCGCCAGGTTTCCTTCCCAGACTGAAAACTTCCCTCCAAGCGCCGACCTGCATGACGACATCCTGGCCAGAACCCTCCTCTTCATCGCCAGCCTCTTCTGGACGAGCTGAACTGGACCCGGCCGTCCGCTGACAGCATGGAACCAGAACTGTACATAGTCTTGTTGAAGCATGTCGTATCAGAAACCATTATGCATTAACGTATCCAGGTCCATATGTAGTCACTGCAGAGTTTTTACTGAACCAGCAGCGGAGAGACGAAGGAGCCGCACCTCAGACAGGTTCTGTATGGATAATCACTGATTTATGAACTCTACTTCCACTTTTATGGGCTGATGTTAGTGAAGGTAAAGATTAACAGCAATAATGTGGGTTATTTAGCCTCTTATAACTGGATAAAATGGGTCTTTATTTTTTAAATTCATATCTTCAACATATAATTCATACGTTAAAAATGTCAGTTTCAAACTAAATATGTTAGCAAGCTAAATATTTAGTCAGTAAAGTTTATTTGAAAAGCACATTTCAGCAAAAAGACAGTTTAAGCTAAATGTAGCTTCAAGCTAAGCTAGATAATTAGCTAGCGAAGTAAACATGTAGCTCCAAACCATTTAATTTAGATCTAACTGGTTAGCCTGCTAACTAAATGTTTGGACCTAAATATTTTCCTTCATAGTGAATATTTAGCTTGTTAAATATTTAGCTCCAAGTTAAATTTAGCTCCATTAATTAATAAATTGAGCTAAATATTTAACTTCCTCATATAAAATTGGTTCAAACCTGACATGTACAAATAAAATGGTGAAAACATGACATTAAAAAATTAACCTCCATTTTTCTTCCTGACTAAATAACTCAAATTATTGCTGTTATTTTTTAACTGTGTAACTTTACAAACAGCGCCCCTACACTAACTCATAGTTCTACACTTGATATAATTAAACGTGATAAGAACCTAAGGTCGGGTCCAGTTCTTCTGTCTCTGTTAGTTTTATTACTGCAGCCAGAATGTTTAACTTGTCTCATTTTTTGGTGTCGCTTTAGTTTTTTATGTTGAATATTTTAAGATTCAAACAATTTCACACCACAAAAAAGTTATTTTTTCTGATGCTGATCATAAAGTGCTGATATGTGAAGCAAAGATGCAGAACTGGAGTTGTGTGATTTTAACTGTAGAGGGCGCTAAACACTCAACAACCAGGAAGCGTTCAGGGAAGCTTTATTCGCCCCAGGAGCAACAAGAGAGCCTGAAACTGAGGAGGAGCAACCAGAACCAAAGAACTGCTGATCTGGAGGAGAAACTTCTGGATCACAGGAGGCAAAACAGCCAAAACGGATCAGGAGTTTTTCAGCTCATAGCTGTAAGACGCAGTCTGTGCCGGGATACGGAGGCAGGTGGAGCTGGTACTTCTTCTCCAGGGCGGGCGGGACGAAGCGTCCTCCCAGGAAGTGGTACCGGCCTCGGAACAGGGAGGCGGATTTCTTCGGCGCGGTCAGAGAGATGAGCATGTCGGGCTGCAGGCCGTCGGCGCTGCCCTGCTCCACATCCCAACCTGAACAAACGGACAGAACCAGGATCAGAACCTGATAAAGATTCAAACACTAAAACATGTAAATAAAGTCTAATTACATGAATTTCTTCTGAGTTTATTTTTAGTTCAGATGGAAAGTTTTCGTCCAGAGCAACGCTAATCTTGGGTCCGGTCGACCCGGTTCTACTGGAACCAGAACATCTGCTCCTCCTCCAGCTGCTGTGGCTCTGAGTCAAACCAACCTGTTCCCCTCCTGGCCTGTGGGGGCGCTGCACCAAGAACCACTGAGGGAAACGACACAAAAACCTCTGAAGACACCGAGAGCAACTTCCTTCTTCACCAGATGGAAACAAGATGGAGGCGTCAGGTTTTAGAGAATGGAGGATTTCTCTTTAGGCTAAAGACCAGGAGCCATTTCTGCTGCTAGCGCTAAGCTAGCACATTAGCTTTGGTTGCATATACCCAGAATGCCCTGCGCTCTGGTCCACTTCCTGTTTTTGGAGCCGTCTCTGGTCCACTTGGCGTTCACATTCAAACCGAACCAGACTTCACTTCAACCAAACCCAGACCGAGGGTTGGATAACCAAAGGTCAGAGGTCGGTTAGCGTTCACATCTCACAAACCGAACCGAACTTTGACTAGACAAGCAGACTGGAGTTGGAACAGCTGGTGTAAATATGTAATCAAACTCTTCAGACGTTTCATTCAGCTCTTATTTCCACTTTTTTGTAACTTCTAATATAAAGCAGTTTTATTTTTCTCCGTCAGCCAATCAGGAAGCTGTGACTGACTCTACGTTTGTAGTCCTGACCTGATGGGATGTCGATGCTGGCGACAGGAACCGTGGTCTTCTTCAGAACGTCCAGGATGGAACCGAACGGTTCCCGCACGGCGCCCTTAAAGCTGAAGCCAAAGATGGCGTCGATCACCAGGTTGTACGCCTCATCGATCACTTCCGCCTGAGAGACGAAGCAGAGTCAGAGATCCGTGTCGCTCCGCGTCAGACGGCCCAAAGCGATGAAGACCCAACCTCAGGCATCTCCGTCAGGAAGGGGATCTCCATCTTCTCGCACTGCGTGGTCAGACCCTGGAACAGCGGCTTGCTGGGCCGCTTCGGGTACAGGACGGTCGGCTCGTAACCCTGCGGCGCGAAACGACTCAGGAAACCCAAACATCATCTGGACAAAAACACGCATGGAAGGAAAACTGACTCACAAATAGCTTGAGGTGTCGGGCGCAGACCAGCCCGTCGCCACCGTTGTTTCCTGGTCCACAGATCACCAGCAGAGACGGTCTGGCTTTGACCAGAGAGGACAGCGGGTACGCCTGCAGGGGGCAAAGGTCAAGAACCTGAGACAAAATGGAGGACGCTGTCCGTTCCACCAGACCAAACGACCTCGGTTCATCAGGCAGAAAACCGTCTCTGCAGAACCTGGAAACGACCGCAGAAACCTTAAACCACCAAACCCAAACAGGCAGAGGCGGATTCCAGTCGATCTGGTCAAACCCAGTTAAACCAGTATCCTAACTGGGCCAAGACAGAGAGCTGAACTGGACCCTGAACGCTGACGGAGCTGCACAAAATGTAATATTTCAGCAAAATCCTTCACATGTGAATATAAGACCCTAAAAATAAAAACCTTAGCCAAAGAAAGATTCAAAATGGCAGCCAGTTTTCAAGGAGGCCGTCAAGGAAGATTTGTTTTTGCCTAAATTTGAAAACTGATCACAGATGAATACTTCTGGTGTCAAATCATAAATAACTGAAGCCATATAAATCATATTTACTGAAAGTGTTTGGTGTCAAATCATAACCTACACATTTTTAGTAATCATATATATTTTTAGATCTTGTGTTTACTTTTTCCAAGTAGACATTTTTCAAAATGGCCGCCTTGGTTATAATGGAGAATATATATTGGCACTAAAATTAGCAGTAGTTATTAGCCACAGCTAACCGGCAGCTTAGGTTCACTAACAGCTAATTCAATAAACAAAACTCTTAGCTCTGCTAGCACTAAACTGCTTAACACAAAAACATATTAGCAGATGCTAACGCTAAACAAAAACAATTTGTGGAAGCTATTGCTAAACCAATAAACATAAAAAACTGAAGCTAACCCTAAACCGCTAAACAAACTAATTTAGCAGAAGTTAACGTTAGACTGCTACACAAAAAAATGAGTGGATTAGCTAATGCTAAACAATAAAAATTAGATGCTAACCAATAAGATGACTGACTCTCAGTCTGACATTTGGTGTGAAACTTTCTAACTGCAAAGTCTTCAGCTTCTGGCTCTGCTGCATTTCGTCACTTTAAAGTTGTTTGAACAGGACGACCAAAAGTCATGAAAATGGGAAGCATTTTATGGTAGCAATTAGTTTAAAAGGCTCAAAAACGGCGTCCATCTTGTAAAATGGCCGTCATCCTGAAATTCCTCCTGAAGGGGGAGTGGAGTCAGGTGGAAATGAGGGGCTTTTATTCTGAAATGCTGACGCTTCCTGCCTGAAGCAGCTGAAAACCCGGATCTCCTGCGTGTTCCTGTGAAGGTTCTGACCCGTGTGACGGCCGTGGCACAGCTGAGTCCGGCCAGTTCCATCAGCTGATCCACGCTGAAGCCGTACTCGCTGAACAGCTCCTCGTCGATCTTCTGGGCCTCCTCCTGCCTGCAGCGAGTCCAGAGCTCAGATTCGCCTCACACACCCGGGTCTTTAGCCCACACACTCTCTGAGAACTCACCCGAGATGTCTGACGGCGTGGGCCATCGTAGACGCCGCTCTGCCCGTCAAACAGTGGCTCCTGTGGCGGTCAGCTGCAGCAGACACAGAGCATGACCCCGCCTGAGCGAGAGAGGCCGCGCAAGGTCGCGAGGTCACCAGGAAGCCGATCCCCAGCAGAGCGCGGACGTTCAGCATCCAGAGACGGATTCCTGGGAAGAAAACAGACAGGCTGGTGAACACCGATAAAACACCAGAGTTTCTCTCTAAATTCAGAATCCATGCTTTATTATTTTAAATAAATAAAACACAGAAAGCAGCAGCTGTGGAACCATGTGGAAAAATCTACAAATGCTCACATGCACAAGGTTTGGCTCACATTTTTCTAATTCACCCAAAATAAATAAAAAAAAAATAGATATACTGTGAAACAGATTCTGAAACACAAAAACAAACTGCTACAAAAACTAAATAAATAAAAGCAAAAATAAATTAAGGAAGTGCTGAATAAGACATTTTTGTCAAATGATTTTGCTAATTACAACACATTTCAAAACGACATAATTTATCCAAAATAAAAAATAAAAATGGATATATCTTTAAATATATGCATAAACAGTTTGTGCCTTCTTTTTAATTACAGAAAATGACAAATTAACTTGGAAAGGTAAAATAAATCCTATAAAACCCTAATACATTAATAAGGATAAGGTAAAAAAAAAAAAAAAATCAGGCATGCTGTGTTAGAAATTAAAGAAATACTAAAACAGAAATATTAATAAAACTTTGTCAACTGTTTTGCTAAATATAAACAACAGATTTCAAAACAAGCAATTTAACAAACAGAAAAACACTGAGATTTCTTAATATATTCTGATGTATTTTTTGCTTAAGTATATCCAAAAATATAAAATAAATCAAGTTTTTTAATTTGAAAATAAAAATATTTTGGAAATGATAGTGATAATAAATGATAATGACGTCAAGCTGCTACAAGAGTCCAGGTTTAAAAAATTCACACATACAGAAAAATTGAGGAGAATAAACTTTATATCAAATGTAATAATTTTATCCATGAAAACGTACTTTGTCCATTTTATTTCACATAACTTCTGTAAACTCTAGTTTCCTGTTTGTTAATCTTCAGGTGCTAACAGCTGTTAGCTTCCTGCTGCTCTCTTGAGTTTATCAAACATGAAATAACCAGAAACAATCTGCGATCATTAAATATGTTTTTCATTTTACCATCAGGTTATACAGTCTTTAAAATAAACTCTGGAAAAACCTACAGCCTGGTGAAGATCAGCAGGTCGAAAGATTAGCTGCAGTGCTCCGACCGAGCAGAACACTTCCGGGTTCAGAACTACAAAACCAAAAAAATAAAAGCTGCCATTTCAAAATAAAAGCTCGATCAGCGAAAACAATATACAAGCGAGATGCGTCACGTTTCAAGCTCTTTAGGACAAAACTTTCAATACAAATCTTCTTCAAGTGGGACATTTTAAAGTATTTTTCTTTCATGATCAAACAATAAAATAATTTCTGCATTATTCATTTAAACAAAAAACATAAATGTTTAGCTTGATAACTGAATATTTTGTTTACTAACTTCAAAATTAGCCTTATCTGGCCTTACATTTATTTTGTCCTGGAACAAAATAAATATTAAAGCAAAGTTAAATTCCAGTCACTTTATTGACAAATAAAATGTGATTTAACTTTTTAACAACCAAAAAATATCCCAGGAACCTTGTTTTTATAGATTCAAATTAATTTTGTCAGTGTCGTGAGGAGCCCATTTATATAAAATCACATTTTAATGGTTCGCTAACAAAGAGAGATGAACAAAATTTCAAAAATAAATTTTTAGAAAATATTTTTATTTATATCAGGAAAATACATTTTCTGCAGTTATGTAGCCCAGTTTAGCTAAAATAATGTTACTGATAATGACACCAGTCAGATTTAACTGAAGCTGAAAGACCAGAAACAGAATTGAATATAAAAGGAAAAAAACATACAAAAACATTTCCTCTTAGTTTTTCTTAAAGGAAAAACTAAACTTTTAACCATAAGTCAAGTCATATCTTTAAGCATGCATGGGTGCACAATGGAAATTAATATAAAAGTCAGAATTATTACAACCTGAAAAATGTTAAAAGTATAAAAAGAAAACTAAAAGCTAATACTTTCTACACACTACTCAGATAAAATGTAAACTTCTTCATTGGTCGATGTGTTCACATGATCGGACAGCTCTCCATCCTGGATCCAGTCTGGAAGAAAACACAGTTTGAAAAGGTCAGAGAGAACAACTCAAAGCTCAAAAAAGGCTCAAACAAAGCCCAGACACCTCTGAACATTACAGCGATGGGCGGACGTCTACCTTACGAGGTGTGCTGCTGCTGAACACATACGACTGTGGCACCAATCCTTCGGAAATTCCTCCGCTGCGGAACGAGCGGGACACAGACGACACGGAGCAGTTGCTGGATTTGTCAGACGGAAGTCCACAGGAGCCGCAGAGGACGGTCCGGCTGCGCAGGTTGTACTCGCCGTCTGCGCAGGTGCTGTGAGCCACCTGCTGGAGAAGACAGGAAATTCAACCAGGTCAAGTAAGAGTAAGAAATTGTCTGACTCTAAGGCTGTTTTCACACCTAATAGTTCAGTAGACTTGGTTCAAAACACCATCATCTGCTCCTCCTCCAGCTGCTGTGGCTCTGAGTCAAACCAACCTGTTCCCCTCCTGGCCTGTGGGGGCGCTGCACCAAGAACCACTGAAGGAAACGACACAAAAACCTCTGAAGACACTGAGAGCAACTTCCTTCTTCACCAGATGGAAACAAGATGGAGGCGTCAGATTTTAGTGGTTGGAGAACAACAATTCGATGAGCATTCACACCTCACCAACCGGACCAGGCTTTGACTAGACAGATGGACTGGAGTTGGATTAAAGCGGTCTGCACATGGCTCTTGTGACTGCATAATCAAACTCTGGGTTTGATTTGAATGCATATGTGAAAGCCAAGAGGACCAGAAACTGCTCCAAACGCAGGAAGTGGACTACAGCGCAGGGCATTCTGGGTAAATACAACCAAAGCTAACATGCTAGCCTAGCGGTAGAAAGAGAATTGTCTTTGGTCTTTAGCCAAAGACTAAAGATAAATCCTCCAAATGCTAAAATCTCCATCTTGTTTCCATCTGGTGAAGAAGGAAGTTGCTCTCAGTGTCTTCAGAGGTTTCTGTGTCGTTTCCTTCAGTGGTTCTTGGTGCAGCGCCCCCACAGGCCAGGAGGGGAACAGGTTGGTTTGGCTCAGAGCCACAGCAGCTGGAGGTGGAACAGGTGATGAAGATTTGGTCCCAATAAAACCGGGTTTACTGGACTATCAGGTAGGAAACATCGTAAAAGTTCGAGCTGTTCCTCTCACCATGTCTTCATCTTCATCTTCAAACTGAGTGCGGGTTACCTTCCTCATGGCCATCTCCTGGTAGGAAAACACATTTTTCATGAACTTACATGAACTTTGCAGCTTTAAAACCTGGCAGCTTCTGGTTTTCACTACCTCTCCACTGGCGCTGATCAGGGTGGTCTGGAACTGGTCTCCGGTTCCCCAGGAGCTCTGGGTCTTCCACAGCAGGTCTGAAGGAGGGTTGTGGACTCCTCCAGAGCTAGAGGCCCAGATCTGACCCCGGCCAACATGGCAGACAGTTAGAACAGCTGAGAGCTGATTGGCTGGTCGGGGTGGAGCGTAAAGACGATGCCTACCGTGACTCTCTGACCGGCCTTCAGGGTGAACTTAGCCGGGAACTTGAAGATGATCGGAGAGTTGGATCCGATCTGCCGCTTCAGCTGCCAGTTCCCCAGATTCTGGTCCTGCAGGACGGACAAACAAACGGGACAGAAAACATGAAGGAGGAGTCAGAGAGGAGCAGATGTTTGGAAGCTACTTCCACCAATAGGGGGCAGCATAATCAAACACAGAGTTTCCAAACCCTGAGACTCAAAGGAACAGCTTTGTGCATAAAAATGCACAAAGCTGTTTTTATTGTTTGAGTCAATAAAAACAAGCTTCCATCATTTTTCAAGATGGCTGCCATTTTTAAGCCTTTTAAATCAATTATTCCCATTAATTGTTCCCCATTTTCATGACTTGGATGAACTTTGAGTCACATTATTTGTTTTTACTTTGGTCAACAGAATCAGAAACAGGACTGTTAGCGAGTCTCACACCAGTCGTCAGCTGGAAGGAGGTGAAGATGCGGACGTCTGCATGGTTAGCATTAGCTTCTGCTCATTTTTATATGTGTTTAGCATTTTAGCGTCAGCGGAGTTGATGTACTTGTTTAGTGGATTAGTGTTCAGTGAACCTAAGTTTTTGTTTAGCTGCGTTCGCCACCGGCAATAAGTACTGCCGATTTTAGTGCAAACATATATTCTCCATCTTGAAAAATGGCTGCCATCTTGAATTTTTCAGTAAGAGTTGTTTTTCTTTGTTTAAAAAGCAAACCCCTGGGAACAGTTTGGCTGTTGTGTCCTCACTCTGTTGCTTTTGTTCTGAAACCTGCTAACATTTCAGCTCAGATCCTTTCAGTCTGGATTTTGGCAATAATGTTCAGAACCAGTTAACCAAAAACTAAAAAAGTATGCAGCTGATTGAGACTGTTGACGATAAAGAAGAGGGAGGCCAGGACGGATCCCTGAGGAACACCATAAGCTGTTTTCCACTCTCTCACCTCATCCGCCTTGTTGCTGAGTCGGACGAACTTCCCATCCAGGTCCACCTCGTCCACAGTGACCCGCCCGCTGGCCGAGGCCTGCTGGGTGATGCGGGTGCGCGCTACGGCTCCGCCGGCGAAGCTGGACGCCTCGCTGTCGGTGTCGTTGTGGCGGCGCCTCTTTGCCGGGGAGCTGCGAGCGCTGCCGTGGATGGAGCGGGAGTGGGCCACGGAGGTGGAGGAGCGGCTTCCTGTCACTCTGGTGGGAGGAGGGCTGGGGGACAGACGCAGCCTGCAGGACAAACGTTCATCAGAGGAACAGAAAAAATCTAATCCAAGGTCCTGGAAACTCGATCAATTCAAAATCAAATCAAATCAAATCAAAAACAGATTTTATTCCGTTTAATTTTTCATATTTTAATAATTCTTTGGTGTTTTTTATTTAAGGAAATGCCAGGCAGCCAACCCAACCTGACACCGGTAATGTAAGTTGAAGATTTCTTTTAAGTCATATTTGATATAGAAGTATAGAATTTCTATAACAACCGAAGGTAATATAGTTACTGGATTGTGCTGTAAGATGGAAACATGCCTGGAAAATACATAATAGGCGGCTGAAGCTACCTCTCCTCCTCTCCCTCCAGCAGCTTCCTGTAGGCGCAGATCTCCATGTCCAGAGCCAGCTTCACGTCCAGCAGCTCCTGGTACTCGTCCAGCTGCTGCTGCATGCGCTGCCTCATCTCCGCCATCTCCCGGTCCTTCTCCCCCAGCAGCCGGCGGGTCGTGTCCCGCTCCCGCGACAGGGCGTCCTCCAGCTCCCTCAGCTTCGCCTCGCGGGCCGCCAGCTGCACCACAGATTCAGACTGATGAAGCCACCAGGGGGCCCCCAAGAGCACTTTGTAGTGATTGCACTACCTACACTTTTTGTTCTAAATTTTAAAACAAAAGACATCAAACTTGTTAACTTCCTCTCTGTAAATTCAGCCTTTGTCTGCAGATGTGACTTTCACATAGCTGAATTAACACGTCATTCTTATTTACCACTCTGAACTTCAAAATGCTAATTAATTAGAGCATCTTTGCTGGTTTGCTACGCCTGTAAGGATAAAATCAACAACCAGAAGTAACAGAAGTATGACGTACACTGCAAAAAACACTAAGTCTTACCAGATGTTTAGTTTCTGGTGCAAATATCTTAGTACACTTGAAATAAGACAAAACTGATTTATAAGTAACTATTTGGCCAGATTTAGGTGCTTGTTTTAAGTCAGTAACAGAGATGAAAAAGTAATAGTTCCACTGGCATGTCATGTCTCTGTTATTATTTACCCATGTTGCAGGAAACATAATCTAATTTCGTCTTATTGCAAGTGTACTAAGATATAAGAAACTAGTCAAACATCCTTGGTATTATGTTGTTTGTGCAGGGTTGGTAAGGAGGGGAACCCCGAGTTAAACTGTGCCCAGGCCCCCAGATGGCTTGCTGCGGCCCTGTTGGAGCGGACCTGTTTCTGCAGCTGGCTGAGCTGGGCGGACGTGGACTCCAGGCGGATCCGGGTCTGCTGCAGCTCCTCGTGGGCGGCGCCGACCAGGTGGCTGCTCCTGTCCGCGGACTGACGGGCGCTCTCCAGCTGCCGGGTGGAAACAAGATGGAGGATCCGTCAGAAACGCCACGCCTGGCTTCATTCAGCCAAAACAACCTTCTATGGAGCTACAGCAGGGACATAAAGTTTATTTAAGAAAACAACTGGAAAAAAATATTTTAAACTGAAAAATATTTTTGAAACTAAATAAAATAAGATTTAAAACTGAAAAATTAATCTGGACTACTTTTTAAAGTTTTTTTCAGTTCCATGATTTTTTTTTTTTTTTTTTTTCAGTTTCTAAAAATTCTTAGATTTTTTTTTTTGTTGTTAAAATTATTTTTAGTTTCAAATCATTTTTCAGTTTACATTTTTTTCTGCAAGTTTCTAACTATTTTTCTTTTGGACAAACTTCATGGCATTAATTTATCTCCATAAACTTTGTCTCCTGGTCTGGACTTTGACTAGGCCATTGCAACACCTTGGTTCCGGTGTTCAGCCGTCATCCTGCAGGTTTGGACCAACCTTGGTGTTGTAGGTCTTCTCTACCTCCTCCTTGTACAGTTTAATCTGCAGCTCATGCTGGCTGCGCATCTCTGCCAGCGCTTCGGCCAGTTTGCTCTCAAACTCCTGCTGGTGGCCGTTATCCAGCTCCACCATGCGGGACTCGTGGCGACGCTTCGTCTCCCGCAGCTCCTGGAAAACAAAAACCAAATGCAAAAATATGAAAAATACACAAATAAATACCTACATTTATATACAAATATAAACTTAAATAAAATTTAGTGACTACTATTACCGTGAGCTAGTAATAAGTAAAAACGACATGAATAAAATAAAATGTTAAATATTTAAACAATTATAAAAAGAAAATTATTATTAATAATAATAATAATAATAATAATAATAATATAGATAAATGAAAAATAAATGAGTAAAATGTAAAAAGTTAAATAATAAATTCTGTAAAAAATATATGTATAATTATTACATTTTATTTAATTATTAAAATTTAAAAATTAATGTATTTATAAAGAAATAAACCAAACGTATAATAAGTACATAGCCAAATAATGGATAAAATAATTATTATAAATGAAAAAATAGAGACATTAATGAAAAATGAATGAATAAAATATAAAAATAAAAAATAATGGAATGTAATGAAGTGAAATAAATAAATCATATTTATAATTTATAAATAAATAAATAAATAAATAAATAAATAAATAAATAAATAAATCACCAGGACATCAGGTCACACACTGATGTTACCTCAGAGTAAAGGTTCTTCTGAAAGTCCAGCTCCTCCTTCAGCGTCTGGATCCGGTTCTCTCCATCCACCCGGCGCAGCATCTCGTCCTGCAGCTGCTTCTTCGCATCGCCCAAACTGGCCTCCAGCTGGGACAGAAAACCCGATCAGAACCTAACGATCCAACAACATCCGCTCTGACACTGCCGGAGGGCCACCGTCCCGAGGCCCCAGCTGCACTGGGTCCTACCTTCGCCACCTGGGCCTTCAGGTCCCGGTTCTCCGCATCCAGACTGCGTTTCTCTCCCAGAGCCGTCGTCAGAGAGGCGTCCTTGGAGTTCAGCAGAGCCTCCAGGTCTCTGAGCCTCTGCAGGGCAGCCGCCAGCTCCGACTCCTTCTTGGTGTTCCTGCAACGACGAAAACAGCCGTCTGACTCTGAGCCGCTGGCGAGGCTCTGCGGAGAGCATCCGGTCCGGTCCGGTCCGGTCCGGACCCACCACCTTCTGGAAGAAGCTGCTGAAGCTGGGATTGT
Organism: Poecilia formosa; assembly: GCF_000485575.1. NCBI lineage: Eukaryota > Metazoa > Chordata > Actinopteri > Cyprinodontiformes > Poeciliidae > Poecilia > Poecilia formosa. The sequence continues at coordinate 1,751,320 of NW_006800051.1, read as the reverse complement.
AAACGGGGGCCATAATGTTTGATCAAAAGAACAATTTGAAACTGAGAAAATTTTCTTTAACTGAAATAAAAGTATTAAAACTGAAAATAAAGAATGGAAATGGCACAAAAAAATGCAAATTTTCCAAAAGAGAAATCTTCAAAAACCAAAAACTTGATTGCGCAATACTAATTTGATAATATCTATTTACTACCTACTTGTTACTATGTTTGTTGCGCTTAATTGTAACTAATGTTGTTGCAATGGAAGAAAACTATGAACTGTTATGATAAATGTAAAAGTTTTTTTATCTATTTCCACATCAAGACGCCTGATGCCTTACTACATGATAAAAATACAAGCAGATCTATTTTTAACCCAGCATAGGCAGAGTGGGAGAGAGCCAGGCCCCGCCCGGCCACCCCTCGGCTCCGCCCCTGTAAAACCAGAACCAGAGGAGAGCCTTCGCTGCCGATGACTCACCGTCCACGGCGCTGGTCCCATGAATCCGGTAACCACAAGCCACAGCCGCTGGTGTTTAGTTGTCATGGCAACAACTTGGCCCCACCCAACACACACACAGACACACACACACATACACTCAGGTTTTCCCAATATTTATGGAAAAACGAGCAGGAAAATGTGCAGCCGGAGACTCTGCCACGTATATAATGATGAAGATGGAGGAGGAGGAGGAGGAGGAGGAGGAGGAGGAAAGAGTTAGTCACTGGGTCTGGATGAGGCGGGACGGAGCAGATGAGCTGCACACTTTATTTCACTCTAATTCTAGTGTAAATCTAAATTTATGGATTAAATGTTAGCATGTCTGTGCAGAAAAGAGTCAAATAAACCAAAAAGAAATGGAAACTAAACTTACTAAACTTACTACACAACATATTTCAACCAGTAAGCATATCCGTAAAACAAGATTAAAGTTTAAATCCACTAAATTATGCAATGTTTGCTTTTAGTCTAGCACCATCTGCGTCATTCAGCAGCCATTAACCAAACCTCCAGGCTCTCCGATGTCTCATGATCTTCAGATACAGAAATAATCTTCTGTGCATAGAAAACATTTTGTTCACAGAAACTCCCATGAAATGTTTTGTATCTGTGAATTTATTTCTGGGTTAGAAGGATTTATTAATAAAAATGATAATCAGATGTTTCTGCAGCCGTTTCTGGGGAAACTGGGTTGTTTCTGAACGTCAGGCTTTGTCATTTTTGGTGTTTTGATTGAAATTTTTCAGTTTTAACTGTAAAAATGTTGATGTAACAAACAAGCAGGGGCGTGTTTAACAGATTTAGGGCCCCAGGAGCAGCAGGGCACCTTTAAATAAAATGAGGTCCAACTTTTACCAAGTTTTTCAAGTTGGAAAAATCAACTGTATCCCCCATGAGACTGGAACTGATCTTAAAATGTGTAGTTCATGAAAACATTGTGACATCTTTCTTTGTTACGGAGTGTGACTATGAACCCACCTGGCCTTCAGCTCCTTGTGGTCCTCCCTGACTTTGCCCAGCTCCAGCTGGAGCCTCGCCCGCTCCTTGGCCACCGAGTCCAGAGTCTGCCGGGCGTCGGCCAGCTCGGTCTCGTAGGCGGTCTTCAGGCCCGTCAGCTCCCGGGTCACCTCCGTCTCAGACTCGGTGATGCGCAGACGCAGGCCGGCGTTCTCCGCCTCCAGGAAGCGCACCTTGTCAATGTAGACGGCCAGACGGTCGTTGAGGTTGGAGAGGTCCTCCTTCTCCTGCAGCCGCGTGATGCGGTTGGGGGACAGCGGGGTGCTTCCGCCTCTGGGAGTGTTTTTGGGTGTCGCCATTTCACCTCAGAGCCTGTTGATGACAAAACGTCAGCTTAACCCCTTAAGGCCTCAATTCATATCCAGTAGTGTAAAATATTGTCATTAAGTTGGATGCTAAATTACCTGAAAATGACACCTTCCATTAGTATAGATTTAGCTATGATGCTAATTAGCGACACTAGGCTCTTAAGGAGTAAAACAGACTGTTCAGTCTAACTATGTACATTATTTTATTGATGCTATTCTCAAACAAGACTATAAATTGAATCTAAATATATGCTTCTGAAAAATCATTGCTTTTTCATCATTACAGTGTTTCAAATACATCTAAATCTCATTACTGCAGAGTTCCAGGAACTCCTCGTCGCTTTCTGCAGCAGAAATCACTTTTACAAATTCAATTTCAACATATATTTTTGAACAGTCATTGGTTTCTGTCTTAGTGTTTTCAGTTCAGTTAAACACTGAAAAATCCCTTCACTGTACTTTTATAGAAGCTTTTTTTTCCTCTTTCAAGATAAAAATTACACATGCTTGTAAAAAAATTTATTTGTCAATATTTATATATTTTCTCCCGACCCCACTTGGGACAAAGGTGTACAGAAAATGGATGGATGGATATATAATTGTTCTTGTTGATTCAAAGTTAAATAATCAAAATACCTGCATATAATTTACATACTGCTTGTTAATATTACTACTTGTCATTACTCATTTACATTCTCTAGCTGCCGAGTGTCGCTAAAAAGCTTCAAACCCAAATTTAGAAACAACTTTTAGAATTTTGGTCACATGTTCTATATCTTGTTATATAAAATGTAAAAGATACCAGTCAACCTAAATATATTTGTATTGCAGAACCTAGCTCAGGGTTTAGATTATTACCGAGTTTATCAGCTCAATGCGTACTTCCGCTTCCATGAACAACGTGTAGTTCACACTCTGACCACTAGATGATATCAAAGTGCCTCTAGAAGCATTCTTAGTATGAGAGGAATATAAATCAACCAGCATTTGTTGGATTCATCCCCTTCATGAAGCTAATTAGCTTCACTAAGTTAACTATTAATAATCTTGTTTAAATAAAAGTTTTGTCCTGCTCTTCTTTGCTTGGAGTAAATCCAGGGAAAATCTCACATCTTTGCTTTAAGGAGTAAATCCTGCAGAAGTTTCTAAGTCCATCTCTGCTCTGGTCAGTGCATGAAACACAAAAGACCTCGTTAATCCAGAGTCATGGGAGGGGTCAGCGACTCCACCCTAAAATGAAAAAAATGCAGCATCTCTGCACCAAAAGTCGGTTTTACCTTTTCTAAATCCTGCTAGATGAAGCGGAAACTACTCGTCGATCTTCCCCGACTTGTTTGCTGGTTCTTCTGAGTGTCTTCGGACCGGAGCACTGTTCTCCTGGCTGCTGGGTGTGTTACTGAGCGTCTGCAGATGGATGCGAGTGCCCGTGTAGGAAAGAATGAGATGGGTGGAGAGGAGGGAGGCTGGCCCCAACTTTGGCACTTGGTAGGTGGTTGTTCTGCTGTGGGAGCCTGAATGGATGAGTCACCAGGGCTCAACCAAACACAGGATGGAGTTTATAATTACACTAACTGAGTCAGCGCAAACTGGAAACAATCCTCCTCTTGGAGCTCTTGGACTTGATTCTTCCAGTTTTTTCTCTTTGAAGTCGACTGTAAAGTTTATTTAACAGAGACTTAAGTGAAACATGGGGCTACCCCTCCTTCAGCAGCAGTCACTCTCAGCAGTGGAGGAATTTAGCTTCACTCTTCAGTACTGCTTCAAACTACAGCATTTCAATCAGGCTGAGGTATAGACTTTGACTAGGACATTGCAGAACCTTCATTTTCCCCTCTTTCTGTCATTCTGCTGCAGGTCCGCTGATGTTTGGGATCACCTGACACTAATGCCAGGACCCGCCATGTTGAAGCTCTTAAAGCTGCAGTAACTTTTATGAAACATGTTGTTTTACATGTTTGTTGAAACTGTCATGTCACAACATGGCATCAAAATCAAGCTCCTGCCTTCTCACAGGCTAACTGGAAGTAACCAATCAGAGCCAGGGGGCGGGTCTTAACCCCCTGGCTCTCTACTAGCTTTTAGCACTGCCTATGAATGCTAGGCTAGTTAGCATAGCCTCAGATGACGGTGCCGGTTCTGAGCCGCGGACCACAGTCTGGATCGGCCGTGTCTGCGCTGAACCCTCCAGGGTGGCACTGTGGTCTCCCTTTTGTCTGGTTTTTAGGTGGTTCTGAGTGATCATGCCTGTTTTGGGTCCAGGTCTGAGGTCGGGTTGGGTGGTCTCCCTTCTGCTCTCACCGGGGTAAGTCCTTTCCTTGTCCAGCAGGTTTGGGGCTCTGTGCCGTGGCTCACTCCAAGTCCGTTTCCCCCCCCCCCGACCCGCATGATGGGCACAGAAACGCCAAAGCCGCTTCCTCCTGAACAAGCCGTTGTTTTATCCCCGTCCTTCTGCTGCAGGCCTCTTTCAGTTGTCATCCAGTTATAATTTCATTTTATTTTATTTTATTTTATTTAGGTCAGGACTCAACCAGGTTCAGTCCTTTCTGTAATTTTGCTGCATGAGTCGTTTTGCTATTTTGTTTATTCGTTTGCTTTGCATGTTTTTGGGGGGCTCCAATGCTTTTGCATTAATAATTTTTTATGTTTCGTTATTTGGGTTTGAGGATACCATTTACCTTTGATGAGCTAATGTGCAATATATCTATATTATGTATTTAGTCCAGTTTGTAAATTGTCTTTTATGCTTAGGTTGTATTGTTGTAGGACTATTTTTAACCTTTGTGGAAATAAATAATATTTTTAAAAAGTAATAATCCACCTCTCTGTGTCGTCCTGACCTGAAACTGAAACTGAATAGTCCTGGCTCTACAATCCCAGGTGGCGCTATATTTCACTATTTAAGTTTCAGACACCACTTATGTCACATAACGGTAAGTTGTTTGTCCACCATTAGCACATTTAGCAGCAAGTACATGAGAGTGATTGACAGCGCTAAAACTCTCGTCTTAGCAAAGTGACATGAGAACAAACTGACATGATTTCAACAAATATGTAGAAATCATAATTTTTCAATAAAGAACAGGAGGAGTTCAGTGGAGTTTGTTCCTCTACATGACGCTGGAAGGAAAGTCTCTGCGTTCCTGGTCAAAGGAAACATGAAAACCTCCCCAGACTTCAGTTCATCTTAGAATCTGTGAAGAATATATAATAGAATAAAGAATATCACTGCTGAAGTTTCCTTTCATTCTTATATGACACAGATATATCTCTCCTCATGGAAATCTAAACTTCACTGTGCTCCAGTAGTATTGCTTTAATATTAGTATTGATGTATTTGGATGATCTGGTTTCTCTTCCACTGTTCTGTGAAACAAATGTTCTTGTTGAAATCAGTTATGAATAAAGTGAATTGAAATTCCTTTTGTTTTGTTTTTATTGTGATCCAAAGAAGAAACTGAAACTAACATCAACTTAGAACAAATACTGTTTTCTTCCCAATTATTTAGATGTTGATCAGAAAAATGAATATTTGCTCTCTGGCCTTCTTCATTATTGCGATAAATTGTGAGTCGTGTCATCTAATGTCAGAAACATGTGCCTCATGTGATGCTGGAGAAGATCAGATACACACACAGGGACAACAGGAGCAACAATCTGAGTTAAAGTTTATCAAATTTAACCTTAAGATCAAGTTCCCACACTGGTGAAACATATTTACCGACTCGTTTTCTGTCAGTTTTTCGAACAAGATTGTTGTAATATTCATTGTTTTTTATCACATAGTTGCTTATATTTAATAAATTACTAACAACAGACCGAGTTTTAACAGAACCCCGGGAACAGAGCCGACCCAAACTGCCACTAACAATATGGCGGCGGCGGGGGCCTGTTTACTAATCTTCTCTCTCCCCCTTGTGTTTGCACTTCACCGCCATCTGGTGGTGCTTTTCATGAACTGCAGCTTGTTCGACGATAATGTGTCCCAGCTTTGCCTCCTAAAACCTGGGTATTTACCTCCAACAGAGCTGAAAACACGCCTGAGGCGCAGGAAATCACACATATCGGTTTATTGTTCGGTTGGGACTTAAAATGGACCCCGGCTGTCATAAAACTGGGCCGTGAGGAGCTTTTTCCTGGCAGACATGGCTGGTTTTTGTCATGTGGTTTGTGAGAAAACCCGTATTGGATCTCTGTGGTCACCTGAGTGAAGAAGCTGAAAAAAACCCACTGATGAGCGGAGTGTCAGCGAATTAGTGGAGTAAAACACGCCGAGTAGGTTTGTAGAAAAATATTCACGATTGTATATGAACAGAAAGTTCACAATCCGAGAGAAAATCCGTTTTATTCCACAAAAACCCGCAGAAACAGCAACAGGAACAGTTTCTGAGCCTTAAAATGGGTTGAATCAGAGTCACGTGGTTACAACAACACAATCTTATGTTTTAGACATAAAAATGAACATTTAGGGATTAAAAAAATACTGGTTTTATGCCGTCCTGAGGAGCGCAAAGGAGTCCACTCCGCGTCTTATTGGGCGCATTAAGAGTCGCAGTTTTGGCGCAGAAACAGCCGCAGAGCTCTTAGAGGACAGCGAGGACAAAAAGATCCGGTTCCGCGAGTTTTCAGCCAGGATCCGGCTTTTGTTGGTGCTTCCAGCCGCCATAAACCCGATCGGAGTGGACCGAACCCCGGACCGCAGCTCCTTCTCGGTCTGCCCGCTCCCAGCGCCTCCTCAGCGGCCTCCAGCTGCTCACCTGCCCGCTCCGCGGCTCACGTGTCCCGGACTGTCTTCCTCACATGACCCGGGTGTTTGTCCCCGTGATCAGCGCCTCCATCTCCGTCCATCCGAGCTGCTGAAGTTTCTTCCATCCTGGGAAGGCTTGATGGAGATGCTGGAGCAGAGCCTGGAGGGCTCGGTGAGGTGAGAGGCGGCTGCTCCGGTTCTTCCTGCCCGCCCTCAGGCGCTCTTCCTCGGCCTTAGCCAGGCTTCTCTCCCAGAGCCGCTCAGCTTTTAAAAACCGATTAAATTCGCTTTTAAGTGATGCTGGATCGGTGTGTGTATGTGTTTGGGGGGCTTTTGCTAAAACTGCAACCACTAACAATAAGTATTTTTATTTTATTTAGGGGAGAATAAACATAATACTGAGCTACGTCTATTTTCAGCTCCTTATGCACAAACTTGATTTCATTGCAACCCAGCTCCAGATTTGTCCACCTGGTGGCGCTATGCTAATATATTTTGGAGTTGTTTTTTTTTGTTTTTGTTCATTTCAAGTTGAAACTGATTCGTGTCTTTTCCTCTTCATGCTTCAGTCACGCCAAACAGGAAACAGAAGAAGTGGTGCAGCTGCAGGAAGGTGAGCAGCTCCACATGAAACAGCTCATCTGCTGCTTTTTACACCGAAAACAAGAAAATCTCAAATATAGTTTCTGGTTTTATTTGGTAAAAACATGAACACAGGCTGAGTTTAGGTTATTATCTGCATTCAGAGATCATGTCATGCAGTTTTCCAGGCCTGGTGTTCCTATTCCTTCTCCTAACACCTCACAGGAGTGAAAAAAGTAATTTATAAGACACAAATCTAATTATTTGATATGAAATCTGAGATAACCTCAAACCATTAAATTAATGAAATTTAAAGGATTTCTCTTTTGGAGGGAAATATTTATCATATTTGGGCAAATTACTAATCTTAGTTCCAGTTTAAAATGTCCATCTGGGGAATAATTGGTCCCCAGATAATATAATCCACAGGTTACATAATTAAAAAGACTGGCATTGATTTTAAAATATTCTTATAGCAGGAAGAGTTTTGAGTGTTTTGTCAATAAATTAAATTAATAACCTCTATAAACCTGATTATTAGTGTTTAAATGAAAACATGAGTAAATATTAATTCATTAAAATCTGATCAAGTGCAGCTCAATGATTAAAAATCAGTTTATTATGGAATGGCTGTCCTTCAGATGCCTGTTTGAAAATAGTATCTGTATTTGCCTGGACTGCTGACCAAAACCACTGCAAAGAAAATGTTTTTAATTGCTTTTACAGTAAATATCTGGATGAAATGTTCAGACTGTGCCGCTCTACTCGGATTTATATTTTCCAATCATTTCTGTTTACTGATGAACTTTGGATGCTGCATCCTTGGTGAACACAGTGGCTTCGACTACAACAAACTCAATAAGTGTTTACATACACGCTATTTGCAGTTTTACTCGTTTTAAGACGCATTTCTGCACAATTTTATTTTTATTTATCATATTTTGTACATAGTCTGTCTTTTAATACAGAAATAAACATGCATGATAGAAATACATGAAAAATGAAATAAAATTTTTAAATAAGAACATAAATGCCTTATTGCATAAAAGTCTATAACGGCATTGCTTTAGTGAATGTTTGATCGTCTGTAGCAAAGAATGCAGCTGGAAAATCCTAGCTCAGCTGATGTGTTGATTATTTATTGGATTTTTATCGTAAAAGGTGCTGAATTGATTTGCAGAATCTGAACCAGGTGAAGCTAAAACTGACTGAGTTCTGGCAGAACTGATCTACAGACAAAGAAATGCAAAATGTTTTGCTCTGCTGTTTTTTTGTTCTGTATACTCCAGTTAACAATTAATTGATCATTGAATTAGCTGATGATTACTTCAGTAATCAATAAATCTCCTTAATCATTTCAGTCTTAGATCAGAGTTCGTTTCTAATGACAGAACAGGATTTTTATGTTGTGCAGCAAACTATTTTTCTTAATCTTGTCTTTTATGCATATGTTGTTAACACTTCTTGATTCTGCTGTGAATCCTACTTGATGCTGAATTTCCCCAGTGTGTGACGATAAAGGATATTTCTGCTCTATTCCAACATGGCGGCTCACTGCACAATATGTCGTCATCCTCGTGTCGGTGTGAGGGATATTCACATCTTAAGACTGTTTGGAGAACATCGTCGTTTGTGTTTTCCGAGTGTCATGAACTCGTTCTGAACTCGTTGTTTCTGCAGGAGAAGCTGTCGGGACGGATGGACAGTCAGCGGTCACCATCACCAGCGTCCCCCAGGCCGCCTTCACGGACCACGGCGTTCAGTACCAGTTCCGCACCGAGAACAACGGCGGACAGGTCAGTTTCGGTTTTCTGTGTTTGCAGCAGACTGGAGAGCAGGCGGTTCTCGTTTGCAGAACCACAGATTAACTCTACGCCCCGTCTGCAGGTGACCTATCGGGTGGTTCAGGTAACCGAGGATCAGCTGGAAGCGACGGCGGACGCGACCGGCGCTGTCAGCGTCGTCTCCGCCGCTGCGTTCGCCGGAGCTCCTCAAGCCGTGGCTCAGGTGGGTCCAGAAACAACCCAGACGGCCATTACAGTGTTCTGGATCAGCACTTCTTCTTGAAGGACCTTGATTCCTTCAGGAACTCATTTTCATCACAGCTAGTTAAGAAGCTAGCTGCGCTAACCCTAAAGCGCTAACCATAAGCACCCCCCCATCAGGAGGAGAAATGTCTGTTTTCAGATTCCTTACAGGAATATTGTTAGAACATGATGTGTTTTAGTTTCTTGTTTTAAATGCAGTTAGTGAGGGAGAATAAAACACAACATGAGGAAAGGAAATGGAAATGCTGTGTGAACAGCCTTTAGCCCCTTCAGAATAAGAGCATGAGCTTAACTGGCTAACTACTTGAAGAATTCTTCAGTCGACAGCCAAAACTTCAACACAGATGTTATTCAACTGAAAGTTTACAAGTTAACTTAGGGAGAGACAGGTGCACTAAATATTTGCTTAAGTTAGCAAAATGCTAAGCTAATAGATAGCTCTGCTATTAGCAGCCCCCCGCTGCACATCTATTTAAACCCAGAAGATCCCAGTCAGGCCAGCAGATGATCAGGTTTTAGCTCCAACCAGCTGATTCCCAGAAAGCTAACGACCTCCAGAGGGGGGAGGCCGACCTGCTGGACGCTACAGGAGGATAATATCTGGACAACATTCCTGGCTGTCCTGACCTCCTCCTGCCTTTGACTTCCAGGCGGTTATCCAGAACTCCTTCAGTAACGGAGGCAGTCCAGGTGGGGACGCCGTTGGAGGAGAAACGCGTTTCGCTTATTTTCCCGCGGCCGCCGTCAGCGACGGAACGGCGGTGTCGGTCCAGGGCGCCGACCCGGCCATCACCCAGGCGGGAGGCCAGTTTTACGTCATGATGAGTCCGTCGGAGGTTCTGCAGACGGCGAGTCCTCGGACCATCGCACCCAGAACGCACACCTACACTACGTGAGTAACCTTCCCTCCTCCATCGCTCCCAGAAACATTGCAAAAGGTCAGGAGGTCAAAAGGTCAGGCCAGCGTCTCAACCCTTAACCTCTAAAGTGGCATTCCCAGGTCCATCCGGGTGAAAATATCAGGCGTCGTATTGTTTTCCTTCGATCCTGATGGTGAAACAACTCTGGTTCCAGAGTTAGTCAGGATTGGTTGCAGTTCAGGCCTCCCACCACCAGGTGTCGCCCTCGTGCGGCTTCGGGAGCTGCAGGTTTCCTCTCTGACCCTGGTTTGAAACGGCTTCCTGTGTCTGCAGGAAGGTCGAAGGTCCGCGGGCCCCCAGAGACGAGAGGCGACGAGCTCAGCACAACGAAGGTTCGTCATTTTTACTCCACTGAACAATTCCTGAACTTTTCTCCCAGTTTGGATGTAAATTAAAGCAAAAAGAAATTCACCCTCCATCTTTTTTTACATTTCCTTTTGTTCCAACAAGAGAATTTAAATATTTACTAGGATTTTAAGAGACAGACGAACACAAAGCAGAGCTTAGCAGTGAAGTGGGAGGAAACTGAACCATGGTTTATACGGGTCGGTCCTTGATATTCTTGAAAATCCTTGGAGGTTTGGAAAGAGCTTGATATTTGTAGTGAAGTAAAATCAAAGGTTTGATTAAAAGCCTGTATTTGGAAAACGTTATTACAGCTGAAGGATTATAAAAGTAATTTTCCCCTATCTGAAGTTAAATCAGACCAAATGTTTCAGGTCCGTTACTGTTGACCCTAATTACCAAAATCATTTCTATCTGCTAAATGCCAGAAAGCGTTTTCTTCAGATGTCTTTGTAACTTCCTTGGTCCAGTATTGTGTGAAATTTAAAATTTAGTGTATGAAAAATAGTTTTGTTGTTGTCTTGTTTACCTTGCTGTAGAATGTGGAATACTGTCTACAGTAATAAATATGATGATGTAGGGAATTAAAACTTTTTAGTTAATTTGTTTTGTTCTTATTGCCAAAGTGGAGCTGAAAACATGTGAAAACTCACCATGAAAGTCCGGAGTCCAGTTTTCAGGTGAAAGTGGTTTTTCTGCGTTTCATTTGTAAATCCAGATTCTGGAGGAAGAGCAGAAAGAAACGGAGTGAAGTTTCCACGGCTGACATTAGTTTTCTCTTGACCCAAAGACCCGTTTCTGCTCTCCGTCCACCGATGGAAACCAGTTCAGAGCCTCAAACTGAAGGAAACCGTCTTTTGTTTTATTTGTATTTATAAGTTTTAGAATCAAGAAATAAAATAAAACTTTTGTGAGAATAGAGGACAAATACATTTTCTTCAATGCAATATTATCTGTGGAAAATTTATTACAGAAAAGCAAATTCTCCAAACTAACAAGAAAATTAGATGTAAATATGTATCGTTATGTTTTTGTCATTCTGTTGTGAAAACTCAACAAAATTTCTCCCTGAAAAACGGACAAACTTGCATTTGTTATATTTAAAACCAGAGCCCAGTTTCAGCCCAGCCCACAGCATGATGCTGCCACCGTGTTTTACTGCGGGAATGTTGTGTTCAGGAATAAATATTAAAAACCTCTGCACTAAGTTGTGTTGCTCTGTCACATAAAATCCCAACAAAACCAACTGAACATTGTCATTGTGACCGAATTTCACAACTAAATGAGAGATGCACCGATCCACGTTTTACCGATATCTGAGGTCCAGAATCGGCCGATACAGAAACTTAATTACAAATTCATTCGCCAACTCTGCACCAGCACATCACACTTAAATACACCGATATCATCTCTCGTTTGGTCAAACGTGCAAAAAGGTCATTTTATTTCTGTAGCACATTTTCAGCAATCAGGCAGTTCAAAATGCTTTAAACAACTTTAATTTGTTCAGTCAGTGAAAATCAGAGAATAACAGCCAATTTACAATAAATAACAAAGAAACTGAAACTGTAAGTCAAAATTAAAAAACCTTTGAAGTGGTTAAAAAGTGCAAATATAAAGTAAAATAAATAAAGCATAGAATTAGACTGAATAGATCTGCTGTGATGGATCGGGCACATTGATCTAGAGTTGTGTTCAATATTGGGATTGATATAGATATGAATGTCGGATCAGTGCATCTCTAATAGAAATAATCTGTAACTGAAGTTAAAGGTTCCCTCATTTTGCAGTGGAGCGAAGAAGACGAGACAAGATCAACAACTGGATCGTCACGCTGTCGAAGCTGATCCCGGACTGCAGCGTGGACACCAGAACCGGAGCGGTGAGTCTGCCGGCGCCGACCCGGCCGGCGCCGACCCGGCTGGCGTTTCTGACGATGTGAATCTGTGTGTCGCTCAGAGCAAAGGAGGCATCCTGTCGAAGGCCTGCGACTACATCCGGGAGCTGCGGCAGAACAACCAGCGGCTGCAGGACGGCTACAAGGAGGTGGAGCGGGTGGAGATGGACAACGAGCTGCTCAGGCAACAGGTGAGCCTGCAACCGGCTCAACCAGGGGTCAAAAGGTCACGGGGTCCAAATCCAGTCCAGCTTCATTACACAAGGTTACATACGCCGTGTTCCTCGCTGTCTGAAGTCAAATCTGACCAGACTTTTCTTGTTCCAGTTCAGAGTCAGAAAAATAATTTCCATTTGAGAATTTAGTTGCTGGCTGTTTGGCAGCATTAGACCCGTCACAATTACTAAGATTGCTGGCCGATTAATTACCCAGAAGTTATGGTGATAAACGGTAACGTTGTTGTTTTGAGACCATTTTCCAGTAACGGCATAATAATGCAAGAACTCGTTCTCAAAGATCAATAAACTTTAAATTCTAATGGACATTTAACACAGGAACTAGAAGACATGTTAAATAAATAAAACAGACGACAAATAAAATTCATTATGAGCAAAATTATCCTCCAAAGAAAAAGTGCCAGTTTCAAAATTATGCAGATGTAAATTATTGAGCTCTTTTAATCTATCATGTGATTTATTGCTTATTGTAACAGGCCTTTGCATGCATTTACTCTGCCAGGCACCAGAACCTGGTTATCCACATGAAGAGTTTCTACGTTCTTTACAAATCGTTTAAACATGATTGCATGCGGCTGTGAAGTTCCTCCATGGTGCAAAAACTCTTCATGTTCACCAAGTCATGAATTATGTCATAGTGAGATCAGAGGCGGCTTGTCCACGTCGTCTGACACGTTTCCATTCTCATTCCCCGTCAACCCGACAGCAGCCATTTTGTCCTTGATATTCTTGAAAATCCTTGGAGGTTTGGAAAGTGCTTGATATTTGTAGTGAAGTGCAATATAAGGTTTGATTAAAAGCCTGAATTTGGAAAGCTTGACACTCATTGGCCAAGAGTGTCGAAATATTTTCTTTCTGCTGGTCTGGAAGCCATGGTTCATCTTGCCTACCAAGATGGCGCTGGTCACTCCGGTTCAGAGGTTTTGCGTCAGGCCTACAGAAAACTTCAGATCATCTTAACGATGGCTGAGAGTTTTGGTGTTTGGTTTCAGATGGAGGAGCTGAAGAACGAGAACGCTCTGCTCCGAGCGCAGCTGCAGCAGCACGGCGTGGAGGTCAACGGGGACGAGACGCCGCAGTGAGCGCTGGACCCCGCAGCACCAACACGACCCCCTTCATCCTGGTGGAACCGAGCCGGACCCAGAGCGGGGACGGTGCCGCCCCTCGCCCCGACAGCTCTTCACCTGCGCACGGCTCCCAACCTCCTCATCTCGGCTTCTTCCTGCACTCCGGCTACTGGTTGTGACCTGGACGCTGAGACGCCGCTGGACTCTGACCGGACCGCTGGACTCTGACCGGGCCGCTGGGCTCTGACCGGGCCGCTGGGCTCTGACCGGGCCGCTGGGCTCTGACCGGGCCGCTGGGCTCTGACCGGGCCGCTGGGCTCTGACACAGATGAAGGCTTTTATTTTTAGATTTTGTTGTTGACGTAGCTCAGGTAACGGGACGTGGAGAACCTCAGTAGGAAGTTGGGTTTCGTCCCTGTTGGATGAAGTGTACAGAAACTGATCTCTCTCTGAGACGACTTTTAGCGTTCCTGCTCTGTCTGCTGGGCATTAACTGATGCCGTTAGTAGAACCTCGCCTCGCCAGGACCGGCGGGTTTTCGCTCTACAATCTGGGATCAGCTCCTCCAGCCGTACTGACGACTAACGAGCTTCTGTTCACACTGAAAGTCACGGCGGCTTGGATGCAGAACCACTGGCATGACTAATCCTGACACAATAAAACAGACGTATTTATGTCTGACTGAATCTCTCTTCAGGTTTTCAGGAAAATAGCAAAGAAAAATATATCATCATCACCATCTTGCTTGCTGTTGGGCTGAAGATGACCTTTGACCCCTTCCCATGTTGATGGACAGCAACAGTTGCTTCTCTGAGGTCATTGCTGACGTCTTTCCCTCTTGGTGTTGGGTTACATGAAACCTTTGAATTCATTTTATTAGGAAACAAATGATTTACTTCCAGGTTTGGCTCAGTAAGTCCAAGATAAACATGAAAAACAGCATCTTTATATTATTCATGTAATTGCTGTCTGATTGTAGACTGCACTTTCATTTTAATTCAGTTTATTTATATAACACCAATTCACATTAAATGTCATCTCAGTGCACTTTACAACAATCATACTTTCTTTCCAATTAATCCGAGTCATGAGTTTTGAAAAGTTTTCTAATTCTTCTGACTGAACACGCAGCGACAGTAGAGAGGAAAACTCACCTTTAACAGGAAGAAACTTCCAGCAGAACCGGAACCAGGCTCAGTGTTGGCGGTCATCTTTCACGACCGACTTGGGTTGTGACAAGACAGAACTGATGCACAGAAAAACACAAAAGCACTGATTCAGGAAGAATTAAAAATTGGACAGCAGTAGGAGAATGAAACAGAGCAAAGAAAAGTGGACAATCAGTCCACAGTAAAGAATCTAACATCCAACTCAAAAATGCAGAAAGATGCAATCAAAGATTAAACTGAATTTTGAATTTTAAGAATGTAGTGTTTAATCACTTGCTAACTTCCAGTTCATCATTGTGATATATGTAGGAAACTTATCAGTTAATGGTGGATATAAATACAATGTCAACAGTTAGCATAGCATTTCCCAAATCTGGCCAAACAAAATCCTCCCGAGGCCCGCAAACGGCCCGAGGACCAGACATTGAACACCTGTTGGCTAGACCGGATGTCTAACATAGCATAGCCATGTACAGATTAGCTTGTAACCGTGCTATGGAGCTAATGTCGGCGCCTCTCCAGAGGTGAATGTTCTGAAAGGTCCATAAAACCCAAACTGACCGAACATGGCTCTTATTCTTCTGTAGTCGCTCGGTTTTGGTCTGATAAACGGGTTTAAATAATTTACGCGGCGTCATGACGTCTCTCTGTGTCGGCTCGTTGCCTGGAGACGGCTCCCGCTCCTGTGGCCGTTGCTATAGAAACGCCGGACCCGAACGCGCCGCCATCGGGTCAGAACCTTCTGGAACGAAGGTGAGTTAAAACCCAGAAAAATGAGCCTTTTGGGTCCAGTTTAGGGCCGAACCAGGGAGGTTCTGTGTTGCTGTAGAACTCCGGGGACAGTTTGGACTCAGACAGGTAAAGTTCTGATGGTACCATTGACTTTATAAAGTTGGTAACTTATTTATTATGTGAAATATTTAAGATAATTTTTTGCTCCATGTACAGTACCAGTGATTGGACATCAGAAATCAGTTCTTGTTTATGTTTGGGGTTTACATCGACAAGTTACTGTAAAAAAAGTGATCAGATGAAAAATAGTTCATTTTAACCTAATCCAATAAACATTTTGTTTTGTTCAAGTCAAAAATACTCTGTTGAATCTGGTAACAGCTCAGCTATCAGTTCATATTTATAGTTATTATCTCCGAGTCTGATGAAAATATTGGTGTCATATCAGATTCACATTTTACCAATAATAGTCATCAATCAAACAACACTTGACAGAGAGAGGTTCTCCGGACTAAAGGTTCGGAGAACCGCCATAATCAGGTCCCAGTACAGCACATCTCAGCGAAAAGGCAGTTCAAGTGTTTTAGGTCACAAAAACACGAGAATAAAAACAACATGGAGACAAAAACTTTATGAAAAGTCAGAGCTCAGGTTTCCACCAGTGCAGAGCTTGCTCAGAAATGACAGTAGGGAGGTGGAGGCCTTTAGGCACAACGTCAAGAGAAGGAGCAGACAGACTGCATTAGTGAACATCAGTATCTACGGCTCCACATGCAGAGAGTGTTCAGGATGCTAATATGTCAGGGTTTCTCCAGGTCTGGAGTCGGCACGCTGCAGCAGGATGTCTGCTCTTTCATCGAAGCCCAGCCTGCGGCACAGCGTCTCAGAGTGGCTCAGCAACAACCAGCAGCTGGCCGCCACCGCGCAACGCGAGCGACACGTTTCCCACGAGGTCCGGCAGGAGGGCCGGACGCTGCGCAACGAGACCCACTGCAAGGTGGGGCGTCCAGGGTCACGTTTAGGGTCTGGACTGCTGAGAACAGTCTGAGGAGACTCGGCTCATTTTAAACATTTAGCTTTATAGTTCATTTCTTTTTGTATTTTTTATTTGGATCAGTTTTATGGGGTCTAATTTGTAAAGATACAGACAAAACCCAGTCATACCTTATATTAGTAATACATCAAACTCACATTATGCTTCTCAGATGTTCATTATTACATGGACTATAAATATGGGAGCTCATTTTTCAGTCATCTTTTCACCATGTTACTCTTTTATAAATGTCAATTTCAAGCTACATGCTGTATTTAGTTAGCATGCTAAATATTTATCTTCAAGCTAAATTTTTTGTTAAATAAAATATATAGTCTACTATATATGTAACTTGCTAACTGATTAAGTAACTAAATATTTAGTATCTAGCTAGAAAGCTAATATTTAATTTGGAGCTAAATATTTAAATCAGACTTAAATATTTAGCTTGTTAATCAAGTATTTCATTTGAAACTAATGTAAATTAACATTGAGAAAATATGATTTTGCAAAATTAACTTCCATCTTTTCCTCTTATGACAGACTGAATCAGTCCAATTATTGCTGATCATTTTTAATTGTGTAATTTGACGCTCAAAGCCACAGTGACTGACATCAGAGCTGCGGTTCCTCCTGCAGGGGGCCAGAGTTTCAGCTACCTGGCTGGATTCTCCTTCATGTTTCTGTTGAATCGTGGAGCTTCTCCTGCAGTAAACGACTGACCCGCTTTTCGTCTGCATGTGCAGACGGTGTGGGATGAGGGCGACACGTCTCGCAGGCTCAGCGATCGGATCTGGGACGTTTCCCGGTGGAGAGACGTCCTGGAAATCTGTGCCCAGAAGGTGGACGAGGAGATGGAGGCTCTGACTCTGGTGATGGATCAGAAACGTTTCTCAGGTTTTGTCCCCACATGTTTCTCATCATTCTGTGTTTCTGTGCCGTTCCAGTCCAAAGAGCGGAGCGAGCTGGCCCTGACCGCCGCCTCCGTCCCCCTGGAGGTCGCCAACGAGTGCCTGACGCTGAGGGAGGGTCGGCGCGGCTACGAGCTGGTCGGCGACCCGGTGGAGGCGCAGCTGAAGCAGGAGGCGGAGCTGATCGAAGGCGTGCAGCAGCGTCTGCAGCGCAGCGTGGACCAGGCCTTCGAGCAGCTGGGGTGAGTCCTGCTGAGGGTCCGGCGCCACGCCGACCCGACTCCTGCCTCCGACTGACGCTCTTCGCTCTGCCGCACAGCGTCCTGCAGGAGGTCCGACACCAGCTGACCTCTGACCTCCAGAACAAGATGGAAGCTCTGGACATCGACACATCCTGCCTGTCCCTCACAATAAAGTCACCGAGCATCTCCCTGAAGACGAACCCGACCCGGATACCGTCAGGGTGAACCGTGCAAGTCCTGAAACGGCTCTTGGTCCCTGATCTCCATTTCAGTTGTAGGACAGCTTGGCGGCCATTTGAAGCTCCAGCTCTGCTTCTGTTTGAAGCTCTTTGAGACAGTTGTTCATCTTTTGCTGCAACTTGGTTGGATTACTGAAACTCTTTATATAAAAGGTTCAGATCAGCATCATTTACAGTTTCAGGACTAGACGAATGAGAGCACTAAGCCTGTGGTAGAAAGCCATAAATCCATCGCATGAAAAATCTAACTCAATACCGATTCACATGATTTGTTTTCTCTTTCTAGAAGAGAAAAACTTTCCTCAGCGTATAACTTCAATAACTTCTGGGACAATTTAAATTTGTTATGGTGACGGGCCGACATCCAGCGGTGTTGACTGGCACTGAATTCATTTCAAAGTTTTATTGCTGGTTCTTAGAACTTCTTATTGTAAAGACACATCGACTTTCTCCAGCCAGATCTTTAAGGTCAAGTGATGAAAATGTCCCTCGGTTCAGATTTGTGCCTTTTCTGTATCGGCTCCTGATTTATGGAATAATCTGCCTTCTTACATCAGGTCTGCTCAAGGCCTTGATGATTTTAAAGTGCTTAAGACCCGTTTTTATTCTACAGCATTTAAATCTGATTTATTGTGATTGTTGTAAGTTCTTTCATCAGAAATCGTGTTCTTATTGAAGTCTGTACAGCACTTTGGTGCAGCTTGTGCATTTTACATTTAACTCTGAGAACTCTACCTCTGCACAGCTGACCTGATGAAATGTCCTCCTCGCTGCAGTTCCTCCAGCCCCCAGCAGTGGGCCCAGTTCAGCCAGTATAACGTGGCGCGAGCCCACGAGGCCGTCCACGTTTCCCAGCAAATGAGGGAGAACATGAGCCTCAGCAGAGCACAGGTGGGAGATGTGCAGCTACTTACTCCTTACACACAGCAGGGGGCGCTCTAGACAGAGTGGAGAGCACTAGGTCAGATTTACAGTGTTTGAATGATTCTGTATTAATGTGACAGACTGACACAAAGCAGAGCGTTAGATTATTTACTCTGCTGCAGCAGATAATTCAGCTAAATCCTGCACAGGAACCTGACTTAGCCCAGGAAACAGCTGTGCCTTAGGATCAAAACCAACTGAAAAATTCAAGATGGCCGTCAATGAATTAATCAATCACGGTTTATAAGTTTTATTTTATTGTCATTGCACAAAGGAGAACGGGTTGTGCTCTGATCATTTACGGTTCTGTTTGCTTATTGCAGGTCCAGAATGAGTTGGAGGCTCAGCGCCGAGCCACAGAGTTCGCTCTGCGTAAGCGGAAGCACCACGAGGAGCAGGCCAGAGAGGAGCTGCAGTGGCAAATCAAAACCGTACGACAGCAAACAGGAAAGTTACGTTTTTAACCATTCAGATGTTCCTGATGCGTTTCTGTCTTTCTGCTCAGACCGAGGATGAAATGGCAGCCATGGAGGGCGACATCCGTGGGCTGGACGCAGACCTGCAGGCCAAGACGGCCTCCCTGAAGCTGGCTCACACCCGGCTGGAGGCCAGGACCCGCAGGCCCGGCATGGATCTGTGCCGCGACGAGGTCCGTGAAGCCCGGCTCGCTGGCCTGTCCCAGGGAAACCTCTAAGCTTTCCCTGGTGTTTGTTCCCAGGTGCAGCACGGCCTCGTTGCTGAGGTCCAGCAGCTGGAGGCCACCATCCAGGCCCTGAGGCAGAAGCTGTCAGACGCTCAGTGAGTCCAGGAAATTAGTGTTGCAGCACAAATTCTATAAGTTTACCAATGATTATCACAGGAGCGGCTTTTGGACCTCAGTACCTGAGTCAGCGTAGTCTTGTCTCTCAGACTCTCTCTGCAGAAGATGACGCTCCACCACAGCCGCATGCGCCAGGATCTCTCCAGAAAGCAGGAAGCCCTGTCTCTGGAAGAGCGCAGCATGCAGTGCAGGACCCGCATCACGTCGCAGTCCGGCTCCGACCGGACCGCGGTGCCGCTGGTTCCGCTCGTGAACTCCAGCGGGAGGAGCAACCTTCAGCTGCTGGCCCCGTGAGCGGACACCTCCGCTCCAGTCCAGATCTGCTCCGTTCAGCACGGTGGAGTAGCTCCCTCACTTTCACTTTTTATTTGTCCATTTTTGAAAATTGTTTTTTTTTTTTTTGGGATAATGGATCCTTCTGGTTTTGGATGCTGTGCACCTGGATAGATTTTGATAATACTTTGCTAATTTGTTCTGATGCGTAACCATAGCAACAAGGTGGTTTACAACTGGGAGCAGCTGATTGGAAAAGCTGAAATAATCCCACAACTGAGGACAGAAAAGGAGACGTCACAGATGCAGCAAAGAGGAGAGAGAGGAGGAGGAAGTTCAAACCACCTCTGCCATCCATCGCAACGGGCAACCTGAGACTGACAAGATGGATGAACTTCAAGCCCTGACAAGGACTCAGACTGTAGGAAAAGCAGTGCAGTGTGTTTAATGAGGCCTGGCTGCAGGGTTACACCCCAGACTCAAACGTCTCTCTGCCAGCCTTACACACAGATTTACAGAGCGGGAAAAGAGGAGGAGGTGGATTAGCAGCAACAACAGATGGTGGGAGACACTTCATCTCACACCGTGTGAGATGAAGTGTCTCCTCAGTCCAGACACTGACCTCTTGGCAGTGCGTCTCCGTTCATGTTATTTTCCAACATGTTTTACACTAATATCAAGGGTTCACACATCTCATAATGAAGACCATTTCTGGGAAAATCAGGTCACAACCTGGTTTTTCTGTGCTCAGATTATAAAGAACTTGTGCAGAGATTAAAGAAAATGAAACAAAGTGGCTATAGGAAGGTGAAGAAGCCTAAAGGGACGAGGCAACAGACTGGATTGCTCTTCACCAGCCACATGGAAACAGCATCAATGTCATGACTGAGTGTGTGACAGAAGTTACTAAGTTCTGTGTGGACAACAGCATCCCTACCAGAACAGTGCTTCCCTAACGACAAACTCTGGATCACCGATAAACTAAAGGAACGCCATCCCTTTCCCCTCTATACACTGTAACCTTCCAGCAGAAGTCCGACTTCTCTCATTCACAGAAATACTCAGATGACTCTGCAGTGGTCAGGTGGGTCAGAGACGGACACGAAGGCAGAGAGCCAGCCGGCCGCCTCGTGGCAGGGCGGGGAAACTATCGTCTCATCTTTATGTGAAGGAAGCAAAAGACAGGATTGTAGATTTCAGGAGAAACGGTCAGATCGACATGTGGAACCTCTGGAGATGATGCTTCAAAGAAGGATTTTTCATTGAATCTACTCAGAAATGTTCCCTAGAAACTGTGAGTCCAGAAAACCACCCTGCACATTTCGGCAAGACTCAGGTTGTCGGTGGACATGGAGCGGGCTTTCATATCATTTATTTACCGTTTTGTACCATGTTTACATACCATAACATATTTCAGAACATTGAGTCCAAGAAAAACATTGAAACTCCTTTCAAAAGCCTGGAGAACCATTGATCAGGAAGATACTGCCAACTGGAAGGAAAAGCATCAACATGTGACAAACTGGAGGTTTTGGACATTTTTGATTATCCTATAAATATTCTCCAAGAGGGGATTTAATTGCCTTATTTTTCTCAGATTTATTCCACTGGCACATGTTTATTTAAAATTCAGAGTTGAGCACGCTCACTCTCCGTCTTATCCACCGTTCTGTTTAATGACTGTTTGGCTTTGTCATAGTGTTCGACTGCCGCTGATAGAAGCATAAAGGCTGCGATAAGAACGTGAACTTTGACTCTGCTTCAGACAAATAATGTGGTAAACATGGTCATCACCTCAATAACTCCCATAAATCTCACCTGCGTCTGCATCAGGGGATGCATGGTTGTCCATCTGTAGTTTGAAGATCATTGAAGATTGTGAAGCAAGGAAGTTTGTTCCGTTTTATCCCCAAAAATCATTCTACTTGTGTTTGGGAGCTTAAATTGACCTGTTGGCTTCAGATTATGTCTTCAGAGATTATCAGGGAAAGGAGCAGAAGTTGTTGCAATTGATTGAAACCATTAGAAGAAAGGGAACCAATCTGCTGAAGCCAACCAACATTAAAGCAACTATTAATCTGGAGTCCTGTCAGAAGGCCGGCTCGGTTCTCTAGCAAACACCTCCTGTTGTCATTGCTTTCAGGGAAAAACATTTCCTGGTATCTCAGGCTCTCTCTAATAAAAGGCCTCAGATATTTTCTGCTCCATTTTCTTTACCAAAAGCTTCCAACGTGACCGTCACAGGAACTTTCTCTCCGTCATAAAACTGTAATAGAGCAACTCTGCGCCACAAACACGTCTCCCTGTCCAAGGGCCCAACCTCCTGTCGTCGACCATCACCGAGGCCACGTTTACCGTTTTACTGCCCGGCCCTCCAGGCCACTCTGACAGCATGTGCTTCCTAACCGCTCAGATTATTCTGAATCATTTCACTTAAGGGCCCAGATGCTACCTGTCTGTTGGCCTTTGCTGAGAGGGTGATTAAGGCAGCTGGTTTGGGGTAAATGCGCCATACTTCTGCCTGAGTGGCTGCGTCTCTTTATCTGTCATGTCGTGTGCACCTCGCCCCCAACGCGCCCACTTGGTGGCCACCGCCTCCTTTGTTGCTGTTGTCATCCGATGGTGGAGCCTTTACTTCTGCGTCAGAGATGAGTGCGCACCATGGAGGAAGAGCTCGGCTCGCCCTCCATCGCTGACCAGCAGAACGTGAGCGGAGACGACACCAGGATGGATGTCCAGGTGGTCTGCTTGGCTTAGACGCTCCTGTTTGATCGGTCATGGTAAACCAAGAGAAACCTTGGTTCTTCAGCAGACTCGTCTAAAGAGATGGATCTTACGGTCTTAGACTGTGTCGCTCTTTCAGTTTACAGCTTCACCTTCCTGCTGGGACTTCCTGCCAACCTGCTCGTCTTCTTCGTGTACATCCGTAAGGCTCGCAAACACGGTGCCACGCCCAACGTGGTCTACGCCCTTAACCTGTGTCTGGCCAACCTGGCACTCGTAGCCTGGATGCCCGTAAAGGTTCTAGAGACGGTGCTGAAGGACTGGATGCTGCCACCACCCTTGTGTCCGGTTTACAGCTTCTTCCTCTACTCCTCTCTGTATGTCAGCTGCCTCTTCATCACCGCCGTCACCATTGGGCGATACCTCAGCATCGCCTTCCCCATCATCTACAAGAGATACCGCCGTGCCAGACTGTCCTGCTACATTTGCGTCGCCTTGTGGGCACTGGTGATGGTGCACCTTGGGCTAAGCCTGATGGCTGAAGGCGGGGCTTATTTCATCGGTGTCCAGGATGAAGTCTCTGCCTGTTATGAACATTTCAACGCAACGCAGCTGAAGATCCTGCTTCCTCTTCGCCTGGAGATGGCCATCGTCTTGTTCATTTTGCCTCTGATTGTGACCTCCTTTTGCACGCTGCGCTGCGTCACTCTGGTGTGGCGCTCAAATTTGCCTCCTTTGGGCAAGAGGAGAGTCCTGGCAGTGGCCCTGTCCACATTGGCCGTGTTTGTGATCTGCTACGCCCCCTACAACTCCTCGCACATTGTAGGATTTGTTCAGCAGGAAAGCGTTAAATGGAGGACAACAGCAATGCTGACAAGCTCCTGCAATGTCTTCCTGGAGCCAGTGGTGATGCTGATGCTTTCACCTGTTGTGTCGAGGGGCATCCTGGGAAGAATCTGTGGCCAGCAGAGTCACATCAGGTGGAGCGATGGGAGTCGACATCGAGCGAAACCCACCAGCGGGTTTGCAAATACCAAGGTTCCACCTATAACATCTGCCAGGATGCGGGCGGAGGCCAAGGTGACGAGAGAAAGTCAAGGATGTGACGGCGAACAAAACAAATCCACCATCTTTCATATCCATGTCTGAACCAGCACAGATTTGGGAACTTTATTGTTCCCAGTCATGTTTCTTGTAGCTTTTTACCAAATGGATGAAAGAAACTGGTGATCATGACAGAGTGAGGAGTCATGATTTCACCAGTTTTCCTCATGTCAAAGTTTTTACCATGACTCTTTTATTCCCTGAGAGCAACAAACTATTATTCCTCAGGAACGTATCTTTAGGATGGATTTAAAGTTGAATTTTTACTTTCATGAAGTCTTTTTTTAAAGCAGCAGCGTCATTTGATCAGGTAAACCGATCCGTTTGTCGTCCAACTAGCAGTTACTGAAATTTTCATTTCTCTTTTATAACTGATCTACATAAAACACCCTGAACCCTTGTGCGTGCGGCGACTGAGGCAAACGTAGAGGTTTATGGAAAATGATACAGGCTTTACTTGTGTGGGGTCGGTTGGACCCCATTTGCAAGGATTTAACTACAATTTAATGTCTAAAACCAATTAATTCCATTAATATATCAATAAATGTTTCTCAATCATTAAACATAAAGTTTTTCTCAGAAACCTTGTTTGTGTTTGAGCTGCTGTTGGATTCCAAGAGTAAACAGGAAGGATTTTTAAAAACTTTTTTACTTGAACTGGATGTTTTCTGTACAACTCCTTAATGGTTTGTTTTTACAACTGATGCATTAAAAATTAACTGAATTAAATTAAATTAACTCTTATGTGTTGTCTTCTTTTTGATCCAAATAAAAACTGATGCTGGATTACGTCGTCTAACTTTAGCTAAGCATTAATTAGCCTGTTATTTCATTTTTATCTTAGCTTGGATTATTTTATTTGATCTAAGATTGTTGTATTGTAGTTCAGTTTTATTTTACCTCAGTTGAGTTTTCTAGGATTATGTTATTTTACTTTAACTTGCATAATCATAGTTTATCTGAAATTGGGCTTAGTTCACTTTATTTAATTTTCTGTGCGATCGCTTAGCATTGTTTCAAAGTTGACTTAGTTTAATTTTACTTTAGTTTTTTATACTTCCTTTCTGACTATCTTAATTTATCCTACATATTGCTTTGCTTATTATGTGGAGCTTTAGTCTCACTAACTTTGATCCAAAGATCGTCCTAAATGTGTATCTTACCTGTTTTTGTCTGATTAGCTTTTAGTTTACTTTAACATTACATTAGTTTATTTTTAAACTTTGTTTATACTAGCTTATTTTTATTTAATTTGCTGTATTGTGAGACAAATTAGCTTATTTTGTTGATTATAACATAATTGGCTTTCTTACTTTTTCTAGGTATAATTGATAATATTTTATCTTTGATTATTTATCTTATACTGTAGCTTAGCTCATTTACTTTAGCTTTGTAAAGCAAATGAGCTAAACTTTGCAATTTTCTTTTATCTTAGTTCATTTTATCTTAGTTTTCCTAGGCTTGGTTAATCTTATTTTATCTTTGTTTCTGAACTTGCTAAATATCTTGGTAGCTCAGAGCTAAATATTTAGCATGCTAACTAAATGTTTAATTTGGAGCTAAGTATTTAGCCTGGAAACTAAAAATTTGGTTTGTTGACATTTTGCTTTCAAACTAAGTATGTAGTTTGGAGCTAAATACTTAGTTACCCTCCTTTGGTTTATCTAATATTCCCATAATTTGCCTAATCTTATTTTAATTTTGATCAATTGAACGAATTCTTCTGTTTTAGTTTGGCTTAGTCTTTTATATTTAGGCCAGATTTGCTCAGTTTCACCAAAGGTTTCAAAATATTTTGAAGCAATAAAAGTACAAAATAATAAAAAAAAAACCATCAGCAAATACATTTTATATTGCACTTCAGTCGTTATAGACAGTTAACCCAAACTGGACCCACATGTGCAAACAGTGATTTCCAGCCAATATTGACTGCAGCTGTAGGTGCAATCTGAGAAGTTTGCCCCCTAGTGGTCACCAAAGTTGCCTCCTCTCCATCTCCCAGTGACTTTCACACACCGCATCCTATGATGAACTGCATCACGCCTGTCCTCCCCTCGGTTGCTGGGAGACCATGTTTAGAGAACAAATTGCGTCCTGAAGTTTATTAAATTTCCGCACTGAAGCATATTAAGCAGCGTCTTGAGTTTCGATGAAACAGTTGGACTCCCAAAGCTGGAGACGGCGGACGCAGGGATGGAGAGTTTGGATCTTCGACCCTGATCCAGGTAAAAACATCCTGAGCATCTGTTCTTGTTTTATGACTGAGCTGCAACACCTTGTTGTGATTCTGCTCTGCTGTTTTAAGGAGTGAAGCTGAAAAAGACGAGGATTTGAAGCATCTAGAGAAATCTTTCCTCTATCTTTGGTTTTCAGTTTTTCTGAACTTTCTTGTGAAAAACAAAGGTTCAGCACAGATTTGAGTCTGTTTGGAAGAGAGCAATGGAGGGTTTTATTTTGAGAAGAGTTTTACCTTTTCTAGATGAAACATTAATATTTCTCCAACCAATGAAAGCAGGACAACCAGGAAGCTTCCTGAACTGTTTTGCTTTGTTTTTATGTCAACTGAACATTTTGTGCAACCTGTCACAACTAATTTTAAAAACTGCTATAAACAATATTGTAATGCTGAGATCATTTTTCAACTAATAACATTATTTTAACTAATGCTTCATTAAACAAAACATTGAAAAAAGAAACAAAACTAAGATCATGATGAAAATTTAAGATGAAAAAAATTTATGAGCTTCAGTTTATTTTTATTTTTGACATTTTTCTCTGAGGCTGTCACAGCGCCCCCTGGCGGACCCTACGTTGAAAAACACTATCCTAAATGGTCATGTCTGTGTATTTTGTCGTTTTTTATGCAGCTTCTAGATCCGATCGGCCGCCATGTTGTGCAACCAACTGTTGCTCTCCGTCTACATCCTCACCTTCCTGATGGGGGTTCCGGCCAACATCCTGTCCTTCATCACCCTCTGCAGGAAGGTGTGTCGCAAGGCGGCGCCCATCGACGTCCTCCTCCTCAACCTCACCATCTCGGACCTGATCTTTCTGGCCTTCCTGCCCTTCAAAATGAAGGAGGCCTATGACGGCTTGAAGTGGCTGCTGCCCTACTCGCTGTGCCCGCTCACCGGCTTCATCTTCTACGTCACCATCTACAACAGCACGCTGCTGCTCACCGCCGTCAGCGTGGAGCGCTACCTGGGCGTGGCCTTCCCGCTCAGGTACGCCGTGTGCCGCCGGCCGCGCTACGCCGCCTGGGCCTGCTTCACCTTCTGGCTGGTGACGTCATGCAACCTCAGCATCGTCTACGTCATGCCGTACTCCCAGTGGAGCTACGGCGGCAACGCCAGCCCTCCCACCACCTGCTACCTGGACTTCTCAGAGGCCGACCTCAGCATCCTACTGCGCGTGCGCCTGGAGCTCTTCCTCGTGCTCTTCTGCGTCCCCTTCATCATCAGCTGCTTCTGCTACGTCAACTTCATCCTCATCCTCTCCCGCCTGCCCAATATCAGCCGGCGGCGGCGGCTGCGGTGCATCGGCCTGGCCTTCGGGACGCTGGTGGTGTT
The DNA here is from genome assembly GCF_000485575.1 of Poecilia formosa. NCBI lineage: Eukaryota > Metazoa > Chordata > Actinopteri > Cyprinodontiformes > Poeciliidae > Poecilia > Poecilia formosa. Next base: position 1,723,933 of record NW_006800051.1, on the reverse strand, counting down.
CACCATCTGCTTCGGGCCGTACAACGCCTCCCACGTGGTGGGCTTCGTCCACGGCGACAGCCAGGAGTGGCGGAACCTGGCGCTGATGTCCAGCACCCTCAACGCCTGTCTGGACCCGTTTATCTTCTACCTGTCGTCAACGGCGGTCCGTGGCGCTATAAACCGCTGCTTCAGGAGGGTCACCGCCAAGATGCACATCCTGGGGTGTGGAGGGCCTCCGCAACGCAAACCGCAGAGTGGGGACCGGTTCCGGGCAGAAGCTCCACCCTGAAGACCCGACTTCATTTAATATTACGGACAGAGGCGGAAGATGTTCTAACAGCTGTTATTAGACCGCAAGATGATGCTGTTCTGTGGGACTGATCGGAAAACTCTGGTGGTTTAATGTTTTAATTTAGCGTTCCGATTAATTAATTACATCGATTTATGTAACACAATTAATCACTTTTTATAATTACAAAAGTTCCGGGCTGGAACCTTTGTATGGACGCGTTTCTGGGGCGCCCATAAATCTGACGTACAGCCGCTAAAAATAGCAATGGAAGCTGTTTCTCTCAGCCGACTGGAGTTTAATTTCTGCTTCTAAGACGATTTGATTGGACGCTGGGAAAGAAAATTGTTGCGTTCAAGTTATGCTAAAAGTAGTTAGCCTGTCAGCGAAGCCTAAAATAGCATCTCAATGCTAAACATGTTGCTAATGCTAATGTCAGAGGCCATTGAAGGTCCATGAATGATCAGGGCTTCCTGAAACTCTGGAAAGTTGAGTGGATAGAAGAGATGAAATAAACTATAGATATCTTTGTTGTTGAGTTTATATGTCTACTTATTCAACAATTTAGCAAATATTGCTTATTTTTTGCTATGATTAACTAACAGCACAACATGCATATTGGGCTTTGTGATATATTGTGCAACCTGATTTTGTTCCTTATAAAACATGTATCCGATGTTTAATTGTATCAGTTATAAACCTTGATTCAAAAAAGCTCCAGATGGAAATAGACAAAATGTATGAAGCTAAATTGGGGCCATAAAGTTTAACAAAAAGCACTAAAATTGAATAAATGCAACATCTGGTCATATTCGAGTCGTCAGTGTGGCTGACAATTCAAATGTGGTTCCACACCTTTTGTCATCAGCACCAAATAGGGCCAGAAGTTTAACACGGAAAAAACCTCTTTAAACCGACATTTCAGTTTCACCTTTAGGTTGTTTTCCCACCTGATAGTCCAGAAAACTCGGTTTGACTGAAGACCAAATCAGCAACATTTGTTCCTTCTCCACCTGCTGTGGATCTGAGTCAGTCCCGAGTTCTGAGTTGGATTTTAAGCTCCTCTGGGAGCAGCAGTGATTGGTTCTGGATCCAGACCAGCTGCTAGAACCTTCCAGCCGCTCCGTTACATTTCCCACCTCTCCCAGCTCTAACTGAATCCCCATCAGGACAGTAAACATGGACGTTGTGTTTACCCTCACACCACCTGCCACTTCCTGACAGTAAGCAGCTACAATCTGATCCCGGGTCAGTGTTTGAGGAACCTTCAGGTGTTTACATCTGAATGCGTCACCTCCATGTTGACTCTGCCTGGCAGCTCATAAAACATCCTGTGCTTTTAATTCGCTCCCATAAAACACTTTGCTTTAATTTGAAACTGTGATTCACTTCCTGTGATGTTTGAACGGCTATCTGGTTCCACACCTTCAGACATGAAAGGATCATCTACAGAAAGCCTAAATATAAAATGTATGCCACACATTTAAGATTTTTTTCTAAATAAAGCTAAAGAAACATTTTTGTTCTGCTCTCTGTTGATCTATGTAAAAAATTCCAAAGAAATTCACAACTTGTTTGAATCTCTTTATTCAAAAAAAAATTAAATAGCACAAATAAAAAGGCTCAAAGATCAGACCAGGAGGTAAAACATCCAGTTTTACAGTATCAGGATGCAACATGAATATATAGAGAAACCCAAACATGTTTGTTTTTAAGTGCAGCCTGCAGAGATTTATTCCTTCATGTAGAAACAGAGTCCAATGGCCCCCTGCAGAGTTCTGACCCGTTATTGCTGTTAATTAAAAACATAAAAAGAGGAAATGACACCAGGGGGCGCTGCAGCCCACACACAGAAAACGTGAAATAAATAATGCTACATGACAACCAAAGCGGTACCGGTTCCGCTCAAGTTTCCACAATCATCTTTTTTTATTTTTTTGGTCCGGTCTACTCCGAACCTTCAAGTTCTGCATATTATTATTATTTTTTTATTTACTTGGCATCACACAAATATTACAACATGGACACATGTTACAGCAAGGTCACAGAACCAGAACTTCATCAGCACCATCAGCAAAAGGCACAAGTCCGGAGCGGTCACTCGGGTCCGACGGTAAACTTTAGAACCTCCCCTCTCTAATCACAACAGAACCTCTGAGCAAAACGTCCTGGTGAAGAAATTATCCATTTTCTGGTTCTGGAGTTTGAAACTGAAGCAGATTTTAATTTTTAATAAGCACCACTTAAATTTTACAAGATAAATTAAATAATACATAACCAAACTGCAAATAAAATGGATGAACGAGTGTTTTCGACACTGGATTAGTTTCAGAAATTAGCAAAAAATAAACATTATTTTATCATCATTTTAAAATATATTAACCCCTTCATGCATAGTGGTCACTACAGTGGACAGCTGTCTTAAAGCCATTTTCTTGTGCTTCTTGTGGATTTTTATGTTATAAATGCACACAGACCACTGAAGTGGACATTAATGCATCTTAAAATACACCATCAACTACTGGCCATCAGCTGCAAATGCAAGAAATTATTTTTGTTTAATCCAATATGGCCGACAAACAAAAAAGCATGCTGACCGACCCGTTCCCTCCTTCTACTGTAGATGACTTTTGCAGGTAAAAAAAATATTGACATCAGATAACCCCCAAAGAACAATATTACTGATGTATTTTTTAAATAACAACTTTGTATTTGGAGAAAATTACAACTGATCACCTAAAAGAAATAAAATTAAAAAAAATATATTTTTTCTTTGTACAAAATGTTTTTCCTACCTTTTTTTATGCCTTAAATAAAAAAAATTGGAAAAAAATTCTGACACAAAGGATCATAATTCATGCATGAAAGGGTTAAAATATGAGTTTTTTTCAAAGTCAAAGATGAGGAAGTTGTCATTTATAGAGAATAAGAACCCCAGATGACGTCATTAAGGGAGTTCCGTATAATCACAAAAAAAAAATAAATTTGATTGTTTCAGTTTATTTAAACTTTTTAAAACTTTTTTTAATGTCTGCTCATCCCTTTTTGATAAAATCGACTTAAATATTTTATTTAAAAACAAAAAACCTATTTTACCAAAACGTATGAACCTAAAACTCTCAGTTCAAAGCCTTTCTATCATACCCCAACCTGATTGGACGGTGGCAATTCAAACTGTCCAATCACAGCTGAGCGGTTTCAGAAACACAGCTGCAGGTCCCGGAAGGGAAATAAAAAGTTTTGAGAAGTTTGAGTAAAAAAAAAAAAAAAAAAAGCCACTGAACCAGAATGTTCCAGAATTTCTTCCTGTTTTATAAAGAATCAAACCATCCATCGTCTGATTGGACAGTTTATTCTGTTATCATCCAATCAGGTCCAGATCTAAAATGCTAAAAGTTTTTAACAATTTTTCTACCGACAAACTTAAATATTTCAGACTTTTTATCTGAAAGGTTGATAAAATTTAAAACCTCTTGATTTCTAAACATTAATATCATAAACTCCTTTATTTTATTTTTTTAAATAGAAAGTGTCTAAACGTGCATTTAGTTCATATTTTAATTATAAATATATCTTCATACGGATTCAAAATGCTTAAACTGAAGGAGATTAAAGGCATCTGTGAGACAACGTACTGCCTGCGGGTTCTAGAGGTCCGTTTCAGTCCCAACCGGTCCAATACGTTGGTACCGACTTCAAATATTCTTCAAGTAAAAGCGGATGCGAGCAGACTGATGGACGCGGCGAGCCGATCGGTGAGCAGGCACAGCGGTTTGGTCCGAGTGGTGAAGCCCCGGCGGCTTCGTTTGGGTTAAAGTCCAGAGGCTCGGCGGCACTGCGGCAGGAAGCCGCACAAATCTCATCCATTGCATAACGAGACGCTGCTGCTCCATCAGAAAGTCCGGTTTGAGGCTAAAACGCGACAACAGGAAATAAAACCGCCACAGACAAACACCGACCAGTTTGGCATCATAGATCTAAAGTTTGGAGATTAATTCGCAGAAAACAATAAAATTATAAACATCTGCAGTCCTGTAAGTCAGGCAGAATCCGTCCAATTAAAATGTTCCCTTTCGTACCAGCTGATCACCTTCTAACCCAATCAGGCACTTTGATAAAGACGACCAATCAGAAGACGGAGTTCAGCCATTAGAAACCGTTTCAGTACACAGACAGGAAACCTTATTGCACCGGAGGAGTTCTGCAAGTCCGAACCGGAAACAAAGATCCGAATCAGGAGAATTTCAGGGAAAAATAAGAGAAAAAATCGTAAATTTCAGAAAAATATGACAGTGTATTAGGGCAACAGTGGGTAGGAAAAATAGGAGTAAATAATAGCAAATTTCCACCAAAACCTTTTTTAGGAAAAACAAGAAAATTGTTGAGCTCAAAAGTAAATTTAAATTTGTAAATTTAAAAATGTAAATTTACTAGAAGAATTTTGATAAATTTTCTTAATAAAAAAATAAAAACTTTTTTTGGGGTGTGCTGTGGTGGCGCTGGGGTTCAGCACAACCCTCATATGGAGGCCTTGGTCCTCAACGTGGCCGTCGCAGGTTCGATTCCCGGCCTGGCGACCTTTGCCCCATGTCTTCCCCGTCCCTCATTACCCACTTTCCTGTCTAACTCTTAAACGGAGGCCACTAGAGCCATTTGGAAAAATGGAGTTTCCAAACATCAAAAATGTTCCACTTTTGAAATTTTCCAGAAAAACATGAAAGTTTCTGAGTTTTTAATTTTAAAAACTTAAAAATTTTCAATGTTTGAATCTGAGAAAAAGCATAAAAAGTAGAAAATTTGTGACAAAAAAAACCTGACCTTTGACTTTCATCTAGATTTTTTTTAGATTAAGCTCAAAATTTCTGAGCATTTTGTAGCAAATTTGTGACTTTTCTAACTGAGTCAAAAAGTCTTCAATGTTTTTTCCAAAATTCTCAAAATTTCAGCGTTTTATGGTGGATATTTACTCTTCTTTTCTCTCTCAAATGGCCGTAACACGCTGTCGTAGAAAAACACAAACAGAACTTCTGAAGCTCTAGATCTAGCGGTCGCTCACAGAGGGGCGCCGCCAATCCGGCTCTGATCAGGTTTCAGCAGCTCAGCGGTGGGACCAGAACCGCCCCCTCAGGCGAAGTACATGGTCCTCAGGGTGTCATGGTGGATCTGCACGGCCTTGGCCAGCGCCTGCGGGTCTCTGCCGTTGCTCTGCCCTGAGATGTGGCTTCCCTCGGCGCTGAGGCAGCAAACAGAAAACACCATGAGACACCAAACGCATCACCACTGACCGGGAAGCTGCCAGGGAAACCGGGTTCTCCCGGTTTAAAACCTTCAATATGGAGGACAAATCCTGACAAAACTGGAACTAAAGACAGAAATAAATAAAGGCTTGATGAAATCACTAATGTGAGAAATATTACATCTAAAAATTACAAAGAACTTTCCCGACTTATTTGATTATCTAGTGTAACATTTTTTTATTGTATTATTTTTTATGATTTTCTAAGAACCCATTATGTTAATTAGTTTTTATATATGATGGTAAATATTTATAATTTTTAAAATTATTAATTTAAACTTATTACTATTATTTCATTTTCCATTTTATTTCCAATCTTATTGTTTTCACAATTTACTTATTTTTTATTTTGTCATATTCCGTATTTATCTAATGATTTTTTTTATTTTCTCCCCTCTTATTGGTCAACATCTAGAGCTCTGCTATTCAATAGATTAAACATAATTAAATAATACATAAATTCTGAATGAGAGAAATAGGAACAAATATGAGTAAATTAAATATATGAAATGACAATATGAGAAAAAAGAGACAGATAAAATAATTAAAAAAGAGTCGAACGAAACAATTGGATTGAAAATAAAATGCTTTTTTTCTACTAAAAAATGATCAACATTTAGAGCAAATTAAACAAATATTAAGATAAAAGAAAAAAATGAGTAAATTAAATATATGAAATGAGAATAAAAAAAGAGAAAAAATAAATAAAAAATGAACTAGCAATTATAAATAAAATGGAAAATGAAATAGTAATTAATACTTTGAAAATGATAAATAATTTATGTTAAAATGTAAAGTCAAATAAATTGGGAAAGTTGTTTTTTGGATTAACTATTTGTCACACTAAGAAGTTTATCAAGCTGATAATTTATTTCTATGTTTATTACCAATTCTGTCAGGATTTGTCCTCCATAATGACTTGATTTTTGTCTCTAAAAATAAAGATTCCTCAAAAATAGATTTGGAGACAAATTTTTTTTAAACCTTCTCTAGAATAAAAAGAAATATAATCGCTCCTCTGATCCAAATTAATGACAGGATTTTAGTTTGTGACTTTTAGCTGCTTCTGTTCACTGCTGCTAGTTTTTTACAGAGCTACGGCATTACAGGCTGATATGAAGTTACTAGCTCACACACATTTATCTGGATTATCACTGGTTACAGCTGGACAGAGTGCTTTTAAATCCCAGTGCAGGGTGCCCGGTGGTTAGGTCTCCAAGCCAACCGTTTCTCCTAAATTGAGTCATTTAGGTCATTAAATCAACCCAGTGTGCGGCTGGCCAGACTCACCTGTCGTGCTCTTTGTCCACCAGGTGGTAGCGAGCGCGGAACGCCACCAGGTGGGCGTAGTAGGCGGGCGCGGGAATGGAGACAGAGCGCGTGCAGCGGACGTAGGTGTGGCACAGCTGGTAGGTGAGCAGCTGGAACTCGTCTGCTGTGAAGCAGTTGTCGTCCCACAGGACATGGTAGTGGGAGGGGCGGCTGGTTCCCTGCAGGGGGCGACAGAGAGGCGCTGAGCTGTCGGAGACCTCAGAACCACTCGCAGACACGCTGCTGAGGTCAAGAGGTCAAAGTTCACCTGGATTCCAGCGTGGCTGCACAGGTAGAAGTCAAACTCGTAGGGGTGGGTGATGTCCGTGTCCACGGTGGTACCAGCTGGGATGTTCCCGCTTCGGCCGACCTGAACCGGTCAGAACATCCATCAAGTAAATATCTACCATCAAACATCTGTGATCATTTCAAAGAAACAGAATTTTATTTTTGTTTTAGGTTTAAAAGTTTTGCAAAAACAGGATGGATATATTTTGGGATGTTGAAGGTTGTGGAAATGGATGTAAACAAAAAAATATTTTCAAATGTTACAAGAAATTATTGTTGGTTCTGAACGTTTTATTGGTTCTGAACGTTTTATTGTTGGTTCTGAACGTCTTATTGTTGGTTCTGAACGTTTTATTGGTTCTGAACGTTTTATTGTTGGTTCTGAACGTCTTATTGTTGGTTCTGAACGTTTTGTTGGTTCTGAATGTCTTATTGTTGGTTCTGAACGTTTTATCGTTGGTTCTGAACATCTTGTTGGTTCTGAACGTTCTGCACTGGTATGTTCTGGTTTGTTTCTTATGACTTTATTCTTCTAATTAAATGCATCAGCCACCAAGGTTCTCCCTCCAGATTTCCCAGAATTTGGATTAATCAATAAAATCTGATCAGTTAAAGTATTGGCTGCATCTCTCACTCGCTCATTCCGATCTGCGCAGAAGAGCCGCGTGTGATGGCGCTTCTGAACCACGATGAAGGTGATTCCTGGCTGGTACTCCTTCTCCAGGCTGATGCATGCCTCCCTGATGGCCAACAGCTCGTAGTGCAACACCTGGACAGGTAGAGACAGGAAGGGACAGGTAGAGACAGGTAGAGACAGGAAGGGACAGGTAGAGACAGGAAGGGACAGGTAGAGAGAGGAAGGGACAGGTAGAGACAGATAATAATGCAAGAACACATTCAGAACACTCAGTAAACTGGAGCTGGAAGACATTTTAAATATCCAAAATAAATAAAACGACAGAAACAACAGACCTATGAAGTCTCTGTATGATGATTTATTGCGACAGGCTTGGTTTGAATTGCTGCTTTACGGATGAATGTATACAGCAGTAACTCAGTATTTGAACTGTCTGGGGTTTACAGTGTGATGAAACAGGAAGTGAGGCGTCACCTGTCTGAACTGGCCCTCCGACACGCCGTCTCTGTAGAAGATGATCCGGGTCGGCTTGTAGCGGGTCGACTTGTAGAACTGGATCAGCAGCTCTCGCACCATGGAGGCCAGGTCCTGGATCACTTCCTGCCTGGGCCGCTGGACCCGGACCGTGGCGCAGTACCGGCTGGGGTGGGCGTCCATGCTGCCGACCACCTGCAGGGGGAGATCAGCTCCAACTCAGCTAACTTTTAAAAGGTCGCAAAAAACAAAAATAACTTAGTTTCCATCTGCTGCTCTGAAGCAAATCAACCAGGCTAGCAAAGATTTTATCAGCTGTTGATGCTCAGGTAGCAATAAACAACAACAAGATGGTGGACTTTAGTGCCTCTGGTAAGGCACAGAACCACCGGGTGGGAAAGTTTGCTGCATCAGAACTTATTCTGCAAACGTGTTTCCATTGTTAGATGTTTTTTGGAAAAGCCGAAAACCATCTGAAGATGGGTGTAAAAAGTTTGTTTTCGAAATTTTGTAGATCAATTTTGCCTTTTCTTACCCTAAACCTCAAATGAACGTAAAAACGTTGAAAAATTGAGGAAGTTTTTTCTATTTTGCTGTTTCCATCCATCTAATGCGACACTTCAGAATGCAAATAAAAAACCGCTGATGGAGCGTGGCTACTGTTCCCCTTTAATAGTGGCGTTTCATGCCTGACCTGCAGGGGGTGCTGAGGTTTAAACATAAACGTCAGAGGAACCAGAAGCGAGCTCTGGTCGGACGTTCTCACCGCAGCGATCGACGGCTTCTTCCCGTCGCCGGCTGGAGGATGAGTGACGTCCGCGCCGAGGAAAATGATTGGCTGCTGGAACACCGACGGCCTGGAGGGGGCAAAGGTCAAAGTTCACCGTCCATCAGAGGCCTGCGAGAGGAATCAGCAACGCGTGGGGGTCGTACCGCTGGTTTGGAAGCAGGATGTTGTTGATGCCTCCCAGCTTGACGTTGATCTTCAGGCAGAGGTTGGAGAGCGTCTGGGGCGACGTCTTCACCACGTTCTTCACCTGGACGCACTGCGTGGCCATGCCCAGCAGCGTGTCTCCCACCCGCTTCACCTCCGCTGTGGGGCGGAGCCAGGCAGTCACGCATCACTTCCTGCCGCGGGGCAGAGCTGCGACAAGCGGTCAGCTTCTTACCGTAGACGGGCGTCTTCCCGGGCAGGATGACGATGATGAGCTGCAGGCCGGCGTAGGTGTTCTTCAGGTGCCGGAACATGGGCTCCACGCTGTCGGCGCCCTGCGCGTACTTACAGAAACACGGCTGGCCCTGGATCGGCATCCCGGCGTCCTTGGAGATCTTCCTCAGCTGCTCCGTGAAGCTCCTGGGGAAACAGGAGCCGGGCTGGGAGCAGCTCATCCGCACGGCTGAAACTCATCTGCATTCCTTCATTCTTTACTCAGGTTAGTTTCGTCTGAAAACGTCTTTATGCTAATAAATTTAAGTAGGAGACAATAACTATTGTCTACTATATAATGCGAATATTTATTAATTAAACATTTATTCAGAGTTGACAAAATGATTTTATTAACATTAATATTTAGTTTTTAAAAAACTAGAATGTTTTAATTTACAAAATAATTTACTATTAATTTAAATATATTTTTTCTGAATGTTATTTTATTATGTGTATTTATTTTTATATACATAACTTATGCATAAAACAATAATCTTTATAAAATGCCTTTATCTGTATAAGTTATGTAAACAAATTTTGACTTATCCAAATCCTTTGTGTAGGGTTAAAAATAAGAAAAAATAATAGTTTGAACTAATTTCTTTTATCAATATTTTATATATGACTTACATAATAATATTAATTTTTATAGATTTTACTCATTTTTATAATTTTGTCTAAATTTAGTTTGTTGATCTGTATTTAAATAAATGCATCTATTTACATTAAACAGTAAATATTTAAATGTATTTTGGGTTAACAGCAAAACAATTCTAATAAAAATTAAATATAAATATGAGAAATTACTTCATTAAAATTTGACAAAACATTTTATAAGAACTTCCTCTTGGTTTTAGAATATCCTTGCAGTCTGCCTGGACGGAGCCGGCAGCTAAAGTCTGGATATTTCTGAGTGTTTTATGGACGCCGCTCTGATCTCACTTCAGGATTTCCTCTCTGCACTGGCGCTGGGTGGCGAAGCAGGCGATGGCCCACATCTTGATCTCCACTCCGGTGTGGAACTGCTTCCCCCTCATGTCCCACACGCCGTGGCTGGGCGTGGCCACCGTGCGGTTCTGCAGAGACAGCAGGCGTCGGTGCCGACAGCCGCTCACACGCAGGCCGCGGCGCTGCTGTGAGCTAACTGAGGCCTGTTAGCAGTGACTGGACGAGGTTAGAGATGTGTAAATCAAGCTGCTTTTCACACAGACGATGCACAGCAAACAGAAATGAGTGAAAGCAAAGCTAAAGTCAGACGCAAAGTGGAGCTGCAGACAAACAGGATTTCTCCACAGAAAACGTTTTTAACTTTATGGTTTTAAACTCATTTTAAGACTCAAAATGTAGAGAAGTATAAATGATGACACGCAGAAGACAAACATTATTAAATACTTTGTTCACATCAGGGTACAAGAACCTAACAGACGATCCCAGCAACTGAAACATTCAAATGGTGACAATTTTTCAAGATGGTCGTCGAGAAATACATAACCGGATCCATAAAAATCAGATTTATTCATCATTTCCTTCATTTGTCAATATGGCCATCATGGTGGTCACAGAAAATTTAATTTTGCTCTAAAATCACGAAGTAGAAAAACGTGTTTGGTGTCACATCATATTCTAGCTATGAAGAAACAAAGATCAAAGATATAAAGATTTTCTTGTTTTCTTTTTCTGATGGACATTTTTCAAAATGGCCTCCATGATGGTTATGAGAATATATGATTACATTAAAATCAGCAGCAGTTATTAACAAAAGCTTTCCAAAAACAGTTATTTCACTAAGCAACAATCTTAACTTAGCTGAAGCTGAACACATGAATAAATTAGCAGAGCACTAAACGTGAAGCTGTGGCCTTCAGCTCCCCTTTGGACACATCAGATGTGTTTGAATTTTAACTGATTCAAACGACAGACTGGATTTAGTGAAAGTTTCTTTTCCAACACAGTTTGAGTCGCTCTTATGGAGCATCTGTGGAGAAATCCGGGTTAACTTCTGAGCCTAAGACAGAGATTGAAAAGGGAAGGTACCATAATGGGTTCAGAGCTCACCCTGCCGCCATACTGCAGCATGGGGGCCGGCAGGACGCGCCCCGTCACCTGAGCCATCTCATCGCGCACCCGGAACTGGAACTCCTGGACGAACGGGTCGGACTCGTAGTTGGCGCTCCTGACCTGCAGGGGGCAGAGCAGTTTCTGGTGAGCCTGAACCGGGTTCTGCTGGGATCGAGCTGAGGGTTCTGCTCTCACCAGGCGGCTGATCTCCTCCTGCCGGTCGGGGGCGGAGCGCGCCGTGGCTTTGATCATGGTGGACGTCTGGTTGTCAGTCAGCTTCTTAATGCAGCGCTGGCCGGGAACGATGTTACACACCTGCACACACACACACACACACACACACAGCAGCTGAGTTCAGTCCTGTTTTAATGCATCAGCATCATCACAGTCATTTAAACTGCAGAAACACAAAGGAAATCCAGTGATGAGCTTCCAGGTCAAATAATAACAAAAAACTAAATAACTGTCAGAAAGTCAGAATCAAGTTTTTGCCAGTGGCCCTGATCATATTTTGTATAAATGGGTTCAGTTTATCAGTGGGAACTGTGAACATGAATGGATTCAGTTCAGTGAACTGGTCGGTGGTCTGCTCACCTCCAGCGGCAGGTAGGTGTGTTTCTGCTCCTGGCCCACCTGCAGGCAGGGCAGGTGGGGGTACTTCAGCTGCAGGCTGTACTTCTCCCTGAAGTACTGCGCCACGGTGCGCTCCACCGTCTGGCCGTTCTCCAGCTGCAGAGGGAACCTGCAGGTTCAGAACAGCGATCCGGTCAATGTGGGCCCTGCAGCGCCTGCAGCTGCGAGGAAACACGGGGGGAGACGTACGTCTGCAGGCTGGCGGGCCGCCGCGTCACGTTGCACACCCTGTACTTCCTCCGCATGCTTCCACAGTGGGTCACTTCCACTTTAAGACCTGAACGAGCATCAGACACATTTTACTTCTTCATTGTGAGGAAGCAACCAGGCATTTCTCTAAAATCTGCTTCAGTGAAGCTAAATCCAACATGTGAATCTGAATAAAAAGTGCGAGCGCCTTCAGAAAGCCTGGACACGTTTTCCCACCTTTGATCTCTTTGGTGAATTTGACTCGGTGCGAGTCCGGGAGCGAGCGTGGCTGCTCGTCCATGTTGTGGATGTCCAGCACCTCACACATGAACTGGATGACCGGCTGCGCTTTGTAGAAGGCCGTGGCTGAAACTGGAGGAGGAAACGACAGTCTGAGCTTCTAAGCTTAAGACACGTCACACACATTATCACAGAGCCTGCAGTTAACCTGGGCTGGAACGATTAATCAGATGGTTTATTTACTGTGGAGGAGTCGACAGTTTACCCTGTTAAAAAATGAAGTAATGAGTTAATCAGACTGTAAGAATGCGACGAACAATTAAATGCGCACGCGGCTCCGCCTCGCCCTGCTGGAGCTGCGGAGAAACAGTCCTGTCAATCAATCATCCCAGAAGATTTTCACTGGACTCGTCCTGCTTCCCTTCCCTTCACGGCAGAACGAGCTTCCTGTTCCACTCAGATCCTCCCCGACACTCACCATCGATGTTCAGCATCATCTTCCACATGGCGGGCCGCACCGACTGGTGGAAGCCGAACCAGACCTCCCGGCCTCCGCCCAGCGGGTGGTCGTAGCCCTCAGGGGAGGAGAAGAAGGAGCGACCCACCGGGGTGTACCTGGGGGGGACAGAACCACACCGTCAGCTCAGCTCCTGACGGGGCCGTCAAGCCGTTCCAACATGGCGGCACTGACTTCATGGAGGGCAGGTGTCGCAGGACGACGTCCACGGCGTGAACCGGGTTGGTGCTGAGCGGCTTGTCCAGGTCCAGCGGCTCAGGGACGCTGCGTCCGGTCAGGACTTCGTGCAGCAGGTGCCAGCTGACCAGCGACACAAACCTCATGCTGACCTTAAACGGCCGGTCCTTCCCGCCTTCGCCCGGCAGCGTGACGTCCAGGTCCACCTGCACCGGACCAGAGGAGACCACTGAGGAATCGGACCGGACCGGACCGACCTCATAAAACCGAATAAACCAGGAAAGGTCACACCAGCAGACTGCCAATATTTCAGATAATTAAACAAATAAATCAATAATTATCAATAGACTGATATGAAACGCTTATATTGTAGATACGTTGTCCAGCCGTATCGTCCAGCCCTAATTTCATTTACTCAAAAGGAACTTTAAACTTGTCGGTTTTTAGCCTTGATTTAAAGGAACTCTGCGTTTCGGCCGTTTTGCAGTTTTCTGGAAGTTTGGATCAGCAGCTGTCTGGTTGATTTTGTAGGCGGTAAAGATAAATGCTTGGATGAGTATGAGATAGTAAATATCTCAAGATATTTCTGGGACATTCGTCCTTTAATGCTGGAAATGTTGTTCCGGTGACGGAAAGCCGACTTTGCAACTGTCTCTATGTGGCTGTGAAGGTTTGGGTCCGAGTCCGCCCAGGTTTGGATCTCTGGTTTCCAGCTGTAACTGGAGCTGCGCTAACTCCCTTCAGTCTTACCCCGCCTGTGGCCACAGGAAGTGGACTCGCCGTGTAGAGACTCCTCTTCCCATCGTAAACCGGTAGCCGGTCGCCGAAGATCGTCACCTTGAAGTGCTGCACCATGGAGTCCACCACCTCCCTGGAGCAAACAGAGCACCCCGGGTCAGACGCTGCCCGGCAGGACGGATGCCCGGAACCGGGACGGACGCCAAGGTCCAGGACGGACGCCCGGGACCGGGACGGACGCCCGGGACCGGGACGGAACCCGGGACC
>NW_006800051.1:1706495-1708614 GCF_000485575.1 Poecilia formosa | reverse complement strand
GGACGGACGCCCAGGACCGGGACGGACGCCCAGGACCGGGACGGACGCCCAGGACCGAGACGGACGCCCAGGACCAGGACTGACGCCCAGGACCTGGACGGACGCCCAGGACCGAGACGGACGCCCAGGACCGAGACGGACGCCCAGGACCGAGACGGACGCCCAGGACCGGGACGGACGCCCAGGACCGAGACGGATGCCCAGGACGCCCAAGTTCTGGACGGTCCCGCTCCAGACTCTTCCGGTACCTGTTGACCCGCCGGGGACATTTCTCCGGCTTGATGTCGACCTCGTACAGGTAGACGTCGATCTTAGGGATTTCCACCTGGAAGCAGTTGGCCAGGAGCTTGATGGGCTTTCCGATGGAGCCATATCCGGGTCGCCGTGGCAACGTAAACAAGGCGTGGGCTCCTGAGGAGAAACGGGAAAATGTGAGGGAAACTAAATTCACAGGGAATATTTTACCAGAGACGCACATTTTTCCAGCAATTTAACAGAAAAACAAAAGGTGGTGCAGCGAACGCATCGATTTGCAGCGCACGCATCGTGGTGCAGCGAACGCATCGTGGTGCAGCGAACGCATCGTGGTGCGTTCAGGTTCCTACAGATGTTCTGGTCACCTGGTTTTAGCATCAGGTTTTTATTTTTTTCCAATAAACCTGAGATGAGCAAAGATCTGATGCTGTCTTCTGATTGGTCAGTGAAGTAAAGGAATATTTGACTATTTTTAATAAACTTGTATTGATGAAAATATAAATCTGGACGTAGTTTTCCAGGATTAAATGTCGCTTAGTTTGTTTCCCAAAATTAGAGAAAAATAGATTTTTTTTTAAATACGGCTAAAACAATTAATCAGATTAATTGATTACTGAAATGACTGTCAACTAATTCAGTAATTAATTAATTGTTAACATAAAGACTCTAAAAACGGCCATCTACTCAGAAACACCTTCAGAGCAATAATTAAGCTAAAGCTAAAAATTATTTCAAAAATCATTAATTTTAATCTGCAGATTTAAAAAATTACACATTTTGCAGATTTTTCATTTAACCACTTGAACTCATTTTATACAACATTAAAAATACAAATGAATAATTAAACTTCTTCTTTTAAATAAGAACACATTTTTGAACCGGGTCGGTACAAACAAGCTGCGAGCTTTAATGCAGCGAGGCGACAGGGAGGAAGTGGTTAATGAGGAGGAAAGAGCTGAGGACGCTCCAGGATGTTACAGGTTTCCTGGTGTTAGAAAACACATCGCCGGAGCTGCAGAGAAGAACCGGAGCGGGTACCGGGCCGGGCCGGGGCAGGAGCGTGAGTGGGCGAGCGGCACGGCAAACTGGAAACCAGAGTGACATCACAGTTTCCACCAGCATGAGGCAAACTCAGAGAAGCTGATGAAAGGGTCAGGAAGGATGAAGATGCTCTTCTTGCCGCTGAGCTGTCGCCATGGTGACAGCATCGACGTTGCCACGTTTTCACCACGGCAACAGCGGGCGGGAGGAGGTAAACGGGTGTGTGCGAGTTGCTCTTCATCACCTCCTGAAATTAGATCAGGAACCGGGAATCCTTCTGAGGAATCACAGGAAAGACGGATCGCCTTCGACGCTCCTGGTGTAAGACCCGGAGAGACAAACGGTCGGATTAATGCCCTCCACCCGGGTCCGGAGGGGCGGCGCTGCCGAGCCTCTGTGGTCTGACAAACATTCCCGACTGATCGTCCTGGGCATACTGGGAATAATGGGAATACCGACACCCATGAAACATACAAAAATATCCAACATGCTTTCTACCAACATCTAACATTTTCTGTCCTCTGACCAAAAATTAAACCTTCAAACTGGAAATTTATTTAATTTATGAACTATAAAAATCAGAAAACGGTCAGAAAACAAAAGTTTCTTATCTTTAAATGTTGCATAAATAAAATGTTGGAGCAGGGAAGGAACTGGATCAGGACAAGATGAACCAAACATCGAGCAGCAATCACGATAAAAACAGAAACGACAAGACGACGTGGAAATGCAGGTCTGGTGTGGCGAGTCCATCCGTCCATCCATCCATCCATCCCTCCATCCATCCATCCATCCATCCATCCATCCATCCATCCATCCATCC
>NW_006800051.1:1675748-1705396 GCF_000485575.1 Poecilia formosa | reverse complement strand
CTGGCTGGATCCCTTCAGATTCAGAACCACCTGGCTGGATCCCTTCAGATTCAGAACCACCTGGCTGGATCCCTTCAGATTCAGAACCACCTGGCTGGATCCCTGCAGTCTCCCAGATTCAGACACACCTGGCCGGATCTCTCAGACAGCCGGCTGAGGAAACCCGTGAGACCGGTTTATCTGAAACACATCCCGGTGTATCTGGCATTCAGAGTATGCTCACCTGTTGTTCCGATTTCCATTCATGAGGTCTCGGTCCGGATGACCCGGCTCGCTGTAACTCGGTGTGGATCCGGGCTGGTTCCCCCTCCCTCCCCTGCTTCCAGCGGTACTACACGGTCCTGGCCCGGTTCTATACTGCTCCTCCACCTGGAAACAGAATAATAAACTGCTTAATTTCCACTCGAAGGAGACTGGAGACAGTTTGGACCGGCTTTAGCCCGGACTAAAATAAGTACATGATCAGCCTGAAGTTAGCCTCTTATTTGGTGCGACATTAAAGGGCTATTACGCTTTTAAATAATCTAAACTACCTATAATCGGGATAAAACAAAATATAAAATAATTAAACTGCTCAAAGTTGATATATATTAATTTCCACAAAATAAAAATGTAGCCTAAGTTGGGCTACATTTCGAAAAAAAAACTTAAAGTCGCAGTTTTTGTCTATTAAAAGGAAGATAAATAAAAAATAAAAATCAGATTTTTAAAAAAATAGCCCTTAAGGGCTGCTACGTATTTCATCCCACATCTGATCCTCTTACATACCTGAGATTCTTAGCCGCAGCTGATTAAATGTAGAAAATATTCCTTGAAAACTGTGACACAGCCCTTTAGCATAAAGGTTTCTTTCAGACTCCAACTTCAGGATCGTGTGTCGGCTAAAAGCGTTTTTAGCTTCAAACACTGACAGCTAACAGCTGAAAAACGCCAGAAATAGTCACCTTCTTCTAGGACGAACTCGGTGTTCCGCTGAGTGAACGTGACAAGCCGGCGTTCCTCTCTTTCAGACGGCTGGTAGGAGTTCGGGAACCCGGTGTCCTCCTCCGTAAAAACCGGTCTAATCAGATCGAGCGGAAGGATAGCGTAAACATATACGAGCCACTTCCGAGAGTACTTTCAAAATAAAAGCACGGCTCGCTCGCTGAATAAGCTTTCCAATATTTGCACGTTTTAAATGAAATATGGGTAAGTTATTTCAAAATATTAACTTTTTATTTTCATCTTGAGTTAATTTATGTTTTGTTTTTATTTGGCAAGTAAAAAAAGAAACAAAGGTAGAAAGCCCAAATTATTTTTATTGTGTGGATTTTTATGTTAAAACAAAAAGAGTTAAATAAATGTTTTATATCTCGTGTTCATTTTCGTAATATATCTCCCAACACATAAAACCTGAAAACAGGCAAATTCTGCACCTTACTTTTACCGTGAACACACAGAACATGGGCTGTTTAATGCCTACACCAATAAAAGAAACTTTTCATCATAAATTTTATTATGCTGCTGATGTGAATATTTGTGTTTTTTATGGAGAAATTATTAAAAATATCCTAAATCTCTCTGATAAAAGTGAGTTAACATACATGATGCATTTAAAAGTGAGCATCTAATAAGGAAAGAAAAACAGTTTCTTAAAGCAAAACATAAAAATAACATGAAGCAGTACCAGAAATAAAGAAACTTATCTGTTTGCTATATTTCAGAATTTGTTTTTCTGGTTTATTTTTAATTGTAGATTATTTTTAGATTGAAGGGTAAAAATACATAATTTCCGGAGTGTGTGTATTAAATTTCTGTGGTTTGCGACAGTTTCTGTCTCCTCCTCTGCTAAGGGAAACCCGTCAGGAAATACCAACTGTAGAAAAGAACGTCATTTCCTGAAGAGGGTGACGTCATGGTTGACATTTAAGAAAACTTTTGTTTAAAAAAAAGGCTTCAAGTGACGATGTTACACTGGAAAACATGAGATAATTACGAAACAGAATGAATTAAAGAATCTGTTGAACTATAAAAACGAATTATTTAAGTATTAAATAACTTAATACTTAAATGATTTAATTTACTTAGATTTGTTATTATTAATTATGAGTATAATTATTAATAATAGTAATAATATTTATTATTATTAAGTAATACGTAAATCTCAAATCATACTTAATTATTTAAGTACTCAAAAGTATTTTGAATACTTAAATAATTTATAATAATTAGATGTCTATAGTTATTAATATTTCACAGCTTTACAATAAAATCTCACAAAAAATAGAAGACTAATTAACTGTTTATCTAACAATTTTATCTAGATTGGCTTTTAATTAACATTTATGTTCCTTCAGTTCTTTCTTTATGATACATAAATAATTTATTGACATGATATATAAGGAACTTCATTGTTGTGCATCATACTTCATCCCTGAAGTAATAATTATTGTTAATATAATTATTGTATAATAATAATAATAATAATAATAATAATAATAATAATAATAATAGCAATTATGGTGTTATTATTGTTTCTATAATAATACCATAATATATTATTATTATTACTAGTAGTAGTACATACATTTATTATTGTAGAATAATTATTATAAATAATAATATAATTATTATTCTTATAACAAATAAATTTATTGGAGTCCATTTTTTAGATGTTTCTGAACATCAATACACTTTATAAACACTATAGGTAAAGACAGTAAACACCGTTTGCTGATTCCACATAAATAAAATAAAATAAAAACATACATATGTCTCATTATTTGAAATATTTTAGTCAGAACTTTTAAATGTGTAAAATTACTGTAATTACTGTAAGAGTATTATTCTTCTTCGTTTCTTATTCCCTGTTTGCTTTGTGTTTTTAACGTCTGGTCAGCTAACATGTTGATGAATCCTGTCGCTCTCTGATGAATTTATTTGTAATAATTATTATTTATTCTTGCCCTGCGACAGGCTGGCGACCTGTCCAGGGTGTACCCCGCCTCTCGCCCGGAACGTGAGCTGGAGATGGGCACCAGCACCCCTCCCGACCCCACTGAGGGACAAGGGTGAAGGAAAATGGATGGATGGATGGATGGATTATTTATTCTCTCTGGTTTTCTGTTTTTTTCTGGATTCCTGGATGCAGTTCCTGATCCAGCCTGTAGATGTCTCCAGAACCGCTTCATCGTATCCCTCAGTTCCTGAACCACAGAAGAAAGACAGCAGGAAACGCTGCAGCAGCAACAGGCTGGATCCCTGCAGGCTGGCGGAGAAACGGCTGGATCCTGGTGAACCGGCATGGAGAAGGTGATCAGCTGCTTCCGGTGGAGACCGGAAGCTGTGACCAGGCTCATCTGCTTCCCCTGGGCAGGCGGGGGCTCCATCCACTACGCCCGCTGGGGGAACGTCCTCAATAGCTCCGTGGAGGGTAAAGCTACTTCCTGCAGGACCAACGCTGCACTTTGCACCGTTCAACATGTCGGAAAGCTGCTGCGGGTTTAACTTTAAGCCAGTTTGTGGATTTAAAATACATAATTAATCTGCTGCTCAAAGATAAATCTACCAAAGACACAGAAACAGTTTCCTCCCAGCAGCAACATGTTTACAGAGGAGCGTAGAGCAACCAAAAATGGCCTATACTCAGTAAGAGTAGCACTGCTTCAACATATTTTTATCCATGTAAAAGTAAAGAGAAGCCATCGAAGAAATTACTCAAGAGTAAAAACGTATTTGGTAAAACTCAAGTAATGAGTAACTGATCAAATTATGACTCATTTAATATTTTAAATGTTAAGTTAGTGATTGATAAAAATGATTATTTATTTATTTTTTAATTCAATTGAAGGTTTACACAACAGCTGAGCAAATTACCGTTTTAAAATGTATACAGAAAATTAATTAACCTAAATGCTTGTTTTCAAAGTTAGCAAAAAAGCTAAAGTGCTAATGGTCGAATTAGCTCCTCTTTTAGCGGGAGTGTACCCACCACAGCTTTTTACCTGTTAGGCTTTATTTTAAATGTCTGCTTCCTCTGTGACATATCTAATCGGAGCGCTGTTGGTCCGTTGGGCTCCAGTGTTTGCGGTGAAGCTGCCGGGCCGGGAGAGCCGAGCCAGGGAACCGTTCTTCGACAACATGCAGCAGATCGTGGATGAGGTCATCTCGGCTCTGCTGCCGCTGCTGAAGGAGAAACCGTTTGCTCTGTTTGGCCACAGGTGAGGTGGGACATCTCACAGCCAGTGGAAGTGGTAATGTAGAGTAGTTCTGAGTAGTCAGTATGTTCCATCCAGCAGTCGGGGATTTCAGTCTGGAGAATCAGAGTGAAATTCTCCTGGAGGAGTTTAAATAAACAACATAATCATCTGCTAATGTCTCTCAGTTCTCTCATCAAACCAGACTTTTACTTTTTTATAAATATTTGTTTCAGTTTTGGAGCCCTCACCAGCTTTGCTGTTGCAGAAGATCTGAAGAAAGTTCACAACTTGGAGCCGATCCATATGTTCCTGTCTGGAGCTTCAGCTCCACATGTGAGTTCATCACGATTCTCATGTTTCTAAAGGCCTTAATTCCTACAGGAACCAGAACCTTAGAGGTTCTGGTCTTGGTTGCTCCTGGTTCTGGTTGCCATTGTTCTCTAAATGTTTACTGTGGTGCGAATATTGGACAGAAATTCTTTAATTAAGCTTTATCTCAAGATACGAATGAGTTACAGAGATAAAATAATAGTAAAAACTGAATAAAATGTATAGTACATTGATAAAACCAGACAAAATCTACTGCTGATTTTAGTGCAAACATATATTCAACCATGGTGGCCATTTTGAAAAATGTCCACCAGAAAAAGAAACAAAATCAAGAAAATATTTGTGATTTGTTTGCTATGATTTGATACCAAATCATAGCAAACACCTAATTGGCAATTTTAGTGCAAAAATTAATTTTCCGTGACAACCATAGCAGCCATCTTGAAATATCAATAAAATATCAGTAAATCTAATATTTTTTGGATCTAATTATGTATGATTTAACACCATCTGTGATAAATATTGGAAAATGTAGTTCAAATATACATTTTCCTTGATGACCGTCTTGAAAATGGCTGGCATCTTGAATTTTTCAGTTTTTTTTTCATTAATACAAGTCTCTGAAAACATCAAATTAGGTTCTTGTTTTCGTATCTGAAATATTAAATTATTTCCTGCTCTCCACTGACTCGATGCTGTTTCACTCTTCTAGTCTGAAACTCGCCTCAAAGCTCCAAAACGAAGCGAGTTATCGGACGGCGAGTTCCTCCGGTGGTTGGCGTCCGTCGGGGGAACGCCGCCGGAGCTGCTGGCGAACCCGGACGTTGTGAGGCTCTTCCTGCCGGCCCTGAAGGCCGACCTTCGCGTCGTGGAGAACTACAGGTCTGTGCAGAGATCCCAGTTCAGTCCAGACTCACGTTTCACTGAACAGATTCCCTTCCTGTAGGTGCTCAGAACCAGACGGTCCGGTTCTGTCCTGTCCCGTCACGTGTTTCGACGGAAAGGAGGACGTTCCTCACGACTTACAGGGTCAGTCCTGATGAACACTAAGATTAAAACCCCTTCACACCTGAAAGTGTCATTTTTAGTCCCTTTCTGCACTGATATGATGTGACATTTTTACAAGCTTTCAAGAAAGTCTGTGTTTGTACTCATAAAAAACATAAAAATAAAAAAATGAATAATCTATTTTTATCTCCCTATAAAACTCTGCTTACAGATTTGAAAAAATCTTACAATTTAATGATAAATAGTTTCTGGAAATACTTAAAATTATCGATTTGTCAGCACCGATTTCCTGTATTTTGGGAGAACGGTGGTTGGCAGATACTTGCATGTGAAGCCGATCTCGTCTTCCTCAGCAAAGGTCTAAAAACCAGCGAGGACGGCGGTTTGACTGAGACCGGCCCACCGGGTCAAGTCTGCAGTCAACAAGTCACAGTACTGTTCACAACTCTGCAACATTTCCTACTAAAAAATTGGTCTCAGCTAAAATCGGAATCAGCAGGTCAGAGATTTTAAAGTTCGTTAATCAGCCAGAAAACTGCAATCAGGGCAGCCTTACTCAAACTTATACTGAGAGCAATTATATCAGGCCAACATGCACTTAAATTAATATTTTTGATGGAGACACTTAATTGTTTCCACGTCTGTCCTGAGCAGCTTGGAGGAACGTCACATCTGGAGATTTCACCGTCAGGATGTTTGACGGCTCTCACTTCTACCTGAAGGATTCTGGGAATGAAAAGATCCTGCTGGACTTCATCACAAAGACTCTGGAGGCTGCAGAAATGCATTATCTATGACTGAAGTGGCTATTATATAGTCTGTAAAAAATAAGATGTTTCTCAGAAAACATCTACTTGGTGGTGATGATTGTTTCAATACTTCTTTAAAGACTTTTCATGTGTAGATATGAAAGTTTGTGCATTTTGGTTCTTACCTGCAGAGAACATTTATCCAGTTTAAAATAAACTCCAATAAAACCAAAAAGTTATTCAATTTTATTCCTAAAGGCTATTTTCATTCACAAATGCATAAAATTTTAAGTGGTGTAAAGACATTCTTTACATGTCTGTCTTTACAAACTGAAATAAATACATAAATGTGTCTTTATCATACATGAGACGATTTTACAGCAGTTTTATATTGAGCTGTCAGCAAAAAATAAAACAGAAATTCATAGATTTGATTTTATGTCCCTCTAATCATAAACCCTCCTCCTTAAAACCATAATTTCCTTCCTACAGGTTTCTATGTCACATTCAGGGACAGGAAACTCCAGAAGCACCGTCTGTAGGAAGCTGTTCATCCTCAAAACGGTTTCAGTCGAGTCGCTGATTCTCTGGTTGACATCCTGGCATTGATGCAAAGTCTGAAGTCATTTCCTGCTCCTGTGGCGGCGCTACAGGTGGTCATCGTCTCTGTGAGGTGGGGGCGGTGGTGTTAGCAGGTTCCGGTCCCGGACGGTATCACCGGGCTGCGCGCTGGTTCGCAGGGAAGCCAGGCGGTGGAGGTGTCCAGGTGTCCTCACCTGGGCACGCTCCGACGGCGCCACCGGGTTCACCTCCAGCCCGGCGTCCGCCAGCCAGGGGGGGATGTGCAGCGGCGAGGAGGGGTCCAGGTCCGGCATGAAGGCGGGGTTCTCGATTCCAGCTGCAGGGGAAACGCAGAAACCGGATCAGAACTAGTTTACAACGTAAAGGAATGGATGGCGGCGATGATCTACCTCCGGCTCTGTAGCCGACTCTCATGGGGAAGGAAGTATCGTAGCCTGAAGCGCTGTCTCCTTCTGAGAACTCAAAATCTGAAAAACATAACTGTGTTTTTAGAGAACATGAAGAAAAAGTACGCTACCTTCGAGTTTGAGGGAGAAACTCCCATCTTAGTGAGGAGAGACCGTGTCAACCCGTCGCTAGGCGTGGTCGACCCGTCGCTAGGCGTGGTCGACCCGTCGCTAGGCGTGGACGACCCGTCGCTACCCGTGGTCGACCCGTCGCTAGCCGTGGTCGACCCGTCGCTAGGCGTGGTCGACCCGTCGCTAGGCGTGGACGACCCTATTACTGGGTGTGGTCACTAGCGAATGCTAGCTAGCGTTAGCATTTACAACAGACTGTGCTAGCTGCAGCGTACCAGAGAGCAATGGGTAGGAGGAGAGAGGATAAGAGGCGCCACACCAGATTGTAATTAACGGCACTAAGCCCCGCCTCCTGTCTCTGATTGGTTGTTCCTAGTTGGCAGAGGAGTTAGATTTTTGTCACAGATTTTCGGTCTCCAACAGTACAAGAGAATGAGGTTTCAACAGATATCTTTATAAAAGTTACACACTGCAGCTTTAAGTCCTGCTGGCAGGTTAACCAGCAGCACTGAGCGGATTAAACTTCTCCAGTTTCTTTCTGTCTCAGGTTGCATTTGGGTTTTCAGATCTCGGTACTTGAAACGTTAAACCTAAGAGATGGTGGAGTTTGTTCCAGATGCTAACCTTCATCCCCAGAATGGTAGGGTTTATTCCTTCCGTTTGGCATCTGCAATGGAAACAGTAAAGTTTTACTTTAAATGTTTATAAATATACGCAGCAGAGGAGGCTCTTATGTTTCCTGTTGAATCGAGCTGAGGGCTGGACCTTTGGCTGCGGCTCTCTCTTCGTGTGCTTGGTTATGGTCTTCGGTGGCGCCACGCCCATCTTCCCGGACTTGAAGGACTCCAGGCGGCTCCTCATGGTTCTCTGGAAGATCTCCTGCACCTCGTTTTCATCCTGGTTGATGTCCAAGTGGCTGCGGCTGAAGCGGTACCGGTGCTGTGGGCCGGAAAGCATCTGGAATTAGGACGGATTTGGCGTGTGGGGCGTTTGAGCCACAGCTCCAGCCTGCTGGACGGGCCTACCTGCTTGCGGCTTTTGTAGAGATGCTGGTCCAGCAGGTAGTGAGAGTTGATGCCCTCTGCTTCTCTGAGGCCCCTCATGTTCTGCTCATGCATCTCCAAACTGACCGACGGCACCGGGTCTCTTCTGCAGGCAGAAACAGGATCGTTAAGCTGCTTTACACAAGGAAAAAGGAACTTCTGTCAAATTCTGAGCTTTATTTACTACCTTTTTGTTAGTAGTAAGATGTACATTTTCAGTCAAGTTAATTGTAGGGTCAAAAATAATCAACATTTTCAACTCGGAAAACCTTTTTTGCTGCTAAATTATTGAATCATTAAACATCTAAGCTCAACGACATATATATTTATATTTATATTTATGTTTAATTTATTCAAGTTTTTAACCATCAAAGATTTGTTCTGGACATTCAGGTTTGCAGTGTTTCAGGAAGTTCTGATCCTTCATGGAGCTTCTTTATAAATGTGGACGCTCATATTTACGACAGCCGTTATGGATATTTTAAAAAATGGAGGAGGTCATTTCTGCCAAAATATTCAGAAGTTTTGAGAATAATCTAAGAAATTTTCTAGAAAAAAAAACGAGAACATTTCTGAGCTTCAAAAGTTGAAATTTTGCAAGAAAAGCTCAGATATTGAGATTAAGCTCAGAAATTTTCTCCAAAAAACACTGAAAAGTAAAAATGAAAACGTATTTCTGCACCTAACAGTCACTGATCTTCAGAGACTCATCCAGAGCATTAGGAGATCTGAGGAACTTCTGGAGGTTTGGAAAACCTGAAGGAAGCGTTTGGAGTCGTTCCCTCACCTCATCGCTGATCCCTGATCATCGGCCATAACCGCCATGATGTCTGGCATCGCCTCTTCGTAGTCCTCCCCAAACTTCTTCTTGAAGTCAACAAACGCGCTTTCGTTGCGGATGAACTCCAGGGAGCCTCTGTGCTCCCCCTGAAATAAAACGAGAGTGGGATGATGTTTCACCACCTGCAGCCTATCGGCGGACAGCGGGATGTCCTCACCTCTTTCACGTACTCCATCGCATCCTGCAGGTTCAGCTGGTGGAAGACGTTGAAGAGGCGGTCCTGCTTCTTCCTCGCAGACGGCTTCAGTAACAGCCTCGACATCCACTTCTCCTCGAAGTTCCTCCACCTTCAAACGAGAATCCACTGTAACTCGAGAGGCTGATGATGGTTTTAAAACAAATCTGACTCCTGTACTTACTTATTCCTCCAGTAGTTGTCTCCTATTTGTCCTGAAATGTCCTCAATAGCAACCAGCATGTGTTCAAACACCTGAAGCAAGACAAATGACAGAGAAATGAAGAGATTTCTGACTGGACATTTTTTTATATTCTTTTTAAATTTCAAAGTTATATTTAAATATATGTTAACATAACTCCAACATGAAACAAATTACTAAAGTTAAATGAAATAACTGTTCTACTGGATTAGCATTTCGACGCTAGCATGCTAGCTCCTCCGCTAGCTTAGCATCATATGTTTATATTGTTTGGGGTCCCAGGTTGAAAAATGTCGAACTCAGGCTGTTTCATTTAGATATTTACCTTGTTCTGTACTTTTTCTACGAGTGTGAGGTCAACAGTCGCAGCTCGCTTCACGTTCAGCCACTGAACCAAAGGTTTCATCGTCACTCCCTGCAAGTCACAGAAATAAACAGAACAGCATGACAATCAAGGCAACACAAGGTGTTTAGAGATTAATTGATAAATAAATAATAATAAATAAACATAAACATCTATAAGAGGAGCCTTATTGTAAATTGGTACCCATTTTTATAATGCAAATTATCATTTTTGTACTTTAATCCTTTCCCCCACAGAATAAATTATAAAAGTTGGATTTCCTTTAATTTTAATCTGAGGTTAAACTTCTGCGATAATATAGAAATGTACTGTTTTAATATCTTTTAACCACTTTTTAAAATCCTTGTTGGAGAATTACTTCCTGTTTTGTAAGAACTTCCTGTTGCTGACTGCATGGATCAGATGCATGACGGACCAGATCCAGAAAGTTGTGTTTATGTATTTTTTGGAGCAGAGAAGATAAGATGAGATATTCCTTTATTAATCCTGCAGTGGGGAAGTTTACATTGTTACAGCAGTAAAGAGGACAGAGCAGAACCAATACAAAAATCTATATATACAAAAAAATACAAGTGAATATAGAAATACTGAAACAGATAAGACGAATAAGTGATGGTCTGAAGGGACTGTCATGTGACAAGAAGCAACCAACCAGCCCTGAGCGCTCACCTGGAGTATCACGGTGAAGTAGACGACGATGAGAGTCGTGCACACCATCAGGTTCTTCTCCTTTATCTTCGTCTCATTCAGATTCACTGCCAGTCCATAAGCCACAGCGCCTCGCAGGCCACCGTAGCCCATAATTATCTGTTCAACAAAACTTATCGGGACGAGTCGAGACCTGTTCAGGAACCAGGTGAGGATAAACACACCTGAAACATAAACAGGAAGGGTCAGGTCCATGACTGGTTGTTTTTCCTCTCAGACACGACGACAAAGGCCGGAAACGCTCACCGATGAATCTGTAGATGAGGATGAAGAACAGCGTGAGGAGGATGAAGCCCGTGTTCCAGACCCAGATGGTCTTATCGATGGCGGAGATGCCGAGGAAGACGAAGATGATGGTTTCCGAGCCGTTGGCGAAGACCTTCATGGCGTAACGGACTGTTTGGATGGAGTTTTCGTCCATGTTGGAGTTCATGTACTTCTGACAGCAAACGCCGCAGAAAACGATCCTTCAGAACAAAAACAAAAACTCCTTAGCTTCACGTTTATGATGCTGATTTTGGCCAGATTTGATCTATAAAACAGAGATTTCTCACGAGAGGATGGACGACAGCGACAGCATCTCGGCAGTGAGGTAGGCCAAGTATCCCAGGACGAAGATGAAGCCCGGCTCAATGATCTGGATGTTCTTGGTGCATCTGCTCAACAGAGAGATCAACAGGCCGAACACGGTGCCCAGCAGGGAACCGCCGAACGCCACAACGAAGAAGGAAACTGTTGAGAAAAATAGAAGACAGTCAGGTTCTCCAAATTCACCTGACCAGGTCGTTCCCAGATAAAAACTCATTAAATGTCTCACCTATTCCCTTGACGATTTCCTTCGCATCGATGGCACCTCCTCCAAGAGACACGAACGCATCGAAGACGTTGAAAAGCACCTAAAAAACGGGAAACAACAGGTGAGTGTTGGTTTAAAGTCCAGGTTCTCGGATGAAGTACAGAAAAAAAGAGGCTTAAGTTGTGTACAGACTCTGTCTCTTTAAAAAACACATATCTCCACTACAATGTTTAAAAAAATAATATGCAAAAAAAACTCAAAGGTTTTGAGAGTAATCTCTGAATGTTTTGAAAACAAACTTGGAAAATAACTTTACACTTTTAACATCTTTTTCTAGAATATAATAATTCCAACATTTTAATGTTTTTCCTTGCAAATTTTGGACTTTTGGAGGTCCAAATGTTAATCTCAAACGTTCTGAGTTTTTCTCACAATTATTTTTACATTTTGAAACTCAAAAACTGTCAGAATTTTATTAGATAATTTTAGACTTTGGGAGCTCAGAAATTTCCATTTTTTTCTATAAAAATTTCTAAGATTAATTTCAAACTTTCTGAGTGTTTCTAGCAAATTTTTTGACTTTTTGAGATTTTTCTATAACGTTCTGAGATTAATCACAACATTTATAAGGTGTTTTTTTTGTTTTTGTTTTTTTTTTTTTACAAATTATTGACTTTTGGAGTTTATAAATTTTCACAGTTTTCTAGAAAATTTCTGAGATTAATCTCAAAATTAATGAGTTTTGGGGGATTTTTTTTTCTATCAACAAGACCTTTCTACGCCGTCATAGAAAGATTTCTATCTACCTGAAGGCACACAAATCTGTCCCTGAGTGTTGTTTTAAACATGCCAAACCCATAGGGGGCAGTGTAGCGCAAAGCTAAAACCTTTCAGCCAATAAGAATCCTTCAAAACAACCACCACTTCAGATCAAGTATGTGGATATATGCATTATTTCTTATAGACTGTAATTTTTTATCAAGTCTCCACTTTAGTCAGAGGTCTTCTAGTGATATTAAAAAGCGTTTGCATATAGTTTATACAAAAAAAATCCATAAATATGTCTTAGTTTTCGCAGCAGGTCTGCAGCTGCGTGTGGACATGTACGAACCACCGTAACGCCGTCGTTGAGCAGCGACTCTCCGAACACCAGGATGAAGAGCACCTCGTTGACGTGAACCTGCTCAAACACGGCGATGACGGCGACGGGGTCGACGGCGGCCATCAGGCTGCCGTACAGCAGGTACTGCAGCAGCCCGATTTCAATGTTGCCTGCAAGACAAGAGTCAGGGAAAAATCAGATGCAACTCATCCGTTTAAAATGAGACTTTTCCTGAAATCCTATTTAGTTGTTTTATAAGACTTTTATTTTTAACATAATTTTTGTTTTGGTAGAATTAAAAAAAAATAGTTTTCTTGAAGATGTTAAAGAGAACTTCAAATTCTAATTTGAACTTTTTTGTGCTAGTTTTCATAACATTTCAAATTATAAAACAAATGCATAAAAGTAATTATTGCTTTTTTGTTGTCATTTTAAAATTCAAAATCTGAAATCCACATTATTAATTTTTTCGCCACAAAAATAAAAAAGCATATATTTTATTTTGCATTTTAAAGGAAAGTCAACAAGAACTGCCTGTTTTTTTGTTTTTCACCTATTCTCTGATTTGAACATACACGCAGCCTCCTCCTACCTGTGCAGGTAAGCCATAATTAACCCATTTACCAGCTGATCCAATAGAAACTCTAGTTACCCATGGCTCCGCCCTGGTGGCACCCCCACAGCGACAACCCCAAGGTGGCGGCGTTCCAGCACGTGCCGATGATGGCGTGGATCAAGATGGCGCCCAGGTTGGTGAAGAAGAGCTTGTTGGGCATGCTGTAGCCGGTGTCCAGGATGATCTGCGGCAGCAGGTAGAAGAAGAAGGTAGTCGGGGTGAGCTTGAAGGTCTGGACCTTGTCCGCGCCCCAGATCATCCCGCCCAGGATGAATCCGAAGCAGATGAGCAGGGCGCTCTCCGGGATGTAGTTGGTGACATTGTGGTTGGCCTCGATGACTGGAGGGAAAACACAGGTCACGGTTCAGTCAGACACCTTTCCTTTGAAATGAAAGCACAACGAGGTCTGTTCTTCACAGCTGATTTCAAACCAATAATTATGTCCTCGGCTTACATCGTCTTTATTTATTCTGACCAGAAATCAGCACACAATCAGGCTGTTCTTCTTTTAAGACGGTTGCCAAGCAACGTGTAGATGTGCATTACCGCCATCTACTGGAATGGAGTACGCGTCAGGATGCTAAATATGCATTACATTTCAAACCTAAATTACTAAAACAAAGCAAACAGAAAAATTAAGCAGGCTGTTTTTAAGGTGTCTAGGTTTTACCTGAACTCTAAGATGGAATATTGGGGCCAGTGGGAGAAAAAAAAGGACATTTCCATCAAAAAACTGAGAAATATTTAGAATAATCTCTGAGCTTGAAAAGTCAGAAGTCTACAAGAAAAAAAGAAATTTTGAGTTTAATCTCATAAATTTTTGAAAAAGAAACATGCAACTTTCTGTCTTTCAAAGGTCAAAACCTGAAGAAAACCACTGCGCATGTGTTGGAGCACCACGTGCGAGTGAAAGGTGGGGAGGGAGGTGGAGGGAGTAACAGAAACATGTAACTGGTAAGTCGCGGTATCAGTGGTGATTCTAACCCTATTTTAGGGGAATCAGCACCCCTGAATAGGGTTGCCACCCATCCCGTAAAATACGGAGTCGTCCCAAAATGGAAATCACAGAAGAAGAATGGCTTAGTTACTGCGAGACAGTTTGGAGACGTACCAGTTCGTATCCATGGAGAGAATTTAGCTGGAGATGCCTGCTTAGATTTTTTATTACACCGAAACAGAAAATTTCTTGTACCAGGGAGGAGCCTAATTGCTGGAGGCAATGTGGAAACACAACCCAACCACTGGCATGTATTCTGGGACTGAACAATTATAAGACATTATTGGATAGAAATACACAAAAATATTGAAAATATCTTGACTAAAAGAATACCTTTTAAATTTGCTATCTTTATTCTTGGTAACACAGAATCCATACCTGACAACAAAATATCTGTTTCAAATACTAATTACAGCCTGTAAAAAACTGTCACCACACACTGGCTCCTGCCTGAGCCTGTAGAAGAATGGATGGAGTGTGTGAATGAAATCTACCAGATCAAAAGATTAACATTTTTAATTTGTTTGCAACTGAACAAGTTTACTGTTTTGTGGTCCAAATGGGTGTCCTATGTCAACAAAAGACAATATGCAAGAATACTAGATTGTTGGGAATTAAACGAGAGGGTTCATTCTTCAGTGTCTATTTGTTATATAATTTACTTATTATATACATAAAAGTAACGTTTTTCCAAAATAAAACCCCCTTGTTCCATCTTTTTTTGTTTTTGAAAATGGAAATGTAAAGAGAATGAATTTTGTGTCTGATCACAGACTGAAATTGTGTTGTAATCTTCTCAATACTTCAAAAATAAAGAATAAAATTAAAAAAACTGAGTCGTCCCATATTTGGGCGTTAAATGTGCGTCCCGTATTAAACCGACACATAACTGTCCGATAGACTCCAATCACACACAAATATCACTAAGTTTAACAATAACAACCAAAAGGGGTGCTGTGGTGGCGCAGGGGCAAAACACAACCCTTAGTCCTTGTGGTGATGGTCACAGGTTCAATTCCCAGCCTGGCAACATTTGCAAGGTCCTCTCTCATTACTCTGTTTCCTGTCTAACTACTTCAAATAAAGGCCACTGAGCCAACAAAATCCTTAACTTTATTTGGAAAAACAAACACCATTACATCAGAAAGAGATTTGCTAAAAATAATTATGAGGAAGGTGGTATTAAGGCAATCGATTTTAAAATTATGAATGACACTTTACAAATTAAATGGCTTCAATCCCTTTTAAAAAACGTTGATCTTATTTGGTTTCTTGTACCATCATTTATATTTCAGAAAGTTGGAGGTATTGAGTTATTGAAATGTGATTTTGAATGATCTAAACTCCCCTAAAACTCTCTGCCGTCCATCAACAGGTTTTGTTACAGTGGAAGTTGATGTTCAAACTCAACTAAGCCCCATAATGTCCCACTGTGGAACAACAGAGCTATTCTATGTGGTAGAAAATCTATATTCATGAAAGACTGGTGGAATAAACAAATCTGGTAATTACTCATTTACTGGATGGAAATGGTGAAATTCTCAGTTTGGAGGAATTTAACAGAAAATATGGAACTGACTGTTCACTAACAAATTATAAGAAAGTATTACGTAGCATCCCTGATGTCCTCGTTCTCAGTTAAAAACAATTTATCTAATTTCTCTATTCCAAGACTCCATAAGATTCAAATTGAGTGTGTGGACATTAGAGGTAATAAATGCAACAACAGGTTTTTGAACCAGTATTCAGTAAATAACATGTACCCAGGAAGAACAAAAAGCACAGCTCTTACAAAATTTTAACAAATCTATGAGTCAAAATAAGGCAGAGGTTCCCAAACTGTGGGGCGCGCCCCTGAGGGGGGGCGCCGTGCCATTGCAGGGGGGTTGGGGGGGAAGCCGTCTGGATGAAAACAAAAAACAAAACCATGAACACTGTATGCTCTCGGTTTTTACCTAAGAATGGCCAACTCCGTATTCCTCTGACAATTTGATACAGTAGGAGCTTCCGCACTTCCCATATCTGTGCCTTCTGTCACATTTTTTCAGGTTTAATCTGTTGTTAACATGTTGTAACCTGTTTTTCCGAGCCGCCTTTAAACGCAACATGAGCGCTAAGACGCTCGCGCTGGGTTTCCACCTGTGAAGGAGACCTGCTGCTGCTGGGCGGAGCTACGTAGGTTTGTGTTAGAATCACGGCAGCAAACCAGCAAAACGCAAAGAACTTTTCACAGTTTTTCCCCCAAACTAACAGGTGAGTAAAGCTGTTGGATGCAGGTAATGTTAGCTAAAGGATGACTAGCTAGCTAATTTGGAAACTACTGGGTGGGCCAGGAGAAAAAGTTTGGGAACCACTGAAATAAGGACAAATGGTATTTGATTTAAAAAAAAAAGTATTGTTTGTCATTTAATTAGCTCTACATATTTAAGAAAATGAAAAAATATGTTGTTCTATAATGCCAGTAATGCCAGATTTAATAGTAAATAATAAAGACGTTGTGGTATTCTGATTTAGTAATGTAATTATATTGGTTGTGTTATCACCCCCACGCCTCTAGAGGCAGCAGCAGGCCCGAAAAGATGCGACTAGGAGCAGATTTAGAAGTAAACCGAAAGCTACATAATTTTTTTAAAAACTGAGCTGCCGTGAAGTAAATAAAAGAAAGAAGTTCAAATACATTCTGAGAGTGAAACTCCTTCCTAAAGGTGGAAATATATCACAGATTTCAAAGGAATCAGGAAAAAGGAGCATGAGAAACTGGAGAAATACCAGGGCCTCAGAGAGGAACTGGAGAAGGCCTGGAAGGTGATTAGTGACTGTTGTGTTGTTTTGTAATTAATTTCCTAAACCTCTGGAGTCACTAAAATAAGGTCAAACTAAAGAACAGTTCCTGTTAGCGTCAGGCTGTGTGTCTGTGAACAAAAAGGTGTTTCATACTGAAACTATGACAGACACATTACATGAACTGTGAACTGAAATAATAAAACCCTGATTCACAATGTTCACTTTCCCATAGTTGTAAAAAAGGCCAACGGCCACATAACATTCAGGTGAAAGTAAAGGTAATTGCATTTCTAAGTATGATTTTCAAATGTAGCTCAGGTTAATGACACGTTTTCACAAATCATTAACCTGAACCTGAATAAACTGGTTTTAGGTTGATTAATCCTTTGAATTTAGTAAAATGTTCTTCAAATGACTGGAAATGCATAGTTTTGAGTAGATTTTATTTTAATTTCCGGGGCAAATGTTGGCAAATGTTGGCAGATGTTGGCAGGCATGATGTGGTCTGATTCTGTTTCAAAGTGAGTAGATACACCCTGGAAAAATGTAAGTTTCTCTGATTTTACTCTTTCTATGTTTGAAACTTTGTTGAACATTGTTCTTTTATTCTATGAATTACTGACAACATGCCTCTTTATTTTCTTTGTGAATGTATGTAAATAAGCAGTTAGATATAGAAAACTGCACCAGTGAGTATCTTTTGATGGATCTTAGCCTAGGATCTGACCGCAAAGTCAAAGTCAGATCCTAGGATCTGACCGCAAAGTCAAAGTCAGATCCAAAGTCAGATCCTAGGATCTGACTTTGCGGTCAGATCCTAGGCTAAGATCCATCAAAAGATACTCACTGGTGCAGTTTTCTATATCTAACTGCTTATTTACATACATTCACAAAGAAAATAAAGAGGCATGTTGTCAGTAATTCATAGAATAAAAGAACAATGTTCATTTTACTCAAACATAGAAAGAGTAAAATCAGAGAAACTTACATTTTTCCAGGGTGTATCTACTCACTTTGAAACAGAATCAGACCACATCATGCCTGCCAACATCTGCCAACATTTGCCCCGGAAATTAAAATAAAATCTACTCAAAACTATGCATTTCCATAAAGGATCTGACTGTAAATGACCTTTTATGGTCAGATTCTAGGATCTGATCGTAAAGTCAGATACTAGGATCTGATCGTAAAGTCAGATACTAGGATCTGATCGTAAAGTCAGATTCTAGGATCTGATCGTAAAGTCAGATACTAGGATCTGATCGTAAAGTCAGATACTAGGATCTGATCGTAAAGTCAGATTCTAGGATCTGATCGTAAAGTCAGATACTAGGATCTGATCGTAAAGTCAGATACTAGGATCTGATCGTAAAGTCAGATTCTAGGATCTGATCGTAAAGTCAGATTCTAGGATCTGATCGTAAAGGATCTGACTGTAAATGACCTTTTACGGTCAGATTCTAGGATCTGATCGTAAAGTCAGATTCTAGGATCTGATCGTAAAGTCAGATACTACCCAGGTGAAAAAAAGTATATTTCAAACATACTTAAATTTGTGAAAGTACACTTTAAGTATACTAAGTATTAAGTGTACTACAGATAAGCATATCTGAAGTATACTAAAAGTGTACTTGTACCAATTTGGAAATTAGAACTTTAAACACATTTAAACATAATTTTACCAAAATACACTTTTAATATATTAAATAAAAGTATACTTTAAGTGAACAAAATATATATTTGCCCAAGTGTAAATATACACTTTCTCAAGTATATTTAAAATATATTTTGTGTATATTTAAAAACATATGCTCAAAATAAAAAAATTTAAAATTCACTTAACACTACTTTAGATTATTCATTTCATCCATCCGTCCATTTTCTGCCGCTTACCCAGGGTCGGGTTGTGGGGGCAGCAGCTTCAGAAGGGAGGCCCAGACTTCCCTCTCCAGCCTCTTCCAGCTCCTCCAGGAACCCCAACCCCTGGGTTTCCCCTCCTCCCGGTGGGACATGAACTCCTCACCAGGGAGGCGTCCAGGAGGCATCCTGACCAGATGGCCGAGCCTCAACTGGCTCCTCTCGACGTGGAGGAGCAGCAGCTCTACTCTGAGTCCCTCCTGGATGACCGAGCTTCTCTCTCTAAGGGAGAGCCCAGCCACCCTGCGGAGGAAACCCATTTCGGCCGCTTGTATCCGTGATCTCGTTCTTTAGGTCATGACCCAAAGCTCATGGCCATAGATGAGGGTGGGAACGAAGATCGACTGGAAAATCGAGAGCTTCGCTTCTTGACTCGGCTCTCTCTTCACCACGACGGATCGGTACGGCGCCCGCTTCACGGCAGACGCTGCACCAACCCGCCTGTCGATCTCCTGCTCCCCTCTTCCCTCATTCGTGAACAAGATCCCCAGATACTTAAACTCCTCCACCGGTGTCAAGTACTGCAAGACTGAACTGAACCGTGTATGAACAAGTTCATTCAGGTTGCAAATGATCGACTGTTGGTCTGAGACGCATCAATTTGTTCAGATTTATGATTAACCAGCCAGAGGACGAATGAAACCATTCAACGTTTCCCTTTGCAAAATATTATTTCACCTCAGCAGGTGTGACTGAAGCTTTCTTATTAAAACAGGACAACTCAGTGAAGAAGAAATACAACCAATTAAAATAAAAGGTGTGAAAGACAGAACTTTAAGACCTCCAGGAAGCCTGAGATTATTGATCCGGAGGAGTTTGGAAAGGAAACGTATGAGGGATAGATGGAGGAATGTCCATTCTGCCTTTAAAAGCATTTTTATGTAAAGTTTAGTGGAAAGAATGTTTCTAAAACAGAAATTATTATTTTTGTTATATTTATGTTGGATTGTTTGTGAGAGAGCAAAATAAATGAAAAAATATTCTTATTTTTTTTGTAAGTAACATTTTGGACTCTTTACTTACGGAGTTTGACAAGAAAGGACACCAGTACCCACAATGCAATGAGGTAGGGGGTCTCCACATGGTGCCATTTAAAGGTGACGATGGAGATCCCGGTGGCATTGTGTCCGCCGTCGTGTTCATGATGGGATTCCTGCGGCGCCACAGACGAGATGCAGCAGAGCAGCAGAACCAGGATCATCATCGGGACAAATCAGAACCGCAGGAGCCGCTCTCTGATCCTTCTATCTGCCGTTCATCACTGCTCTGACTCCATCCTCATTCCTGAAGCGTCGCTGGCTCAGGAGCGCAGCTTTTTGTAGCAGCGGTGGGAGTGACAGACTGCTCTGGTTACTCAGTCACGCCTCGCCCCTTTGCTCTGTTTGTTCTTTCTGGTCCCAAACAGATCTTTCAGTTTTACAGAGACAGAGTTTTGTATGATGGAGCAGAGGTCAGAGGTCACTGGTTTGGAGCTGGAATGACGTCCGTTCAGGAGGTTTTCACATCGTCTTTTACGCCTCACTAATGATTGACCTTCATGTTTCTCAGTTTTGGTTAAAGACTCCGGATGTGAGTGAAATAACTGAGCCGTCTTCACAGGCTTCCAGAACAAACCGCAGATATTTCCATTTTAATTCATTCTGCTCTTCTACATTCAGATTTTTATTAAATAAACCAAAACTATTTAAGTTTTAACTTCAGTATTTTTGGTCTAGTTTCTAGTACAAATGCCTTTACATTTAGAATAATACAAAACTCACTTATAAATACATTTACAGGAAGAAATAGATTTTTTTAAAGCAAATATTCCTTAATATTGATTTTAAAAAGTACTAGTTGCATCAGCAGATTATTTTTGTTTTAGCGAAACATTTTCCCATGTTTATAAGTGAAATAATCTGGCTGTGAACTGATACTTGTTCATTTAAAAGTACCAGTGATTGACTGGGTTTGTTGCGGTACCAGCTGGCTGACCCGGTTTGTTCTTTTTGGACCAACAGAGCCGTTCTGTTGGAGCAGAACAAAGAGCAGCGCTCTCACCAGACAGACAGGATTTGTTCTCACGCTGGAGGGAAGAACTCCTCAGAAGGAGAACAACCTTTGAGTCGACGCACCTGGTGTCATCTGGAGTCGGTAGTTCTGTTGGACCCGACTCAAATCAACACAGGTTTGGACCACCAGTTAAAATCATAAATCAATATTAAACAGTACAGTTGAAACAGAAATCACTCAAATTCTTGAGATATAGCTAGAAACTTAAAAAGAACCATGGACGGATGGACGGACGATCCAACCAGGTCAGTTTTTATTCTTTGACCTAATTAAATCATATATATTTTTCCCAGAAGATAGAAAAGTTGTAAATCTGAACATTTTGTGATGCAGGTAACATATTAACTACTCATAACTAATTGACAGAACCCCATAAAAATCCTGAGTGATTTATCTGACCACACGCTGCATCCAGGTGGTTCCTCTTAACGTCTTAATGTTTAAAGCCAATTTAGCTCATTATTCTCTTTATAGGAAAATATAAAACATCATGTAGAGGCGGAACGGCAGGGACAAAAATAAACACGGCGGGTTAACCAGTAACTCCTGACTGGAAGGCCTGAATCCCAGAATAAAGTGACTGGAAGACCGAGGAAGGGGACGCGTAAAGTTAACGAGTCGGACTCGTAAATGTTTGAACACGTAGAAATTCAGTTTATAGATCCGTCTGTGGAAAATAACCGAACACTGAAGAAAAACCAAAACATAAAAACCACGATGGAATCAGGTTTCCACACTGCAAAAACACAAAATCTGGTTTCCAGTGCAGATCTCTTAAAATAAGA
Source organism: Poecilia formosa (assembly GCF_000485575.1). Classification (NCBI taxonomy): domain Eukaryota; kingdom Metazoa; phylum Chordata; class Actinopteri; order Cyprinodontiformes; family Poeciliidae; genus Poecilia; species Poecilia formosa. The sequence goes on along the minus strand of NW_006800051.1, from coordinate 1,683,649 downwards.
CGAAAGTCACTTTTCAGCAGGATATATGAGCTTGTTCTGAATCAATAATTGCTTAATACCAATAAAAAAGTTCTGCACTTGCTGATTATTCCAGTTATTACATGGAAAAATGTCTTGTTATAATTATAACTAGAACTTTTTAAACAATATTAAGGAATAATTTACTTTAAACAAGCTCCTGTTTCTTGTTGAAAAGTACTTGTCAGTTTTTGCCTTGTTTTAAGAGTCCTATTTCACTAGAAATTAAACCAAAAATGACTTGCTAGGATTTTGTGTTTTTGCAGTGCAGAGCTCTGACTCTTCCTTTCAGCCCAGACTGGTATTAAACTTTGTTCATACAGTAAAAACCAGTCAATAAAATGATATCTATGTGTAAATAAGTCGTCCCTGCAGCTGATCAGAGTACAGTAGCACTCAGAGTTCCTCTGTTTCACCTCTGTGGCGGTTATGCAATGATTGAAAGCCTAGTTAAAGGCCGGCCACTGTCCTGCAACTTATTAGTTAATAAAACGTTGAAGGCGTTCATGCTCAGCAGCGCGGATCGCACCCGTATTATTTACAGCATTTAAATCACATGAAACCAACACATGAGGCGTCATGCAGCGGGCCTGGAGGAGCGGCTTCATCACCCGCCGTCACAGGCTGGCACCTCTGACGCATAACGAGCAGTCAGTATGCTACCTGCATGAGAGACACCTCCAGTTCAGAAAAACAGAAGCTACAGAGCCAGTTTCCACTCAGAGGGGAGTTTAAATGAGATCACAGTCCTAACAGTCATGTTTCCAGATGACTGAGGAACCTGGAGTACCCTGGAAGAAGCCACACATCCACTGGGAGACACACACACTATGCAAGGCAACTACTCCACTAATTAACAAAAAATAAATAAATAAATTACGCATTTTCTATTTTAATTTCGGCAGTGTTTTTTTCATCTTAAGGGCAAAATGACAATAATTCATATCGGCCTCGGTCTGGGTTCGGTTGAAGTGAACTCTGGTTTGGTTTGAATGTGAACGCCAAGCGGACCAAAGACTGCTCCAAAAGCAGGAAGTGGACTACAGTGCAGGGCATTCTGGGTAAATACAATGAAAGCTAACATGTTCGCCTAGCGCTAGCAGCAGAAATGGCTCCTGGTCTTTAGCCAAAGACTACAGAGAAATCCTCCAACCGCTAAAATCTGACGCCTCCATCTTGTTTCCATCAGAGGTTTTTGTGTCGTTTCCTTCAGTGGTTCTTGGTGCAGCGCCCCCACAGGCCAGGAGGGGAACAGGCTGGTTTGACTCAGAGCCACTGCAGCTGGAGGTGGAGCAGATGATGGAGTTCTGGTTCCAGTAGAACCGGGTCAACTGGACCGTCGGGAGGAAAACGCTTCCAGCAGTTTTGTTCTGATGTAAATGTGAATCCCAGAACAATCAGATACAAATGGCACAAATTTAACTTTAGGTGGAGGTTTTTTGCAGAACCCGTCTTAGAACCTCCAGGTCCGGTTAGATGAGTGGAGAGCAACTCCAGGCCTCCTGCAACCTTCACATGTGTCCCTGCTTCAACAACCTGAGTCAAATAATGAGGTCGTTAGCAGGACTGTGGAGCAGCTGACTGCACTGAGGAGGAGATTCAACAATTTGATTGCAGCGTGTTGAACCTGAGAGACATCTAAGAGCTGCAGGACCTGGATTGTCCACCTGGGTTAGATGGACCTGATTCTCCCACTGGGACGTGGACGACGTGTCGGCGCTCGGTCCCGCTGTGCATCGCTCCGACCTGACCCATATTTATGTCGGCCCTGGCGAACACTGCGACACACGCTCAGTCATTTACATTGTCCACAGAAATGTGACCCTTTACGCCTGTTGTGTATACAAGGAGTCACTAATGGCCATGTTTTGGGGTCAGACCTGGAGAACACAGGAGGTCCACCTGCAGAGGTCAGGCAGGATGTTTGACCTCTTGTTCCTGTGCTGCAGACACGTTCTGACTGTTTTTACAAGAACGTCCCTGGTTTTGTTTTAACCTGCCGCTGATCTAACAGGCATTCAGGCATGAAAAAGGTCCAAAACTCAAGTTGTGTCAACACACAGCAGAGAAGTTGGCAAAGAAACAATTTCAGCGTTTTATCACCAGCAGACTGTCAGAAAGAAACACCTTGTGTTTCTCTACCTGAACAAGACACCAAACAGAAACAGCAACCAGACTGAAAATCATCGATAAAAAGCCCAGAGTCCTGAGAACAACTTTAAAATATTCCTGAAGGTCTGGATCTCAGGAAGTGGAACGGTTGGAAGTCTTTACGCGCTCCGTATCCGCTGCTGAGACGTTTACAGGAACAGTGAAGGACAAGTTGGCACTAAAGGATTTCTGGAAATGCCACAGAGGGAAACTCTTCATGTTTCAAACTGAACCAGCTTCCTGCATGTTCTTATTTATAAACCCTGGAAAAACGACTCGGCTGGAAAAGATCCGTTACGCTAAAGCGCTGATTATAAATGTTATTTATGCCAAGCCTCAAGGACTAATTGTAAATGTTCCTGGGTTTACTGCTTCTACGTTTATTTCCTCCGTCTACAAGGTGATATTTAATGTTTAAATATGATATTTAATGTTTAAAGTTCGGCATTTTCACATTTATCACTAAATAAAAGCTCCTTTATTTCTCACTTTCAACAAAAAAACTACTTAAAGAATAATTTTGACCTTTGACACTCAAGCTGTTTATATGTTTTAGCTTGTTGCAGGAATTAAGTAAAATTAATAAATGCATGTCAAACTTTAAAAAATGCTCTGAACACTTTGAAAGTTTAAATAGGATCATGAATAGCATTTAAAAAACAAATGAACTAAATAAGAAGTTGTTTTGGTTTCTGTCTGGAAAATGTTGATGATTGTCAGTAGTGGAATTTAATTAAAATTTCTGCACCAAAAAATACATTTTCTGTTCATGGAGAATATTTTAATTCACTTCAGTTCTGCTCAGTCCAGTTTTTTGAAGCTCTTCTGTTTTTTTGATCTGTAGAAAGTTTTACATATTTGCATCCGATGGAGAAACTTTTACTTATTTCTGACATTCTTTGCTCATAATGTAGAAAGTTTTACTCTTTGTCTTTCGTACCTGATGTAGAAAGTTTTATGTATTTGTGGTATTTTGTTTCTCTGGACTCACCCAGTTTGCAGAGCCAGGACACCAGGACCCAAAGCGCCACCAGGTACGGCACTTCCACATGGTGCCATTTCCACGTTACGATGGGCAGAGTGGTGATGGCGGCCGTCTCGTGCCCTGTCCCAGTGGTCTCGTTCCCGGTGCTGGAGGACACCGGGGTTTCGCTGTTGGCCAGGCTGGAGGCCGCCATCAGCAGGCAGAGGAGCAGCGCCGACCTCCAACGCTCCGCCATGTTTGCTGGAAAACGTCTGCTTCCTTTCAGCCGCTCAGATCCGCACTCTCATTCCTCCTGACCTTTGACTTCTCTGCGAACATCCAGACTCTGTTTCTCAGAGAGTATGGTGGCCCGCTGTCTGGCGTCCTGCTGGTGGGGATCAGGTTTTCTACCACAGCTGAAGCTCAGCCCATCCTGATGCTCCACCTTCTCCACCCACGTCTCACCTGGACCGGCTTGTTTGGCCACTTTCCTCGGAGAATCCACTGATGCTTTTGTTTCTTTATAAGCTGAGAATCGGGTTAAATTGCTTTGGGTTGTTTATTACGGCTTATTTCTATTTCATTGTGACTTTTTGTCTAATTTATTTAGTTTTAGTTCATTTTTACAGTGTGTGCTACACTCTAAAAAGAAAAAAGTTGAACCAACTTAATTGAATTGCTTCTGTAGGTAACAAGCAATTCAATTAAGTTTATCCAACTTAATTTATTAGGTTTAACCAATTCAATATATTATAATCATCCAACTCAATTTGTTAAGTCAGTCTTACTCAAATCATTTAGTTTACTTCAAAAATGGTAAATAAACTTAAATAACACTTTTGACCACTGACAGCACATATTAACACATTTATTTAATGCTCAGATTGGTTGGCAACTTGGGATTAAGTACCCAGGGGACACATTAACATATGGCAGGAGGAAGCTGGAATCGAACTGACAACCTTCCGATTACAAGGCAACTACTCTATCCACAGAGCCACAGTCGCTTACTGGGAATGTGTCCCTGTAAGCTTGAGTCATTGTGTCAGACATGGGACACAAACTGAATTATTTCAAGTAAAGTCAAAGTGAAAAAGGTTATTTAAGGAAAAGATTTGTGTATTTAGATGACACTGTAAAAAGATGATTTAAATTTAGTTTGGAACTTCTTAAAAGTTTGAGTTGACTTTCTGTAGAATTAAATCAAAGAGATTTTAAATGTTTATTAGAACAAAATAAATGATTTGAGTAAGAATGACTTAAATTTGTCATGTTAAACCCCCTTATGAATTAAGTTATAAAAACTTAGCAAATTGAGTTGGAAGAACTTAGTGAATTGAGTTGGATGATCATAATAAATTGAGTTGGTCAGACTTAGGATACAAAACTGGCGTTGAACTCAATTGTTTTAAGTAAAGTCAAAGTGAAAAGTTCCTTCAGGTTAAAGATTTGTAAGTTTTTAGTTGAATGAACACAAAAAAAGTAAGTTGTCATAGCAAAAGCAAAAGAATTAAGTTAAATTAATGTAAATAAGTCCATAAGATGAACTACAGCCCAAAAACACTTTTTAGAGTGTAGTTCTCATTAGTTAAGTGTTAACTAATAATAACCAGGACTTGATATCTTTATCAGCTATAGTTGTCTTATTTCTTTGGCTTTTTTAATTTCGCACAATTCAAAAATGTTGAATTCTGCAGGTAACTTTGATCATGTTTACCATTTTAAGACATTTATTTAACTGTTGAACGACCAGCTGACTGGCCTTTTCTCCCAACTTCTGCTGCTGCACTTTTGTGGACTAAATGTTTGAAGCGCCGTCATTTTCAGTCAGCTGATGTAAACAAACGTCACATAAGCTTCAAAGGCTGACAAACAGATTCATTAACAAAAACACAGGAAGTCATCCGTAATGTCAGTCTGTCTTAGTTCAACTAATGGATGGTTTGGTTCCAGTCAGTCATAGTTTTCCCTGTTAATTACCGTATTTTTCATTTCAGTTAACCAAAATGTTTTCTCAGTTTCAGTTTTAGTAAATCTGTTACTTTTATTTGACTGTAATAACTTTGCAGAGTAAGAAGCTGATGTTGGACCTCAGTTACAGATCAGATGAGTTTTGCTTCAGTTTGTGGAAGATAAAAAAGTTTTAAACATGATTCCAGGTTTCCATCATCAGTATTTCAAAACATATTCTAAGTTAATGTAAAAATAATCAGTCATGATCACAATCTCACTAAATGCTGCTTTTCTTAAGAAAATATGATCGTTTTTGATTAAATCCAATTTATTCTCAACATTTCATCGCCTCTAATTGCAGCAGATTATTTATTAAAATGATCTTTTTATAGTTAGTTTTTATTTACATAATTATTTCTGCAGTAGAGCAGAAATATTTCATATTTAAATGAAAAATTAGTTGCAAACTTATGCTGAAACTTTAACAGAGAAAAAGTTTAGATCAGAACCAGATCTGATTATTTTCTCCAGTAACTTAAAACACTTTTAACATGAACAGATTATCATGTTTAAGATGTTCAAAGGAACTTCGAGATGCAAAGCCGCGTGGCAGGAAGACCAGCACTGCAGAGTGGTGGCAGCATGATGCTGTGGGAGCAGGGAAGCTGCTGCTGCTTTCTGTTGGTCCGTCTCATTAAATCCCAATAAAACACGTTGACCTTTGAGCCTGATGGCGTTCAAGATCTTAAAGGGCATGAATAATTAGTTTCTGTGTGAGAACTCTGGCAGAATGGAGGTTCTGGACGACCCAAACGGGTCAAAGCACAAACTGGAAAAGATCTGACAAAAACAGGAGAAAACTGGGCGGCTGTCAGAGCCGAAGACGGACATGAGGGAGATTCTTCAGACGCTTGTTTTGCTTTGTGCTGACCTTTGACCTGTGTAGACCTCAGCCTGGGTCAAAGCAGAACATGATTCTTCGTTGTTTGGCTGATTACTGATTGGTAAAGATGATTGAAGAGCCGTAAAGAGTAACAAGTTTTTCTTCTACCTGAATGATGATGTTCCACTCTTGAGTACAATTTCTGATTACTCTGAGCTCCTGTAACTTATTCAATGACCAAAGGACACACTTCAAACAGAAATGCACCAGAAACAGACATATAATTTATGTCAGAGTGAGACCTCTCGTTCATACTCCAGCTCTGGCCCAATGTTATCCGCCTTTTTTATTACTATTTCAGTTAAACATATTAATTAAGCTGTGATGGTGTTTTAGAGCCACTGTAGACAGAAAAAAGAGTAAATCTTCATCAAAAAACCTACAAAAATTTCTAGAAACATTTGGAAATTTCTGAGTTTGAAAATTTGTCAAGAAAAAAAAAAGATTTTCAGATCAATTTCAGAAATTTTCTAGAAAAAATTAGGAAATTTCAGATTGAAAAGTTGAACATTTCATAGAAAAACTCAAATTATGAGATTTATTTCAGAAACTTTTGAGAAAAAACATGGACATTTCTGTGTGAAAAATTTAACATTTTCAACTTTTGAAACTTTTTTTCCAGGACAAATATACGGCTGTTGGCCTTAAAGCATTGCTACTTGTATTTTACTTTTTAGTTAATAATCTATGATTTCCTGCTTTCTGTTAAATTAAGTATTCACTATTTTCCTCACAATAAAAAAGTTAAATTTTTCTTTTCAGGCTTCGTTTTTCCCAGTTTGCCAACAAATATGGCGGCCGTCATCTTTCTGTCGTGTTTCACATGCAGGTGCTAGAACCGAACTTGGCACAGATAACTGTTGAAGCTCACAATTAAAACCATGCTGAATGAGTTTGTAGTTCTGACAGCAGGAAACCTGAAAAACAATTAAAAACAATGTGACACAGAAGCAATTACCCAGAAAAACATTAGAGTGTTTCCTTCCACTAAATTAGGGGTGACAAAGCAACACAACACTGCAAAATATTAGCAAGAATTTTGGTCCATTTTCTAGTGGAAATGTCTTAGTTCACTCAAAATGAGACCAAAGTAACTTTTCAGCAACGTGTAGGAGCTACTTTAGAGTCAACGATTCCTTAATTTTAATGAAAAAGTTCCATTGACAGATTATTATAACGTGAAAAATGTCTTATAAGTGGAATAATCTGCCAATGGAACTAGAAAAATAAATCAATGTAATGAAATAATTTATTTAAAACAAGCTTCTATTTCTTGCTGTAAAGTTAGAAATACAGTAAGAATAAGTTAGTTTCATTTCCACTAGAAACTAGACCAAAATTACTTGCTAAAATTTTGTGTTTTTGCGGTGAAAGTTGTGGATAATCCTGTGAATTATCCTGAATGATCCGGTTTTCAGCCTTTTTTTGTTTCAGTAAAAATCTATTGAATTTGTTTTCTGCCCTTTTATTTTGACAGACTCATTTAAAGCCCAGTTTAACTTCTTATGTAATGAAAGTGTATTTGTGTGTAAGTGAAACGTTTCCTGGAGGAACCGGTCCAGTCCCGGTTGGGATTTGAACCCTCGACCTTGCTGCTGTGAGGCGCCGCTTCAAACTCCTTGAGCAGAAACTAAAATCTTTCAGTTTCGTCTTTTCCCAGGAAGTCGTGTGTTTACGGTACAGCTCTGTTGACTGTTCACTAGAGAACCTGCTGCATGAAGCCGGGCCGAACTGGGTCGAACTGGACCCGGGCCGAACTGGGTCGAACTGGACCCGGGTCGAACTGGGGCCGGGTCGAACTGGACCCGGGTCGAACTGGGTCGAACTGGACCCGGGTCGAACTGGGTCGAACTGGACCCGGGTCGAACTGGG
>NW_006800051.1:1648932-1674907 GCF_000485575.1 Poecilia formosa | reverse complement strand
TGGGTCGAACTGGACCCGGGTCGAACTGGGTCGAACTGGACCCGGGTCGAACTGGGTCGAACTGGACCCGGGTCGAACTGGACCCGGGTCGAACTGGGTCGAACTGGACCCGGTCGAACTGGGTCGAACTGGACCTGGGTTGAACTGGACCAGGGTCGAACTGGGGCCGGGTCGAACTGGGTCGAACTGGACCTGGGTTGAACTGGACCAGGGTCGAACTGGGGCCGGGTCGAACTGGGTCGAACTGGACCCGGGTCGAACTGGGGCCGGGTCGAACTGGACCCGGGTCGAACTGGACCCGGGTCGAACTGGGTCGAACTGGACCCGGGTCGAACTGGGGCCGGGTCGAACTGGACCCGGGTCGAATGGGGCCGGATCGAACTGGACCCGGGTTGAACTTGACCCGGGTCGAATGGGGCCGGATCGAACTGGACCCGGGTTGAACTGGGCCTCCATCGGCGATCTGAGGCCATCAGGGAGGCGAAGGCAGCATGGCTCAAGCATGGGTGTTCAAAGTGAGGTGCGGGGGCCATTTGCAGCACCTGGACTGATTTCTTTTTTGAGCCCCCCTGGACCAAAATTCAAGTAAATTATTTAGTAAATTATTAATTTAAAACTACGACTTTTCAATGATTCTGTTCACTACAACAGAAAGTGATCCTCTGGTTCCCTTATGTTGTCATGGTAACTAGTTGTTGACTTCTACTCTGCAGTTCATCCAGATCTGCTTTTAGTTTCTGTATTAAAACCTGGCTGTGGTTTCAGATGAACTCTGACCTAAATCCTGATTTTATTGCTGAGAACACAGTAAATATTTTCTAGTTTTGTTCAACTGCTTTTCATTTAACAAGAAATCAATCAGCTTTATTTACCTTTAGGTAGATTTGATTACAGGGAGGCGAGTCAGCCTTCAAAGTGCTCAATATTTAAAATATATAAAAAGATCAAAATAAAATGTCTCAAATACAGCATCTTCATCAGGACAAGATAGAAAAAATAATAATTTCTTATTATTTGTTTAAAGCAGTTTATGTGTTTATTGAGGAGGTTAAAATATCTACATTTTTGGCGATTTTAGTTTTTAAAATCTAAAAGAGCACTTTTGTGCTGATAAAAAGTTTGGACCCCTGAGGCAAGGAGAAAGCCTTTTCTGTGTAAAAACAAAAACAAGATGGCTGCCGGAATGAGGTCAGCAAATTTGGACGAAGGACGAGATTTATGGGACAAAGTCCTGTGGACAGACGAGACCAGAGTGGAAATGTTGGACCAAGGATCATTTAAATGTGAACATCAGTAGCAGACTTCCTGTGTTTCTCTGAGTCCACATTTGGAGCTGAAGGTGGCTAGTTAAAGTAAAGCATTCAGGAACAAAGAAAACACGCATTGATTGGTTAAACAGTCGAACGCCGGCTGATGGATTCAGTTCAGTGACTCGGCGTTTAGTTCATCCTCAACAACAAACAGTAAAACTCACAAACTTAATCTATGATACTGAAACGTCCAGGAATAAAAGCCTATTATTATTTACATATGAGTTTTTCCTTCCACTCAACTCTGGTTTGCAACCTCCTCTTCCAGACCAACAAAGGGAGATTTAATCTCTTCTGCTGTCTGTCTGTGCGCAGCATCTACATCAAATATCTACACCAGAAATCCCCCACTAGGAGCATTCAGCTTCTATGCACCACAAACCTGGAATAAACTTCCAGAAAAGTGTAAAACAGCCGGAATATTGATTTCCTCTAAATCTAGATTAAAACCCAGCTGGTTGCTTTTGAACTGTAATAAATGAAATATTGACCAACATGTTTATTGATGATTGTGAACGTGGCACTCGTCAAAATGTAATGTTTGCTTCTGGTTTTCTCAGTTGTTGGTGTTTTCATGACTTTGTATTTTCGTGTTTTTATGATCTAAATCACTTATTGCTACACAAATAAACTTGATTGATTGATTGATTGATTGATTGATTGATTGACTGAAAAGTGATTTAATCAAATTTCTCTGTCCATCTCACACTGATTGACTCATTTTGCAAACTAAAATCAAATTACATGATTTTAGTTCAGCTTCCTTTAAAAATAAGACATTTAATTAGTTCCTATGTTTTCCTGCAGTTTGACGGTGCGGTTCCTGGCTGAGACGTGGCCTGTCCTGCGGAGCGGAGGGGGTTTCATTAGAGCGTCAGCATGACTAACGCCATGTGATGCAGGCGAGTCGCTCCGTGGTGTTGGATAAACAGCCTCAACGCCGCTACTGCTGATCCGGGTCCAAAGAGACACATCGGGTTCGACGGCTGACTGGCTCAGAATGAGCTCCATCATGCTGATTCACTGGACAGGAAACACCTGACCAAGATGGCTGCCGACTCCTGCCTGAGGGTCAGAAGGTCATCTGGAGAGCCTTCCAGCATTGACCTTTAACCTCTATCTGGATTCTGTGGATTAATCTTTACTTCTTGAAGAACAAAGATCGATTCAAAGTGTTGAACCCCGATCCATCGTTTACTCAGAATTTCAGAAACTTAAGCCGATATCTGGGAAGATTAATACATTTTTTATGTTTTGGCTTTTCATTCCCATGAAAACTTTGTTTTATAGTGAAGATTTAAAATAAAACTGTATTCGTGTTTGTGTGTGCTCAAGGGAAAGCAGAGATTTAGAGTCCCAGTACGTCCTCATACTTGATTTGACATGATTCCAAGTGGTCTCGTGTTTTAATAAGTTTATATTCTAATATTCAATTTAAAGGTAGTTTAAAAAGTAAACTACTACTGGGCAAAAAGTAAAACCATTTAAAACTCCTAGCTTCCTGTTTGATTTCAAAAGAAAGGAAGTGGAGGTTATTTTGAAGCTATCTGATTGGCTGACATGTTGCGCAACACTGCCCCCTGTGGGTGTGGCATGTTTATGTCAACGATCAGGCCGGATTGGGTGAAAACTTTTCTGAAACTGAGGCTTTATGTACAATGTTTTTTAAATGACATGGCGGATTAGTTTTTTTTTCTCTCTCTCTTAAAAAAACAACATGTACAAGGTCTTAGGTTTGAATCTGAAGTAATTATATCTGTAATTATATCTGACTTTAAAAAAGTTTTTTTAAAAGCTTTACTTTTTAAAAAACAACTTAATGCAGCCACTAAGCCGGTCATTTTGTGTCTTTTGTGCCGGTCCCAAGCCCGGATAAATGCAGAAGGTTGCATCAGGAAGAGCATCCGGCGTGAAGCATTTGCCAAATCTGACATGCGAGTCAAGAATATGATCTCCAGTATACCGGATCGGTCGAGGCCCGGATTAACAACGACCGCCATTGGTGCTGGTGACCAACAGGGTACCAGTGGAAATTGGGCTACTGTTGGTCAGCAAAGAAGAAGGGGAGGAAGACATGTTCATAGACAGAGAGAGAAGAGAAAAGGTAAGAGTGTAGAACTGAGAGTACAACTTTGAATGTTGGGACTATGAGAGGAAAAGCTAGAGAGTTGGCTGACATGATGCAGAGGAGAAAGGTGGACACATTGTGTGTCCAGAAGATCAGGTGGAAAGGCAGTAAGGCTAGAAGTCTAGGAGCAGGGTCCAAGCTGTTCTACCAAGGTGTGGACAAGAAGAGAAATGGTGTAGGGATTATCATAAAGGAGGAGTTGATCAGGAATATTCTGGAGGTGAAAAGAGTGTCGGGTAGGTTGATGAGCCTGAAGTTAGAAATTGAAGGTATGATGCTCAATGTGGTTAGTGGTTATGCCCCACAGATTGGATGTGAGTTAGAAGAGAAGGAGAAATTCTGGAGTGAGTCAGATGAAGTGATGCAAAATATCCACAAAGGTGAGAGAGTGGTGACTGGGACAGATTTTAATGGACATGTTGGAGCAGGGAACAGGTGATGAGGAAGTGATGGGCAGGTTTGGCATCCAGAACAGAAGGACAGATAGAGACAGGAACACAGGGTGACATACAAGAGCGGAGGTAGGAGCACGCAGGTAGATTACATCTTGTGTAGACGAGGAAATCTGAAGGAATTCAGTGACTGCAAAGTGGTGGTAGGTGAGAGTGTTGCTAAACAACACAGGATGGTGGTGTGTAGAATGACTCTGAAGGTGAGAAAGGTGAAGGGGGTAAAGGTTGAACCGAGGACAAAGTGGTGGAAGCTGAAAATAGAAGAATGTTGTGACTTTCAGGGAGGATGAAGTCAGGAAGGCATTGAAAAGGATGAAGAGTGGAAAGGCAGTTGGCCTAGATGACGTACCTGTGGAGGTATTGAAGTGTCTAGGAGAGTCAGCAGTAGAGTTTTTGATCCTAGAGAATCAGAGGATGCCTGAGGAATGGAGGAGAAATGTCCTGGTACCAATTTTCAAGAACAAGGGAGATTTCCAAAACTGTGACAACTCCAGAGGCATAAAGCTGATGAGTCATTCAATGAAGTTATGGGAAAAAGTTGTTGAAGCCAGACTGAGGTCAGAAGTGGACATCTGTGAGCAGCAGGATGGTTTCATGCCAAGAAAATGTACTACAGATGCAATCTTTGCATTGCGGATGTCGATAGAAAAGTCCAGAGAATGTCAGAGGAGCTGCATTGTGTTTTTGTAGACCTAGAGAAAGCATATGACAGGATTCCAAGAGAGGAGCTGTGATACTGCATGAGGAAGTCTGAACTATGTGAGAGTGGTGAAGGACATGTATTATAGCTGTAAGACTGTGGCGAGGTGTGCTGTAGGAGTGACAGAGGAGCTCAAGGTGGGACTTCACCAAGGATCGGCTCTGAGCCCTTTCCTATTTGCTGTGGTGATGGACAGGTTGACAGATGAGGTTAGACAGGAATCTCCATGGACTGTGATGTTTGACATGGTGATCTGTGGTGGGAGCAGAGAACAGGTGGAGGAAAATCTCAAGAGATGGAGGCTTGCCCTGGAAAGGAGAGGAATGAAGGTTAGCCGAAGCAAGACAGAATACATGTGTGTGAACGAGAGAGACCCAAGTGGAGACATGCGGCTACAGGGAACAGAAAGAAAGAAAGTGAAAGATTTTAAGTACTTCGGGTCAACAGTCCAGAACAACGGTGAATGTGGAAAGGAAGTAAAGAAACGTGTCCAAGCAGGGTGGACCGGGTGGAGAAAAGTGTCAGGTGTGATGTGTGATAAAAGAGTATCAGCAAGAATGAAGGGAAAGGTGTAGAAGACGGTAGTGAGACCAGCAATGCTGTTCGGTTTAGAGACAGTGGCAATGATGAAGAGGCAGGAGGCAGAGCTGGAGGTAGCAGAGATGAAGATGTTGATGTTAGGATTTGAGTTTTCTGTGTTTATTTTTGGGGTTTTTCTGTGTTTATTGTGATCCTGTTCCCTGTGAGTCTCTGTGATGTCCTGTCCTCCCTGTTGAATGAGCCCAGCTGTGTCTAGTTTTCCTGATTACCCTCCCTGTGTTTTTATACCCTCCTGTTGTCTTTCTCTCTTGTTGGATCCTTGTCATCTTATGTCGTAGTTTGCCAGTAGCGTGCGTCAGTCTGCTTTCCAGTAGAACTGTATAGTCCTGGTTTGCTAAGCTCTTGTTTCACATTGTCAGTTGCTACCGGTTGTTAGCTATGTCTAATTGTTCCTGCTGTGCTGCCTGACTTGGACTGTTTTGAGCTTTTAATCATTAAATTAATAATTTTCTTCACAACCTGGGTTCCTGCCTTCTCATCTCACCACCTCCCACAAACCACAAATCATGACAGTTGAGGTTCTCTTTGGGAGTGACTAGGATGGATAAAGTCAGAAATGAATACATCAGAGGAACAACTCATGTGATGTGTAGGAGATAAAGTCTGAGAAGCCAGACTGAGATGGTTTGGACATGTGGAGACAGTCCACATGTCCCTACCAGGATGGACCTACCAGGAAAGAGACCTAGAGGAAGACCTAAGAGGAGATTTATGGATGGAGTGAAAGAGGAGATGAAGGTGGTTGGTGTGAGAGAAGAAGATGCAGAAGACAGGGTTACATGGAGACGGATGACTCGCTGTGGTGACCCCAAAAGGGAAAAACCCGAAAGGAAAAGAAGATGTTTTTAAAAAAACAACTTCTTTAAATTAAAATTTGGAGAAATATTTATTTTATTTGGTTCAGATAATTACAAAAACCTGATACAATTTTTTGTAAATGTATTTACTCCTCTAAAGTTGTTTAAATTTAAATTTTTTGCCATACGACCGCAGACTGAAATATTTTACCTTTTTCTTTACAAATAAAAACTTAAAATTAAAGACTCTTCAAAAGTCTAGACTTAAATATTTTCCTCTATCTTTCTTTATAAAACATCTCCAGATCAGTCAGACTGGAGATGTTTTCAACTCTTGCCACAGATTCTCAGCTGGATTCAGCTCTGGACTTTGACTAGGCCGTTCTGGTGTCCTCTGATCACTTCCACATGTTGTTGTGGTTTGTGACAAACCGCAAATATAAAAGTCAGACTTATGGAGTCTATAACTCCGGTGGCAGTTGGTTGTGTTTTATTTAGGGACATGAGAGTAAAAGGGGTGGTGAGTAAAATGAGTTTTCATATTTTATTTGTAAAAACTTTTGAACACTTTGAATCTTTTATTTTCACTTCAGAATAGTGCTCTACTTTGTGTTGGTAGGCCATAAAGTCAGAATAAATTCAACATCCAGGTTCTGATTTAGATTTGTCAAAAACATGCCAAGTTTTGTGATAAAAATACATGTATATATTTTTATCATAATTAATAATATACAAACTTTTTCCACCTTTAATTGAACTCAAACCCTGTACAGACAAACTACAAAACAACCAAATGAAAACAGTGTAGAAAGCGTTCCATTAAATAAAGGTATTAGTCAGGAGAAGGAACAAAATTATCCTTTCATTGGTCCGTTAAAAATGTTCCATTTTCCAAAAAATAAGATTTTCACCTTTAACCAACTTTATCTTCACAGTTTGACTGCAAAATATTAACTTTTGAGGTGGAAATGTAAGAAAATCGGATTAAAATCCTGGGTGCTGTGGTGGCACAGGGGCAAAGCACAACCCATGTTTTGAGGCCTTAGTCCTCATGCTGGTGGTCACAGGTTTGATTCCTGGCCTGGTGACATTTGCTGCATGTCTTTCCTACTTTCAAACAAAAGCCACTAGAGCCAACAAAACCTTTTAAAATAAATAAAATCCTACTGCAGCCGTTTTTTCATCCTTTACTGCAGACATTGTTAAACAAATCTGAAATAAATAAATAAAACCGTCCTGATCGTGCCTCTGTGCTAACAGTTCAACCTGATCCGTTTGAACCACATTCCATTCATTCTGTCTTAAAATAAATAATTTACATTTAACAACCTGCAGCTGAAAGAAGCTGCAGGTTGTTTTTGCGTCTCGTATTGATTTGAAATACTTTTCCAGCCAGATCCCAGCCTGACACAAAGGCTCTTCTGGAGTAAATCGACAGCGCTGACCGGAGCTTCGTCCTTCAGTCATCGTCTAATGGCTGCTGGACAAAAAGAAAATCTGCTTTTACTCCAAACTGTCATCCTTGGTGTTTTTCACAGATTTAAACACCATGATGTGCGATGAACATATGTTGTGTAATTTATCAGTTAGTGTGAAAACAATGTTTAAGTTTCTTTCTATAAAGTTTTTGTCTGGCTTAATTTAATTCATAAAGCCAGACAGTATTTTAACAAGTATTTAACAGCATGTTGAAATACTGTAATTAGCTTAATTTTACATGATCTTGGCAGAATTTTGATATTTTTTATTTCTCTTTCAGATGAAACATGTTGTTTTAGATGAGTTTTATATAAACATACAAGTTTTAAAGATTAACTCCCTGAGAGATAATTATACATCACAAGAAAACGTCTGGGATTTAATTTAAAAAAATAAAAATATGTGTTTTACATCAATAATGTGAGATTTTAATTTTATTCAACCTCAATTATTTTTGTTTAATTTATTTTCATTTTAATTTATTTGGTCTAACATGATTTAATTTACTTTTAATTTACTTTAATTTTAATTTAGTTAAATTTAATCTTTGTCTGTTAAATTTAATTAGTTTTATTTTATTTCTTAATTTAATTGACTTTTATATTTAATTTAATTTTACATTTCATTTCATTTCATTCTTTGATGTATTTCATTTTAATTTGATTGTGTTCCATTGAATTTATTTTCCTTCAATTTAGTTTTGTTTTTTTATTTTCCTTTAATTTTAAATTATTTTGTTGAACTGAATTTTATTTTATTTTATTTTATGCTAACTGTTGCTCCTG
Source organism: Poecilia formosa (assembly GCF_000485575.1). NCBI lineage: Eukaryota > Metazoa > Chordata > Actinopteri > Cyprinodontiformes > Poeciliidae > Poecilia > Poecilia formosa. The sequence continues at coordinate 1,666,656 of NW_006800051.1, read as the reverse complement.
TTAGCTAACAACCGGAGGTGCGCGCGCTCCTACGGACGCGGGAGCGCGCGCACAGGAACCGTCAGAACATGAAGGAAGAAGAAGAAGATGCGGCTCGGTGAGTCTACATTCGGGTTTAAACACCACAGAATCGCATATTTGTTGCGTTTGAATGGTTTTTAATGCGTCAACTCGACGCGGATCGGTACTGTGAACCTCCAGCGACGACACCGCGTGTCTGCGGTACTTCACGGAGCTTATATTCCCAACTAAAGTCACCAAACTCGGTGTCGTGAGCGAAGTTGTCTCCAGGGGGAAATGGTCGCTCTCAGCCTTGAGTTTGTTTCAGAGTGAATCAGGAAATAAAAATTCAGTTGTTATGATTAGAAACGGAGCATTCTGGACAGGAAGCGGGACAGATATCGGTGTGCTGTTGACAGCTCCACGTCATCCATCAGCTGATGAACTGAAAGGACCACAGCGGCTTTTATTCTGGGAAAACTGGGACATCCGCTGGGAAACAAAGAGCTTCCCAATCCTGGAAGAGCAGCGTCTGAGTCCTGTTTAAAAAGCTGGAAGTCTGTGCTCATAGTTAGAGAGAAAAACTTTAAAACGACCGAAACTTTTGGAGGTAGAGGTGTGGCTTCAGGAAACTTCTCTGCCTCAGGTGGACCGGAAATTAATTACACCTACAAACTACATGGTTTGTGGTTTGTAGTTTTTTGTAGTTTTATTTTTCGTCAGTAGTTTTATACGTGTTACAGCAAAGTGGTTAAAGGTGTTTATGAATCCAAGCTCCAACTACTCTGGCTTTCTTCAATGTTTTAGGAATGTGTTTATTTGAATTCCTGCATTCTTGAGGTCAGACACTGATGTTGGACCTGGCTCACATTAGCCCGTCTAACTACCCATCAGGTTGAAGTCAGTTCTCTGAATTCATGTCTTTATAGACCTTGTGTTGTGTTATATGAAACTGTCTCCAAGATGTTGGATGCATGAAATTGTCCAGAATGTCTTGTGCTGAAAAATTAGGATTCCGTTTCACCAGAGCCACATTGTTGTTTAACAAACTAAATATTTAGTTAGGAAGCCGAAAATGTATCTTCTACCTAAATATTTAGTTGGGATGTAAATGTTTAGTTGCCAACTAAATATTTGGTTTGAAGCTAAATATGTAGCTATCAAGCTAAGTATCTAGTTAGCAAGCTAAATGTTTAGTTACCAAGCTGAATACTTTGCTTCTATCTAAATATTTAGCTGGAAGCTAAATGTTTGGCTTGTTAACTGAATATTTAGTTTGTATCTAAATATTTATCTCCCAAATATTTGCTAAACATTTAGCTAGTAAGTCAAATATCCAAATGAAATATAAGCCAGCTAATTGTTTAGCTTCCTAACTCAATATTTAGTTTGAAACTGACATTTCTAAATGAAGGAATGAATAATAATAATAACAATAATAATAACAATAATAATAATAATATGAAGAAGATAAGAGGAGCACTTCCTTCATTTGGTTAATTTCAGCTTTTTTGAGGATATGCATCACATTAATGGTTGAAAACATTTTGATAGAAGCAGCGATCTTCCATTCTAAGAGCTTTGTGTGGCAGGAACATGGATGAGTTGAAGCCTGTTGTTTCCTGTTGTAAAATATTTCTGCACAGATTTTCAGGGTTTTAAGTTTAAAACATATGAATCGTAATGTTTTGTTGTAAGAAAAACCCTGCATGAATATTTGTATGTGTTTCTGCAGGAAGCTGTCAATGTTTTTTAGAAAAATCTGTATAAAAACATTCAGACTTCTTATCTGACTCTAATCAAATACTGATTACCCGACATTTCCTCCTCATTTTAAAAGATTAACGCAGGATTTTTTTAGCTTTTCTGTTAGAGCTTCGGATGTTTCTCCTTATTGATCTGCGTGACACAACATTCAGGAAAATCAACACAAGTCCTGCAGAAAGATAAACCACATGAGTCTCTGACAGTCGGCCCTCACACCATGGCTGTCGGATTGTTTACGATTATTTAGCTTCAAACTTTTCCACATCTTCTCACTTTTCTACCACAAACTTCAATGTGAAAAACCAACAATAAGTAGAGACTAAATGTCAAATGGAAGTAAAATGATTTGTGCTTCCTTTTTTCTCTGATCAGTCAGATGTTGATGTTACATATAGATGTAATAAACAGGAAGTAAAGGCTGTAAATTAACATGGACCAGAGACGTTTTCCGTTCCTCTGGTAAGGCAGATGAACCAGATCAACCCTATACTGTACTGATGGAAGCAGAAACGGCTTTTAAGATGTTAAAGTGCGTTTTAGCTGCAGATGCATCTTTGCTACAAATGATCAAACATTCATCAAAAGGCTGCTGCTTTGGGAATAAAATGTTTGATTTCTTATTTAAAAAGGAACTGAAATATTTGTGTGTATTTTTTATGTAAACAAAAATTGCATAATGTGCCAGTTTTTAAATCTAATTAATACATTAATCGCCAGAATAATAGATTCTTCTTCAGAATAATGGATTAGTCGTTAGAAGAGCTGCAGCCGGAAGAGGTTGTAACGTGATAAATTGTTGAAGGGGTGTGAATATTTTCTGTATTCTGCTCTGAGCAGACTCAGTCAGCTTCTCTCATCGGTTCAAAGTCCTGCCTTGAGAATTCAACCCTTGACCGAACAGATAACACGAGTTCAGATTAATCAGCGCAATGGTGAGTAACAGGATGAGCCCAGCAGGACCTGTGTGTTTAACCTTGATGATTGTCTTCTTCTCTGCAGATACCGACCGCATCACATGTCTGCTGATAGCTCCACAGGCTGATATAAACTGCAGCTGCAACTTCCTTTCTCTGGTTTCCTCCTTCCAGACTCAGAGATGGACCACTCGGCTGTGTTCACAGCTCTGGATAAGGTCTGTGAGGAGAACATCTGTGTCCTCAGTGGCCCCTCCGAGTCGCCGTACGGCACCGTGACCAAGCGCCTGGTGGCGTGTATGAGGAAGATTCGCCAACATGGCCGCGCCCTGGAGCCGGTGGTTGCCAGCTTCACTGCCGTCTACCATCACTACGACTTCGACGCTCAGACGCCTGGAAACGGATACCGAACGCTGGTCAAGGTGAGGCGCACTTTCAGGATCTGTAGAAGTTCTGATAGACTCAGATGGTTGGGGAGCAAAACTGCAACATTTGTTTCATTCTGAGCCGAATGATTCAAATGCTTTGAAATACCTGTTCCCCTCCTCACCTGTGGGGGCGCTGTACCAAAAACCTCTGAAGGAAACAACACAAAAACCTCTGAGGAAGACGACAAACGGTTCAACAGTATAATCCATCCAACTGTCTTCATGCATGTTTATCCCTTGTGGGGTGACGAAGGTGCTGGTGCCTCTCCAGCGGCAGAAAGGCAGGGTCACCCCGGAGAGGCGGGGTCACCCCGGAGAGGCGGGGTCACCCAGGAGAGGCGGGGTCACCCAGGAGAGGCGGGGTCACCCAGGAGAGGCGGGGTCACCCTGGAGAGGCGGGGTCGACCCTGGAGAGGCGGGGTCGACCCTGGAGAGGCGGGGTCACCCACTAGAGGCGGGGTCACCCACTAGAGGCGGGGTCACCCTGCGGTCGCCAGTCGATCGCAGAACAAGAGATGAGCAGGACAGTCAATCATGCACACAGTCACAGCTCAGGGTAGAGAGATCGATGAGTGATTGATAAGTAAAATAATAAATAATTGGTGTGTCTATTATTTCTCCTCTGCTGCTTCAGGTGCTGCAGTCCTGCCTGGTGCACATCATCCATAAAGGCCGCTACATCGCCTCCAACTGCAGAGGAGCCTTCTTCAGGGCGGAGCACAACGCCGCAGAGATGGAGGCGTACTGCAGCGCCCTCTGCCAGCTGCGGGCGCTGCTCCACCTCGCCCAGCGGCTCCTCCACGACAACGCCCACGGGGAGCTGTACTCGTCGCAGGACGCCGACCTGAGCGATCGCTTCGTTCAGGAGTACAGCTCCATGCACAAGGCCTGCTTCTACGGGCGCTGCCTGGGCTTCCAGGTGAGCGTTACCTGTCCTCACCTTCATCCCTTAGGATTGATCTATGCTGTCTTTCATGAATTTCAGAATGACATTTGAAAATTTTCAACTTTTGAAACTCAAAATGTTTCAAACTCGGAGATTTCCTTGTTTTTTTATTAAAAAATGTCTGAGATTAATATCAGCTTTTGGGAGAAATTTCCCACTTTTTTCTCTCTCTGACAGTCTGAACACGCCGTCATAGAAATGGTTGCATCAGATTGTTTGTATTTCTCTTTTTTTGTTGTGTGACTGAATTGGGATAAATAAAGTTCTTGGCTAATTGATTGTTTGGTTTGGCAGTTCTCTCCTGCTCTGCGACCGTTCCTCCAGACCATCGTCATCAGCATGGTTTCCTACGGAGAGACGTACGGCAGACAGCAGTCTGGCATAGGTGAGGCTCTCTGGGTTTATTCCCACCAGCCCTGTTCAGTCCACTTTGATCCAACTCCAGTCCGTCTGCCGATAAAGTCCAGTCCGGTTGGTGACCTCTGACCTGTGGTCGTCCAAACCTCAATCTGGGTTCGGTTGAAGTGAACTCTGGTTCAGTTATTCTTCTTTCACATAGATTTATGCGTCCAGGTCAGTCTAACTGTTCATACGCCATGCTCAGAGGGTTTGGTTTGTTTGTGAAAGCTTTCCGCAGCAAAGATGTGAAAACAGCCTTTGACTGACGCTCCCGTTTTGATGTGATGCGTTTTCCTCTTCCTGCAGGAACGGCCGCTCTGTCCCTCCTCACCTCAGGGAAGTACGTCATCGACCCGGAGCTGCGAGGCGCCGAGTTCGAACGCATCACCCAGAATCTGGACTTGCACTTCTGGAAGTCCTTCTGGAACGTCACAGAGTCCGACATTTTATCAGTAGGCAGGGTCAAAAGCTGCTGAAGTCATCAGGTCGTCGGAGGAGCTCTGCTGCGATGCAGACATTCATTCCTCGTGTTTGTTTCCCCCAGGGTTTCACCCGGATCGCCTCCAACCCGGTGCAGGTCAACCTCACGCTGACCGTGCCTCCAGAAAGCCTGCAGCTCCCTCTGGCCTCCGACCCCACGCTGTCCACCAGCGTGTCGCCCCCCGTCGCCCACTGGGGCCCGGGGCCGGTCCACATGAGGCTGATCTCCTACGACCTGCGGGAAGGCCAGGTGAGCAGAGGCTCCCCCAGAACCTGCCGAGCCCCTGGCATCCCACCGTGTTTTCTGTTAAAAAGTGTTAAAAGTTCATCATAATTTAGAAATAACAGCTTGTGAGGCCAGTTGATCCATTAAGCTGTAAACGTAGATTAATCCATCTTTACTATCACTGTTACTGGTGTATAAAAAACCTTTTTATGATAAACAAACAATGCTTAGCCTGGTGGGGGGGCAGTAAAGCCTGGCAGCCCGCCAGGCTGATAACGCACTGGGGGAAACACTGATTCACTTGGAGCCGTAACTGAACGTCCAAGCAGGCGGTGCTGTCCGGTTTCGGTTCAGACAGGAAGCAGACCATGAAGGGAAACGATGCTCAGATTGTTTTCTGCATTAATCAGGCTGAAAATAAACAGATGAGTTGAAAGCAGGAGATTCTGCAGAGTTTCTGTTGGACCAGTTCTGCAGTGCTGTGAAAATCCACATTTAACCAGACCGTTATGAGGCCAGTCGGTTCAACAAAGCAATTAAACTGAACCTGAAATTCAAGCAAAGATGAGAGGCATACTTCCTCTAAAGTGTTTATTTGGCGTTTTAGCTAAAATTTAGCTCGCTTAGCTTCCCCTTGGTTAATTTTTCCAGATAAATTCAAAAGCACAAATTAACTTTGCTGCTTTGTAAACAAATCAAATACAAAACAAATCAGTTCAATAAAATTTCAGTTGAAATTTTATTGAACTGATTTGTTTTGTTTCCTGACTGTTATGAATTCTTCAAGTAGTTAGTTTTGAATAATTTTATTTAAAGAAACACAGGATGTGAAAATGGACAGAAGAGACCAGATGTAAACATTGAGGTGGTTGAATTTAGCGCTGTAGCGTTAGCTTCCTCTAAGCACCATGTTGTTGTTGTGGTTTAGCGCTAGCGGAGCTAATGTTTATGATTAGTTCGTTATTGTTATTATTGCATCCATCAGTGCCGACCAGTAAGAACGTCTCTGAGGTTTCGAGGCTCTTCTGATCATTTGCTCAACATCGTCATGTGCAAACACCGCGTTTATACACCTTTTGATTTCATTTCTTTGGTAACATTTTTTTTTGCATATTTCATAAACACTGATGTGTTGCTAGTGAACAGTTTCATTTGGAGACTGACAGACGGAGGATTTGTCTGATTTTTTTTAGCAATTTTGAATGTCAGTTGATTTTTTTGATAAACCCTTAGAAAACAGTTCAAATGCAATTTTACCAAATACTAAACTTGAAACAGTTTTAATGTCAGACATGATAAATATTAGTTTTCCTGTTGCTTCTGCCCCTGTTGCAACAATGCGGTGCTCCTTCCATATTTCAGGACAGCGAGGAGCTGCTGGGGTTTTCCCAGGGCGACGCGGCGCCCATCGCCTCGCCCCGTCTGCCCTGGGTGCAGAAGAAGCCGCCGTCGCCATGGCTCCTCATCCACTTCCACGGCGGCGGCTTCGTCGCCCAGACGTCCCGTTCCCACGAGGTGAACCGAACGCAGTGCCCTGAGGATTAGGAGTCAGATCTAGGGCTGCAATCGTTTTAGGCTGATGATTGATCGATTAATCTTATGATTAATCGATCAATCTGATGAATTGAATTATTTTTTGTAAAGTGCCTTGAAACAGAATTTGTTGAGAGTTGGCGATGCATAAATAATTTCATGATTAATTGATTAATCAGAAAAAAATCAGCAAGTTCTGCATAAGTTTTATGTAGCCACTTAAACTTATTGATAGAATATTAGAAAAACACTGCAGCACCAAATGAACAAGTCAAAACCTTTTTAAATAAGAAAATAAACATTTTAACACCATCATCCCTGTAGGGATTTGTAGCAAAGGAAGCATCTGCAGCTGATCATTGTTGGATTAACAGACTAATAATTGGATAGAAAGAGATGCTTCATAGAAGATTAGCTTCTTACAGAATGTGAAGCTGAAACTGCCACTACAGGAGTTCTGCTTAGACCAGATTTACAGAAAAATACTTTTTTTTTCCTTTTAAATTCAAATTTTATACATATTTTTGTAGTTTTGGCTTAATTGCAGCTCTGTTTGTGGAGTTATTTCAGCAAATAGCCTTTATTTCAGTCTGTTTATTCCAGTTAACGATTAATCGATTACTAAATGTTTTGGATGTGGATTAATCATGATTAATCGTTTCAGATCAGATCACCATGCTCTGCGTTTTTGTTTCCTTCTTCAGAATTACCTGCGTAACTGGTCGAAGGAGCTGAGCGTCCCGGTTCTGTCCGTCGACTACTCTCTGTCGCCTGAAGCTCCGTTTCCTCGGGCGCTGGAGGAATGCTTCTACGCCTACTGCTGGGCGCTGAAACACTGCCACCTGCTGGGTAGGTGCTTCACGTCAGGAAACACCCACTACTGCCCAGTGATAATCAGCAATACACAATAACAAAGTAATCAGTTCTGACAATTAATCGAGTAACCTCATAAAACGTTGCTCTGCTCAGAACTGTCTAAAGCTCGTAAAAAAACATGAAAAAGAAAAGCTGAGTAAAAATAATTTGGTTCCTTTTTTTGATCATTTTATATCTTAAAGTCCAAAACGATTCTTTTCGTCTGAAGTTTGAAATATAATTTCTTTAATTGAAATATATTTTTCTAATCCATGTTTTCTAATTTTTTTCACATTATTACTCGTCCACCAGCTGCAGATGGAGTTTTCATCTTTTCAAGCTTTTCCACAGATTAAGCTCTGGACTCCGTCCAGAAACGCTGCTAAAGAAACTCGTAGGAAGCTGAAATCAGAAGCTGTGAGGAATCAATTTATGCTGAACAAATGTAAGCTCTGCAGAACCTGTGAGGTCAGAACCAGAACATCTGCGGTCGGACTGAATCACAAACGGGCTCTGAAAGAAGCTGAAATCACAGATTTTCATCTGCTGCTGTGATTTTCTACTTTCCAGGAATAAATCCTGGATAAATCCAGGAATAAATCTGTTCTGTGAAGAACAGTCGGATCTGTTTCTGATGAAACCGAGCCCGCGAGGCCCGGTTTCACCTGCAGGCGTTGTGTTCAGAGTGAGAGGAGAAATGTGATCTTTGTTGGCACTACCTGTTCGTTCCGGCCGCCGTGTTTTCGGATAAACTGAAAGATTTTCAGGGAATTGTTTGGACCTGCAGCAAAGACAAAGCGGGAGTTTTTCCAGCGCTGGTTTGCAACAGTATCCTCCAGATTTCAGTAACAGTAGTGAGATTAGAGAGGAAGAGCTGCAGCTTTGTTTGTTTTGTAAAGTGTAGATGAAGGAAATCTGAGCAACATGCCGGACTAGGTACTTTGCTGCTTTTACTTAATTTATTAAACTTTACTAAACACAAGATTTTCAAAGAAAGCGACAGAAATCCTGGTTTTAGTTGCTCAGAACCGACAAAGTCTATTTCTTTTGTTTTTAGCCAAGATGTAAAAGATATAAAAACTGGAGGCTTTTCTTTTAATGAAGCAAACCCACAAAGTGTATTAAATCTGATTTGGATTCTTTTATTTTCAAATTGATCTCTTTTGTTTATTCCCTCATTTATTTTGAAATTTATTTCATTTTTTAATTTTTATCTAAAAGTCTTTATATTTCTTATTTATTTATTTTATTTACTTTATTTTCTCATTTATTACTTTTTCACATGTTCTATTAATTTTACTAATTTATTTTCATTTAAAATTGAAAACAACTTATTTATTTTCTATTTTGTTTCATCCTTGAAATAAGTTCTGAAATAAAATGGGAGCTAAAGACAGACCGTGTGTTTGGTCCAGGTTCTACGGCGGAGCGGGTCTGCCTGGCCGGGGACAGCGCCGGGGGAAACCTCTGCATCACCGTCTGCATGAGGGCGCTCACCGCCGGCATCCGCCTCCCCGACGGCATCATGGCCGCCTACCCCGCCACCCTGCTCACCACCGACGCCTCGCCCTCCCGCCTGCTCACGCTCATCGACCCCCTGCTGCCTCTGGGCGTCCTCGCCAGGTGCATCAACGCCTACGCAGGTATGTGGGCAGGGCTTCGCGGCTCGTTTCGCCCAGCAGAACCTTCCGGCGCCGCTGGAGCAGAACGCAGGTCAGCGAGGAGATTTATGTGTAAACGGGACGATGAGGAAGGAGAGGGGGGGTTAATACCCGCCTCCAGGGCCGCTCACAGCTTTTCCCGGGGCCGGGATCCGTGGGCCCCCTGCCCACTGCTTTCTGTAACCAGCAGGACATTAATTAATATTCACCTTTTTAAAGACATAATTGTTTAATTTCCTCCTTAAAACCGGTTCTAAATTATCTTCTTATAGTTATATATATTAAATGACTTAAATGAAACTGGAAATATTGACATTCTTTTTAATATATTCCAAAGGTCCTCATTTATTATTCAATATAATAATTATATTTGTGAATCTAATTAAAATCATCATTTTAGAGCAGCTTTTTGCTTCTTGTGCTAAAGGTTGTAATGAAATAACTTGATCTGCTGCTCCGTGTCACTACAGAAAAACCGAAGCCTCTGATTGGTCAGCTGCAGACCAATCACCTTTACTGTTACTCACCAGTATGTCTGCCCTGTTGAAATATTCATACATCGTTTCAAAGGCGTACGGTTGTATAACTGAGCGTCCGTTTGCAGCCATTTTAACTGGCGAGTGTAAACGTTGAGTTTATACTCGCCAGCTTTCTGGGATTTAAAGTGACAGGACGCCCTAAAGCAGAACTGAGCAGACTGAAATCTGATTGAGAAAGATTGTGTGTTTAAAAAAAAACAGTAGTGAGCATCCTTTGAGGAGTCTGATCCTGAACGGCTGAAGGAAGCGTCGTATGTCAGATTTCTGCTTCCTTGGAAGGGAAATAATAAAACTGGATTTATGTGATTCTGTCAGTATTTTAAAGTGGCTTCAATAATTTGAAGGGAAAACTGGATGAACCAAAAGAAGCAGCATTCAGCTTCTATCCACCACAGATCAGGAACAAACTTCCAGAAAGCTGAAAAACAGCCGAAACCCTGAGCTCCTTTAAGTCCAAAGATCTAGCAGGTTGGATTTGATTCAGAAACATAATAAATGAAACAGTGATGAACTAATTTAATGAGTCTGTGATTTTGGTGATGCTCATCAAAGTGTGATGTCTGTTTTCCTCATTTGCTGGGGTTTTATTTTCGTGCTTTTCGAACTGCCTTGTTGCTGAAATGTGCTAACAGTAGTAAACTTGATGGTACTGACCCGGCCTGGTTCCTCCAGGTTCGGACTTCCAGACGGTGCAGCCTGCAGAGCGGCGCGGCAGTCTGAGCGCTCTGGGCCGGGACACGGCCCTGCTGCTCAGCGACCTCACCCAGGGAGCCTCCAACTGGATCCAGTCCCTTCTGGACCCGGCCCGGACCAAGCCGCCCCCGCCGCACCGAGGCGCCGACCCCCACAGGGCGCCGGGCCCCGCCGCCACGGCCGGCGCCGCCGACATCCTTCACTACCCGGACGGCTTCGAGCCGCTGCGGTCCGAATGCCACGCCTACGTCCTGCCCACGTCCTGCGCCGTCATCAGGAACCCGTTTGTGTCTCCTCTGCTGGCACCGACCGGCCTGCTGAAGGGCCTGCCGCCGGTCCACCTGGTGGTAAGACAGGAAGGAGAAGCTCCGGTTATTCTATACATGTTGTTTCACAGGAAGAAACTCCCTGCAGGACCAGAACCCGGATCAGAACCAGTTCATAGTCCAGGATCTAAATGTTTATGCTCCATCATAAAAGTCCAGGTGAAATAAAGACGGGTTCTGCTTGGGAACCAGAACTCACAGCAGGTTCCCAGAAACTATGGGGAAAAATTTGACCAATAGAAACGCTCTACTTGCCCCGCACTGACCAATAGAAGAGCTGCTGCTAACGTCCGCTCACACGAAGGAAGGAAGTCCCGCCCCCAGAAGTGTGGAACATAATCTGAAAAATGCTATTTGAAAATAGTTTATAATTTCACAAGTCGGTGTGAATTTTTTGTTTTTGCTCAAGTAAAATTTTATTAAATAAAATTGGCAAAAAGCATTAAGTTTGCAAAACTAAAGTCTGAAAAGATAATTTGAAAAACAAAATTTTACAAAAGGAATATCTGGAACAATAATTGGAAAAAATAATAAAAAAATCTGAAAGAAAAAGTGAAAAGAAATAAAAAAGTAAATAAAATCTATTTTTATCTTTTTCAATTCAAGACTGATGCACTTTTGACCCATGCTTGATACAAATTTAAATATTTTATTTTTTTTACCCCTCGCTGGGTAAAATTATCACCGGCCTTTTTTAAAATGAAAAATCTTAAGTACAACACAAAATTTTAATCCTTTTATAATCAAACTACTATCACGACTAAAACTGATCCAAAACCTTTAACTGAAAAGCCGACTTCAGCTTTTATCTAATTCGTTAAATTTGGCTAAATATAGAGAGAGTTTTTAATAAAATTGACCTAAATCCTGTTTCAAATTTGCTAAATTGAGAACAAAACAATTTGAAAACTAGATGTCTTTCTACTAATAAAGCAAAAACACTTTTAGGTTTTGGATGAATAACAAACCTTTACTGTTAAGAAATGAAGGGAGAGTTTATTTGCTTGATTTTATTATTTTCTTTACCCACAAGTAGATTTTGACTCTAGTGAAATTTTGACTGGTTCCAAGCCCCCTGTTTGAATGTATGTGCACTCCACACTTTTCAGATTTTTAACAGGCTAATCAGTTCTTCTCCGCTCTGTGTTGATGATAAAACACGGTGAAGTCTGGACTGACGGGTTGCTTCGGTTCCCTGCAGGCGTCGGCGCTGGACGCCTTGCTGGACGATTCGGTGATGTTTGCGAAGAAGCTGCGGGCGATGGGCCAGGCCGTGACCTTGACGGTGGTGGACGACCTTCCTCACGGCTTCCTCAGCCTGGCGCAGATCTGCAAGGAGACACAGTTCGCCTCTGACATCTGTGTGTCGCGGATCCGGACGGTCTTCCAACCGCCGCCGCAGACTTAGCGCCGCGTCGTCGGGTCGGTTCTGCCACCACAGGAAGTAAAACTGCACTTTAAACCTGAACTGCACAGCAAAACTGGATCCGACTGACGGGTTCCAGGTTCTGATTAGAGGAACATTCAGAACCGCAGGAGGAAATCTGTCCCTCAGGTTCTGAGACACTCCCAAAGTAAAAACTAATTCTCCTGTGAGGTTCTGATTCTGACCGACTGTGCCTTTAACAGAACCTCCTGCTCCTCCTCCAGCATCCAGCAGGAATCAGGAAGTTCCTTCCACATGAACTGTGTTGTTATTAATATTGTTTTGTTTGGACCCTATGTGTAATTTGATGTTTACAGCAGTTTGTGAAGAGAACAAACTCCAGAGTGCAATAAACCTGAACTACCAGAACCTTTTGGGTCTGTTGGAATATTTAGATCTGATATTTAGTCGGCTGCAGAAACTGTCCACCACCCAGGAATATATTCACTGTCAGGTTTTACTGCACTGCTTCAAAAAAACCTAGAGAAAATCATAAGAATAACATTTCATTTTATTTCACTGTTTATTTATCAAATGATTAAATAAAATAGAATCTAAATAAATAAATCATGACATAAAATACATAATAAAGGATTAAATGAAATCTATAAATAAATTATGAAAAAAGATTCAAAATAAATGACGGAATAAAACTGAAAAATTAGAAAATAAAATTTTAAATATATAAATGAATGATATAACATTGAAAATAAAATTGAAAACATGATTTTTTTTAGATAAATGAAATAATTGAAGATAAATTAGGAAATTAATCACTAAATATGCAAGGAAATATGTTTTGTATTTAATAAATTAGGTAAGGTAAAGCACATTTTCAGCAACAAGGCTGTTCAAAGTGCTTTACATGAATTAAAGAAATACAAAAGACAAATTGGTAAAACTACACATTGTTTCCCCATGTTTAACACTAAATTAGGAAATTAATTATGTTGTAATTATTTATTTCCTCATTTATTTATTGTTGTTTTTGGCAGGATAAGTCCTCCATACACTGTTAAACATCCAAGAGAAAGTTATCAGTAAATAAATGTCGCAAATTATAAAACAAGCTGAAGAATACTACGCCATAAATGGCCAAATTTAGCGCCCCCACCTGGTATAGATATGTAAAACAAAATTATTATACATATTCCGACTTTTAACTTCATAACAAACTTCTAACTTCATAACATTTATTCAGTTTGGAAAAATCACATTGTAACAAAAACATAATGAAATAAAACTATTATTACTATAAAGTTTTCTTCTTATTCATAATGTAGACTTTAAATTCAGAACTGTGGGTTCAGGGTAAAAACAGCCGCCATACTCCAGTCTGGCGGCAGGTGGCAGCAACGTCACCCCAGACGCCTGATAATAAGCCGCAGGGATTCATCGAAGAAGAGGAGGCGACCATGTTGATTTAAAGGAAGAAGAAACACAATAGAGACGAATTATTTCAAGATATTTTCAGCTTATTTAGAAGAAAATTGTTAATTCACCGCACTCAGAGCATCGCTCGTACAATAACGCAGCTTTTCAGGTATGTTTATCGGACTTTGGAGAGCTCACCGTCGGTTAAAACCCGGTTGTTGGCACGTTAGCTCCTTGCTAACGGCTCGCTGTTGTGTTGGATTTATGAAGCGTCAAATATTCATAACCAAATAAAGGTCAAAGTTTGTACAATATTATCAAAAAATTGTTTTTTATAACTTTATCTGCATTTAAATGAGTAAGTTGTGTGGTTTTTGAGTCAAAGTGTGTGCGCTCGGATTTTAGTTTAAGTTTGTCTTAGCCGTTAGCTGCTAATGTCTTTCTTGACGCGCAGTTTCAACGCCACCTTAAAGCTTCTCGACTCAAATAGAACCAGAAAACCCATCAGAAGCCCCACAAACTGGAATGTATGTTAATATAAATTAACATATCAATTCAGAGATTAGTTTGAATTTGACTGTGGTTGTTAAAGTAGACGTTAAGTTGTGGTTAGCCGTAGCTTAAACAACGTGAGTCCTCCAACCTTCAGCGAGTCACTGTGTTTCTGTTTCTCAGTTGTTTCTGTTTCCCCGCAGGTGTGTTCTGGACACACCTGCTGGGTTTACCTGCGAAGCATCAAAACAACAAACTCCACCGGCCTGCTTTGAGCTAACGGGGCCAAATTAAATTGAAAAGAGCAATGATTTGACTATTAAACTGATTTATCTACAGTGCAAACAGCCTTTAAAACAGATATTTTTTCAATCAGTTTAGGTACAAAAAATGTGATTTAAAATAATCAATTTATGCATTTTTATGTATAAATGGCCACAAAACTGTTCTCTGCTGAAAAAGTTATTTTACAGATTAAAATAAAAAGTAGAAATTATGTTTGGTGAACTTGTGACTTGTGTTTTTTCACCTTAAAGACGACCCAGAAACTGTTGATGCTGTTAAATGTTTGCTTCAGGTTTCTGAAAGAGGATCTGAGAAGAAAATTTTTGTTTTTAAAGTTAGTAGACAAATAAAACATCTCAACACATCCTGAGGTTGTTTTTCTGGTTTCACTGCCTCTGAACGTTAACCGTTTGGTTTTCAGTCTTTAAGTCCTGATGAAGTTCTGTAAGGTTTTGCTCTTCAGTGTTTTTCGGGCAGAAAACGGAAGCGCTGTGGCTTTTTGAAAGTTGATTGACGATTCATCCTGCCTGTTGGAGTCTGAAGTGTTTTGTTTGGATGGTTTGTTTCCAGGTGGGACGTTTGAGTCATCGGTCTGGATCTTTTGGAGGCGGGGAGTTTGCGGCGCTGCACGCTTCAGGCCGACCGGATCATCCCTGCTGTCGACGGAGAGGAGGAGGAATAAACCCGGAGCACAACGGAAACGCACTGAGGACTTCAAGGGCAGAAAGCTTCTCTGCTTTGGACTAAAATCCTTGTTGGATCTTTATTTTTTTTTTCCACACATGAAGCAACAGAACCTCTCCCAGTAGAGGTAAATGAAATACTGGCTTTCTGGGGACGACTGTGTAAAAAGTTGAACTTCCTGTTCTCTGGATCAGGGACATGCAGCAGCTCTCTGGGACTGGCAGTAAAACTCAGAGATATTATTGACGATAGAAACTCATTTTGGTGCAGATTGCCTTAGTTGTTCTGTTTCAGGACTGGAACCACTTCAATGCTTGTTCACGTATAATTTTTCTATATCGTGGACGAGTCTATTTCTGCACATGGTTGCAGATTTCTCTTCATTTGGAAGAGTTTTTGTGTAAAAACTAGTTTTGTTTTTGTCGGCTGTGCAGCGGTCAGTGTGATGAGCTGCAGCTTCCTGTTTATATGTAAATATTACTGAGCCATTTCTCTGCAAAGCGCTTCGAACACACAGAGAATATTGTTGAACGCTTTATTAAACTTTAGGATTTTTTACTGACGACAATTTAAGAGGCAAAAATCTAAAAAAACAAACAGAAGTTCAGGAAAAGATGGCAACAGCCCGAACGGAAAACCTCGGTCCGGTTGTGATGGGACTGAATAAGCAGAACGGGCAGCTCAAAGGACAGACCAAACCTGCTGCAGGACCCCCAGCATCAACTCAAGGAAAGAATCCAGCTGGGAGCAACCAGGATGGCGGAGGAATCAAGTTTGGAGACGACTGGAAGAAATGCCTACAGCTCCCCCCGAAGGACAACAGGGTCAAAACCTCAGTGAGTGTCGGCTCGGCCGCGGCAAGCCGGGTTCGATTTGGGACGGCTGGTTCTGATGTTGTGTTTGTGTTCTGCTGCAGGACGTCACGGCAACCAAGGGCAACGAGTTTGAAGATTACTGCCTGAAAAGGGAACTCCTGATGGGAATCTTTGAGATGGGCTGGGAGAAACCGTCGCCGATCCAGGTTCAGTCAGCGCTTCGCTTTTAGAAAACAGAAAATAATTTTTCCTTTCCTGGTTTCTAAAAGGTGCAGACAGAAACGGATGCTTTTCATCCACATGAAGACTCAGTTTTATGTCACTAAAAACATTTATGAGAAACATTTGAGAAAACTGGTTGGTGTGTGTTCATGGAAAACAGATTTATGGTCCAGTGCATTGCAGTATGCAACAAATAACGGGCCAATGTGTCCACATTTATGTGACTCCCAGTCCTCATCATCTTGTTTTATTAACTTTATATTCTAATACATTGTTTAAAAGTAGCTCAATCTGTATATCTGTCCACACATGAACCTCCTGGCATCATGTTTAATTCCTAACAGGAAGTTGTGTTGTTGTTGGTTTTTTTTTTTTTTTTACGCAATCTGATTGGCTGACAGGTTTTAGCTTAGGGCTACGCTGACCCCTGTGGGTTTGGCGTGTTTAAATCGACGCCCAGGGGTGAGTTTGGGTGGAAACTTTTCTAAAACGGATCATTTGTGTACAATATATTTTTAAACGATGTTGGTTTTATTTAAGATGTGGAAAAGCCTCGATGCAGTTCTGAAACTGTTGCTAATAAAGCTGCAGCTAACTAACTGAAGGTTCTGTTATGAAGCTTAAAGTCAGTTTATAACATAAAACCTGACATTATCAGCTGGCTGACTTTTAATTTAAGCTGGTCACTTGATGTTAATCTGGTGCGGTTTGGATGCTGCAGTTCTCCTCCTAACCAGTAGGTGTCGCTAGTGAAAACTTGGCGGTTTCTCAGGTGGAATGGGAAGACCGTTTTAATTTATCTGCTTGCCTGTTGGAGTTTTTTCAGTGTTTGCTGCGTCACACAGAAGCAGATTTGAAACGTCACTTGAAGCCGCGTTCATTCACCGGTTGGAGTCTGAGGTTTCCTCCGATTGGTGGTGATGATGTCATTTCCTCTGCAGGAGGAGAGCATTCCCATCGCGCTGTCCGGGCGCGACATCCTGGCGCGAGCGAAAAACGGGACGGGGAAAAGCGGCGCCTACCTGATCCCGCTGCTGGAGCGGATAGACCTGAAGAAGGACCACATACAGGGTGAGTCCGCCCCTCCCCCACCCGCTGCTGCCCGCGGGGAGCCGTCGCTGACGTTTCTCTGCGCTCTGCTGCAGCCATCGTCATGGTGCCCACACGCGAGCTGGCGCTGCAGATGAGCCAGATCTGCATCCAGCTCAGCAAACATCTGGGCGGAGTCAAAGTGATGGCGACGACCGGAGGAACCAACCTGAGGGACGACATCATGCGCCTGGACGAGACCGGTAACATTCACTCAGTCGCTCAGTCACTCATTCGCTCACTCAGTCACCCGCTCAGTTGCTCACTCAGTCACTCGCTCACTCACTCAGTCACTCGCTCACTCAGTCACTCGCTCACTCACTCAGTCACTCACTCAGTCGCTCACTCAGTCACTCACTCAGTCACTCAGTCGCTCAGTCGCTCAGTCACTCAGTCGCTCAGTCACTCATTCGCTCACTCAGTCACCCGCTCAGTCACTCATTCGCTCACTCAGTCACCCGCTCACTCAGTCACTCGCTCACTCAGTCACTCGCTCACTCAGTCACTCGCTCACTCAGTCACTCGCTCACTCAGTCGCTCAGTCACTCAGTCGCTCAGTCACTCATTCGC
>NW_006800051.1:1622483-1648811 GCF_000485575.1 Poecilia formosa | reverse complement strand
GTCACTCGCTCACTCAGTCACTCGCTCACTCAGTCACTCGCTCACTCAGTCACTCGCTCACTCAGTCACTCGCTCACTCTCTCACTTGCTCATATAGGCAAAATCTTATCATTCATTCACTCAGCACATTTCTGCTCTTTGAAGAGTTATTATTTTGAAAACTCTGAGTTCTTCGGGTTTCCATAGCGATGGCAGGGCGGCCATCTTGTTTGACAAGCGACTTCTAGTTATTTAGACTTTGAATTTGGTGAAATCTGAGGTGGAGCATCAGGGCCAGGCTAAGACTTTATTTATGTCACTTAACAACCAGAATAAATCCAGATTGATCTTTTAACTGTTAGCTTTGCTGTTTTATTGTGTTTTGAATTTAATTTTTAATTCATTATTGTGGGCTCACTTTATTATTTTTTTTTTTACTTTTTTTATATCTGGCAACGTATTATTTGTATAATTGTTCTAGACTCCAAAAAAATCTTTTTTTTTTTTTTTTTACCTGCATCAGTAATGCCTGTATTTATAGTCACACTTGTAGTTTTTAGCTGTTGTGTGTTTGTGCAATCACAGTAGATCTAAGAATTTCAACATGAAAAATAACAAAGATAAAATAAGAACCACAACATGTGAAGTTACACTTTGGAGTCCGTTTTAGTGATAACAGAAATACTTTAATCTTTTAACACTTTAGCATCAAATTCACTGCAAAAACACAAAACTTCAAGTGTTTTTGACCTAGTTTCTTAAACTTGAACTACCTTTTTACCCAGATGAGCCTGTTCTACATCAGTAATGATTGAATATTGATATAAATGAAATAATCTGCC
This sequence comes from Poecilia formosa, assembly GCF_000485575.1. Taxonomy (NCBI): domain Eukaryota; kingdom Metazoa; phylum Chordata; class Actinopteri; order Cyprinodontiformes; family Poeciliidae; genus Poecilia; species Poecilia formosa. Next base: position 1,647,990 of record NW_006800051.1, on the reverse strand, counting down.
AGTGGAACTAGAGGAACTAGAACTTTTTTTTAATCAATATTAGGAACTATTTTGTTAAAATGGCTCCGATATCCTGCTGAAGAGTTGTGTGTAAAGTTTTGTTTATTTCAAATGTGCCAAGATATTAGCAGTAGAAACTAAACAGAAACACTTGGTAATATTTTGCTTTGCAGTGTTTGTCATCAGTAGCAGGACTTGTTTAAATAACTGAACTGCCTGCAGACATTTTTTTTATCGTAATTTCAAGACGTTTTCTCTGGTAAACTTTTTTTTTTCCTTTTATTTTGACTAAATTCTTGTAGCCTGACTCTAAAACTCACAGAAAAGACAAAATAAAAGCGACTTTTTGAAAATATATGCTGTCATTTCTAACTTTATTGTTTTTTTAGAATAAAGTGTTTTAATGGTGCTTCTGCTTGCAGTGCATGTCGTCATCGCCACGCCCGGCCGCATCCTGGACTTGATAAAGAAAGGCGTGGCGAAGGTGGACCGCGTCCAGATGATGGTGATGGACGAGGTAACCATGACGACAGCCCGTCTGTGTCGCTGCCGCTCGCTCTGGAGCGCCGCGTTGACCTTCCTCCTCCTCCTCTTCCTCAGGCGGACAAGCTGCTCTCTCAGGACTTCGTGGTTCTCATCGAGGACATCATCAGCTTCCTGGCCAAGAACCGGCAGATCCTGCTCTACTCTGCAACCTTCCCCATCAGCGTCCAGAAGTTCATGGTGAGTCAGCAGGACGGGCCTCTCCGCAGCCGTACGGTTTTCCCTGGAAGGCCGCGGGAACGTCGGCAAATCTGGGAGGAGTTTGTGAGTCAAAGCTAAAGATTCAAATGTCTGGAGGTCGAATCCAGGATTCCCAGATCTGGACCAGAATAGAGGCATAGACTTCCAAACTCTCCAGGAAATTACGTAAAATAAATAAAAAAAATCCCTGATAATTCTGTGAATTTTTCTACCAACTCTGCTGCAGAATTTATTTCAGGTGATCTGACTTTTCAGCACAGGAATGTGTAAATCATTTTAGATCCAAAATGAAATGAGGATCCAGTTCAGATTTTTAGTTTTAATCGCTCTCCACGTTCAGACATAAATGATAAATATATAAACTTTACCGCAAATAAAATAAAGACAAAGGAACAAAACAAATAATTAAAATATCAGCTGCCAATTTTAATATGGTTTAAAACTCAACACCTTTCCCGCTGCGTCTGCCATCGTTATCAGATCTGAAATCTCCTGTTTGTTCTGCAATGCATCCTGGGAAAAGGCGGGCCAGGGAAACGATGGACGCTTTTAATTTCATCGCTGTGATGTGGTCGGCACAAAGTCACTCCAGGGGCCACAACTGGCCCCCGCACCACACTTTGGACATCCCTGCCTGTCATTGCCTCTTTCTGGGGTAAATGTCTGTCCTGGTGTGATCCGTGTTCTGGTTCTGGTTCTGCAGGTGAAGCACCTGCAGAAACCGTATGAGATCAACCTGATGGAGGAGCTGACCCTGAAGGGCATCACCCAGTTCTACGCCTATGTGACGGAGCGCCAGAAGGTCCACTGCCTCAACACGCTCTTCTCCAGGGTAACGCCGCCGGCCCGCCAAAGACCCGCGCCGTGGCTTGAAGAACCGGGTCGAGCTCTGACGGGTCTGCTCTCTGTTCTGGTTGCAGCTGCAGATCAACCAGTCCATCATCTTCTGTAACTCCACCCAGCGGGTGGAGCTGCTGGCCAAGAAGATCACGCAGCTGGGATACTCCTGCTTCTACATCCACGCCAAGATGATGCAGGTCCTGACCCTGGTTCTGGTCCCGGTCCAGTTCGTCTGGGTCTCTGTTTTGACAGACTCCTGTTTGTTTTCAGGAGTACCGGAACCGCGTGTTCCATGACTTCAGGAACGGGCTCTGCAGGAACCTGGTCTGCACCGGTGAGTCTTCACTTCCACCTGGAATCCTTGAAATCCTTGAAATGTTTTTCTTTTTCAAGGTTTGGAAACATCCAAACAACACAGTTTGGCAGTAAAGTGAAATTTATAGTTTGATTAAAAGCCTAAATTTGTTTAAAACATATTTTCATTCAGTAAATATATTTTCTCTCCATCTGAAGTTGAATCAGATGAAAACTTTATTTTGATCGACTAGAATCACCAAAACGATTTCTGCATTTAAGCTGAAGGTCGTTTACCTTAACATTTGTTTGGCTTATTTCTGTGTGATGAATATTTATTATGACTTATTGATGACCTTTTAAAACGTTACTGCAATGGGTGATTTTCCCTTCTGACTCCATATGGTGCTGGAGACGTTTAGAAATATTACATTTTGTTACATTTTATTTACTTTGTCTCTGCTGTACGACGTAAACTACCACAAAAAATTAACAGTGATAAAAATCCTATAACTACTTGAAATTATGTATTTTTAGTTGTATTCTTTTATCCACAATGTGCGGCGCTTATCTTGAAAATGTTAGAATTTTACATCTGCAGGCAGCAGATTTAATTTAATTTAATGTATTTTTTGCTCGTCTTTGGAAACGTTTTTGTTTTGGTTCCTTCCTGCTGCAGATCTCTTCACCAGAGGAATCGACATCCAGGCTGTGAACGTCGTCATCAACTTTGATTTCCCTAAAAATGCAGAAACGTACCTCCATCGCATCGGGAGGTCAGGTGGGTCGACGGGTCCGAAAACGATACAGAACCTTTTAGTTTTTACATGGAGTCGTTATCGGATGCATCATTTTTTATTTCACTTAATTTTCTCAGCTAATTGACCAGAACCAGTAATTATTTGGATTTATTTTTCTGGTCTTCAGGTTGGAAACTATAAACTGGAAACATTAATTTCAACTTCCATAAAAAATGTATTCATTCTGTAGCTAAAAACATGAATAAAAATTGTTTCTATAAAAAATTTAACATTGATTAAAAAGGGTTATTTTTTTTATTAGGTTTTTAAAAATAAAATATGTGAACAAATGGTTTATTTTAGATAAAATTATATAAATAAATATAAAAATTTTCAGATTTGTATGTTTTATTTAAAGTGGTAAATTAAAGATAAATTCATATTGTTTTTATTTTTTGGATTGATTTTAAATAAGATTTAAAAATCGTCTTTAGTTTTCAGGATTTTTATTTTTAGATTCTTTTTTAAAAAGTATATAAATGTTAATGTCTTTTACTTTTTGACTTTTTAAAATTTTAATAAATAAAATGTATAAATATATTTTTTATACTTTTTAAAAATATAAGGAAACGTTAGCGACCCTCCGCTGGGCGGCGCTGTGCCGTTAATCCTCTGTTTCCATGGTAACCAGGGCGGTTCGGCCACCTGGGCCTGGCCATCAACCTGATCACCTCGGAGGACCGCTTCAACCTGAAGGCCATCGAGGAGCAGCTGGTGACCGACATCAAGCCCATCCCCAGCAGCATCGACAAGAGCCTCTACGTGGCCGAGTACCACTCCGGGCCCGTCACCGACGGCGACGAGGCGGAGGAGAAGCCGCCGCGCCAGCAGGACAGCACCTAAAACAGGTGGCTGACGGTTTCCACTTCCTGTTCTGTACTTCCTGTTCCCGCTGCAGCAGTCTGGTGTCTCCTCGCCGTCCTAACCGGAGTGTTTTCTCCTCCGCAGAGCATCGTGACACTCCGGGCTTCACCAGACATCTTTGCTCCACGCTACTCTTCATCATCTTCCTCCTCATCCCTCGCTTCCAGAACCTTCCGGCTGGTTCCTCACAGTTCTGCTTGTTGTTCTGCACCGGCTCCAAACTGGACTCCAAACCGGGCCGTGCACGCCCGCCGCCCCCTCACCCGCCCCCCGATGCCGCCGCCGTTCTCACTTAAGTGCCTTACTTCCTCCCTGGCGCACGCTCCCCCCCCGTCCTGCTGCAGCAGCAGAGCACAAGCAGCAACCCGTCGCAGCGCCCGTTATGCAACAAACCCACAACCCGCCACCTGGTCCTGCCCGGACGCCGCTCTCCGAGGTGTCGCAATAAAAAAATGGCAGCTTTCTTTAAACGCAGCGCGACTTTTCTCCTCATGAATCATAAGAACGAGCAGAAGCGCAGAAACTTCCTGCGTGGATCTGACGGCATGCACGGGGAAAAAACGGGAGCAGCTCCTGTTTTTACTGTGAACTGCTGCAGCAGAAACCTCCGATCCACTCTCAGTCGACCCGGAAGTCGTTCCGAACGGGTCCGGCCGGCGCCGGTGCAGAACAGCAGCTGAAACTTCCCGTCCCGTTTAGTTTTCCTTCTGGTTTTCAGCTGAGATGCGTCGGAAGCCCGGACGTGTCGCGCGTAGTTGAATGTATTAGATGCCAATGTTTGTTCTGCAGCCCGGACCGGGCTCCTCCAGTCCGGTTCTGAGCCCAGGCCCGGATAACGCCGCAGTTTGTTGCAGTGAATCTGAAGAACGTTTGGTTCTGATTGGATCTCCGTGTAAATTTGAAGCCAAACTTGAGTTTTTCCAGTTTTCCACCAGAACCAAACTGCGGCGTTATCCGTGAACTGGACTCGGCTTTGAGCCCAGAAACTTCTGAACATTTCTGTTTGTTCTTTTTTTTTTTTTGCTGCTGAGTGAAACTGGTTCAGGTTTTCTTTTCCTGACGGACCAGGGAGCGAAGAAACCAGCTCCAGCTCTACCGGACCACGCTAGACGGGTTTCCCCTTCTTGGAGCAGCACGAACTTTTCCTTTCCTGCTCGAATCCGGTTTCTTTGTTTCGGAACAATGTGAGGTTTAGTTTGGACTCGGCAGGATTGTAGCATCTCTGAACAGGCAGCTGGGGTTTCTTTCTGTCCTCCCCTTACAGAGCATCACTAATGATTTAAAAAAAAACATAAAAAAATATTTTTTTTGCTTTTAAGATAATTTTTTTGTTGCTTTCGCTGGTTCTGATGGGAGCCGGATTTTTCCCAGAAACCAAGTGTTTAATCGGAAGCTCGCCGCGCATCTTCAGGCTCCTCTCTGGTACTTAAATCAGGACTCGAATCGTTGATCTGAAATAATTTTTACACCAAAACGTTTTTGTTTTAAGTGCCGGCCAGAGCGCGGAGTCGGACCAGAGCGGTTCTGGAAAGATCTGCAACGGTTTTCCGTGTTCTGAGGTGTTACAAATCAAACGGGGAAACCACGAACTTCGTTTCCAGTTTCCGATTAAAACCAGAAAATGTTTGGCTTCATCGGAGGAGGAGGAGGAGGTTTTAGTTTTTTTGTTTTCTTGAAACTGATTTTCAGGATTGAAGCAAAACCAAAAAAAGTGAATGAGAGTCAGAGGTGGGAGTGTTTAAAGTGTGTGTGTGTGTGTGTGTGTGTCTCTGTGTGTGTGTCTCTGTGAGTGTGTGTGTGTGTGTGTGTGTGCGCGCGCAGCGGATGGGAATTGCCACATGCAGTTTCTGCTGAGCCGGGAACAAAATCGGAACGACGAAAAAAACGTGAAGCTGCATGTCGGCGATTCCGTTTGTTTTATCGGATGTCTGATCAAACATCGGATTTGACGTCGGATCAGACGCGTTGTCGTCAGGGATGTGATCTTTGTTGAGTTTTCCGATCTGCCACCTCCTCCAGAGAAACAGTTTTTTTGACGAGATATTTTCCTTTTTATCTTTTTTTTTCTGATCACATCCCTGCCGATCAATCAATCATCATTATCTCCTCTGGGATCCAGGTCTAGGATCCAAACTCTCTGCTTTATTCCGATTTAACGTAATTTCCAGAAGCTCTGCTAAATATTCCTGCTCAAAGGGGAATTCTGGACCATAAAGCGATCTTTCTCAATCCCTGGAGCTTTAAAAAGATCCGTTTGTTTTCGTGGGATTGGGAACCAGAGGAGGTCATGATGTTCGTTTTGTCTGTCGACTCGTTTTGTGTTTTTGTGTCGGAGTGCCGACAGGGGGGTGGGAGGGAATCTGGGATAAAACTAAATACAGAACTGGAACCGGGTCCATGCGAATTCCTAAAGGAGGAAAATGAACCAAACTAAAACTTTTGACTCCATGATGTGGATTTCTCTAAAGCGAAGTTAAATTGGATTTCCAGACTTGCTGCACTGATTTAAACTCACCTGCTGCTGGAGGCTTCATGATTGGAAAACGGCCTCCAGCTTTTCCTTCATTTAGGACTTTTTGCTCAGGAAGTCGGTTTGTTTTCCTCCAAAAAAAAAATGTAAAAGTTTGATTGGATAAAGTAGAAAACTGTAATTTTGTTAATTTTGACTTGACCAATCTGCCCTCTACTGGTGTAACATGGAAGAACATGCAGAGACTTCAAAATTCAATAAATTGGCCTGAACATTATTTTGTCCTGTTTGGTTTTTATTGCAAAAATTTTAATAAGGAGCTCTACGTTGAGATTATGAATGAAATTAATTTAACTGTTTATATCTTGTTGCATCTGTTGAAGGTTTTCAGAACTGTTCTTTAACAGTTTGGTTCATAAATCCATCCAACCATTTTGTCTTAATCTGGGTCATATGGATGCCATTTCTACGCACTTTACTGCATCTTTCATCCACACAAAGTTAACATTTTATTGTGTTACATTCGTATCCAGTTTTGTCACTAACAAATGAAATACACCAAGGAGAACCTCCGTCACCAGCAGTTTGATCCTTCGGAGGTTTTCCTGCCGCCATTCCCTCCTTCTAGCTGTTTCTTTCTCCAATTTGACTCGCACCGCCGAATTTCAGCCCGTCCAATCAGAAAGCTCAGCTCCTACTGCGTCAAGGGGTCTTTGCTACGCTGAGCCAATAGAATTCGAGCATGACAAGCTACACTCAGTTTGAGCTCTCAGTAGCGCCGCCATGTTGTGAGGGGCAGAGTTGTCTGTAACTGGTGATTAAACGGAAGAAACGAGCTTCTCAGGGGTTCATGGCCATCTGTAAACCACACCGCGTTTCTTACTGAAGGACGAAAATTACGGACAGCTGTTTGGACTAATCATAATTGCATTTGTGCGTCACACCCACTTTTTCTGGCGTTGTGGACTGGACTTTTGGCCGCATCCTCCGCTGGAAACCTCAATGTGAGTGAAAAAAAATTAGTTTTTTCTCTGAGCTGCAGCTTGACTCGTTTAGCTGAGGTTTGCTCTAAGTGCCCGGTCATTCAGGCTTTACCTGCAGCTGAATCTGATTCTCCACCTGTAAACTCCACCAGAAGCCGGGTCATGGGTTCGGATGAGCCATCCGAACCGGGTCATGGGTTCGGATGGGCCGCTGTCTGAGGGACAGTGAATCTTTATACCTGAGATGATGATTCACCTGTCCCACTTCTCTGAGCTTCAGCTACTAATGACTAATGCTGCAATTAATGACTATCCTATCAATTATTCTGGCGATTAATCGTAGGACTTTTGCAATAAGCATATAAATTAATCCATGATCAATTAAAACAAGCTCAGTAATTTCCATTTGCATGATTTAGTTTTTTCTCCCCCCTCCTTTTCTACCAAAAGCTAGATTAAAAGTCTTGAGTCTGGTGTTTTGGTCTCAACTACATTTTTTGGGAAGGACAATTTTGTTTACAAAAACTCCATAATTCATTTTATTTGTTTATTTATTTGGGGTATTTAAAATGTCTTCCAGTTCCTGTGTTGAATTTGAAGTTTATTGATATTTGAGAATATGTTCTACCATTAGATCACCATAAAATGGTCTCAAAGCAGCAACATTATCGTTTATCGTGATTACTTCTGAGACAGTTTATCATCCAGCAGCATTTGGCATCATGATATTTGGATCTCAAAGATCAATTATCTTTAATTTTGTAAAACATTAAATTCTGAACTTGAACTTATTTTAAATATATAAAATAAAACAACCAAACATTGAAACAATTGAAACCATGGATAAAAATTGATTCTAAAGTCTCTGCAAATAAAATTGCCCTTTCAAAAAATATTAATCATAAAATAAATTATTAAGCTCATTTTAATTGATTATTGCCACAGACTTGTTTGCTTTTCATGATTGTTAAAATTTCTGTCCTGGTTCCTATGTTTGTCTTCACTCCCCGTATTGGACCTCTGAACCTTTCCACTCCTCATTGCTGTGCACTGCTGACCAGCTGGCTGAAAGAAGCAACGCATTTTGTGCCAAGTTATTTTTCAAACCCAACTGTTCCTTTCTGTCTGTAAGGTAACCCAGATCCTGTTCTGGGTTGTTATGGTCTTTCTCTCCTCCTCCCAGGATGGGCAGCGTTTTAGCCGCCCCGCCGCCACCGGCTGCCTCCCCGGCGCCGCTGCTGCCTAGAGGCTTCGGGTTGCTTCTGTTCCCTCCTCCTCCTGCGACCGGATCCAGACCGCAGCGGGAGGCGAAGAACGTTCTGCCCAACCCCGGAGAGTTTGAGCAGTGTCACCAAAAATGTAAAGGTAACGGAAGCGGCGCGTCTGAAGACGCTGCGCTGCGGCTGGAGGTAACCTGAAGCTTTTCTCCTCAGAGGTTTTCCCGACGCAGGTGAACGGAGTCCGACTCGTCCTGAACAAGACGCTGAGCAAACACTTCCAGGTCCGTTTGAGCTTAGAACGGCAAGGGAACGCATGTCAGCTCTCAAAAGATAATCGGATTTTAACAATCCAATAATTGATAATAATCAATTTAGAAATCAATTAACCATTAACTGGAGAATAGATACTCCAATAAAGGTCAATTACTGGAAGAACAACATATTCAGAGCAGCAATTAAGCCAAAAATGTACAAAAAAACAAACATTTTGCGTTTAAGATGAATAACAAACAAATGTGTGTACCCACAACTTTACGTGGGAGTTTTAGCAAAAGTCTGTTGAAAAAATAAAAGAAAGAATAAAGATCAGTTTTCTAACAAAGTGTAATCTAACGTTTGATTACAAGCCTAAATCTGAACATCAACTCCAGTTGATAAAAGGATTTTATTTTTTCTGTCTTGAGTTAAATGAGCTTTTCTTGCTTCAGGTCTGTTACAATTTACCAGATTTTTTCTATTTGCTAAATGACAAATATTTTTTTATTTTCAATGTCTGTAATCTAAATAAAGTTTGGCTTATATTTTATATAATAAATAAAATGAAATTGTGAGATTTTTTGTTAAATCTGTGTTTCGTTCTTGCACCAGTCAGGTGTGTGAGAGAACTTTCAAAACATTTAAAACGTTTCATCGTTTTTATCTCCAAAGTGCTGGAGCAGCGTGAAAACTTTCCCTGAAGCGTGTCTGAACCGCGTTGAGGCCAGAAACTGTTTGTTTTCTCTTGGTTACATCCAGACTCCAGGCTTTAATCGCCCGTTTTGTCCTTCCAGGTGAATCATTCTCTGCAGCTCAGCTCCACAGAAGACTCCGGCTACAAGTTCGGAACGATGTTCGTCGGATCCGGTCAGGCCGGTCCTGCTGAGGTACGCGGCGGTAAAACCCGACTCCTGTCTCGCGTTTGGGTTCTGAACTGGATGTGAGTCGTCGTTTCTCCGGTTCAGTTCTACCCAGTCCTGGTGGGCGACGTGGACGGCAGCGGCAGCCTGAACGCTCAGGTCATCCATCAGGTCACCGACAGGATCCGGTCCAAAGTGGCCTTCCAGGTGAGCAGAACCGCTCCGCTTCGCCGTGGTTCTGGTTTTCTCTCCAGCTGCTGATGGAGTAAATCTGTCGTCAGACCCACCAGCAGACGTTCGTGACCTGGAAGGCCGACGCCGAGTTCAGGGGCGAGGATTTCACGGCGGCGGTCGCCTTCACCAACCCAGACGTCCTCGACGATTCTGGTACCAGGTTCTGCTCGAGATGGCAGGATGGGACAGACTTCTTCCCTCCACTGCGTTCTGAACTATCCATTAGCATTTAGATAGCATCTTATGGTTGCCATGGAGATGGGGTTGGACAATAAATCAATAACGATGCATATATTTAATAATTTCACTGAACTAGGAGATGTAGGCAGAGGAAAGACTTTAGCCGCTCACCGCTAACGGTTAGCTAGGCTAACTGGGTGGCTTCGACTAACTCACTCGCTCTTTGGTTGCCTAGCAACAACCTACTGGGTAACAGGCAGTTTCAAGTTCCTCCCCCCAACTTTGGTTGCCTAGCAACAGCTGCACAGCAGCAGTTTCGGGTTTGCCTCATAACTGCTAAAGAAATTTAAAAACAACGGCGTGAAGTGAGAACTGGATAAAACAGAACAGGTTTTACAGCATTTCAGATATTTAAAACAAGAACTAATCAATAATTATTGACCTCCACTGATATGAAAGGATTATGTTGTGATAGTTTCATCGTCCAGCACTGCATGGTTTAAACCGTTTACACCAAAAGATGTTTCCTTGTAGCCATTTTCTGATTTATGATGATGTACTTCCTCCTTACCTGATGGGCATGTTCTCTCATCATCAGGGGTCGTCGTCACACACTACCTCCAGTCCGTAACGCCGACTCTGGCTATGGGAGGACAGCTGGTGTACCAGCGTCGGCCCGGAGACGAGGCGACCTTTATGTCGCTAGTGGGCAGGTACACAGGTAAGGCTAAATTATTAGCTTAGCATATTTCAGCAACGAGGCAGTTCAAAGAGCCATGACAGAATAAGGAAGAGCTAAAGTGCTAATTTCAACCATGTTGATACCGGTGATGAGAAAATTTATAAAAATATCTTAAATAAAAAAGAAAAACTGTCATGGTTTTCTCCATTTATTTCAAAAATATCTAAAGCACTAAATAAAAACTAGCTCATCTGCTAATAGCACATGGAAGTGATAGAGAACTGCAACCTGAATGAAAAGAAGATAAAAATAAAATACACCAAAAAAATGATAATGGAATGGTTAAAAACAATATAATTTCCTTTTTCAGTTGGGTAAAACAAAATGAAAGTGAAAAATTAGCTCTGCTGTTAGCGCGCTAGCGGACGTCTTCCCTTACTCATCCTGCTACTCGTTGTTCTACTGGCACCATGAGGGTTAAAAAGGACTGAACCCTGGGAACCCTCACCTGTCCGCTCCATGGAGAAGTTCCCCGTTCATGTAAACAAGTCCCAGTTCTTTAGGTCAGACTGGAACCAGTCCAGTACTGGGCCAGATCCGTTTCCTGTTTACGTCTCTCTCTACAGGAAGTAACTTTGTCGGCGCGCTGACCCTCGGCTGGGCCGGAGTTCAAGCGTCTTACTACCACAGAGCCAGCGATCAGGTGACCTCTGACCCCGTGGCGTTGCCGTCCACGTTGGGCTCCTCCTGAACGTCTCTGTTTGTGCAGCTGCAGCTCGGCGTGGAGCTGGAGGCCGGATCCTTCTGGCAGGACAGCAGCGTGACGTTCGGCTACCAGCTGGATGTTCCCAAAGCCAGCCTGCAGTTCAAAGGTCAGCGAGCTTCACCTACCTGCTGATGCTCAAGTTTCTGTTATTTCAGTTAAAAATCGGCATAAAATAACAAATCTGTTGTAAAATAAAGAAGTTGCATGATAAACTGGAGGAGTTTGTTTTGATGCTTCTTCTTCTGGGTTTTGCCTCCAGGTGTGATCAGCAGCAACTGGGTCGTCGGAGCGACGCTGGAGAAGAAGCTCCTCCCCCTTCCTCTCTCCCTGGTGCTCTGCTCCTTCCTGAACCACCAGAAGAACAAATTCCACTGCGGCTTTGGTGTGATGATCCGCTAGCGCCTCCTCTGGCGCCCCCTGCCCCTCTGCCTGATTACTGCATCCAGCTGTTGGTGGTTCAGGGTAAAATTCAGCAGAGACTTCCTGTTCTGAGTCTTACTCCTGGTTTTTGGTTGTTTTTAATGGAAGCCTTCTTTTGTTATTCAGTAAATATAAACCCATGTGGTTCAAAGCTGTAGAATCAGCCATTTGGTAAGTTACACTGTAAAAAATTAGCAGCAATATTTTGGGTTATTTAATCATAAGAGGAAAAACTGTGTTCATTTTCCAGAGTCAGATTTTCTTCATCTTATTTATACATTAGAAATGTTACAGTTCCAAACTAAATATGTAGTTGGGAAGCTAAATATCTGATTTGTAAACTGAATATTTAGATTCAAAGTATTCAGGTTCAAATTATTTATTTTCCAAATGAAATTATCTTGGACCTAAATATTTAGTTTGCAAAGTACACTAAATAGCTTAAACAGCAGCTATTTAAGTTAGCAGGCTAACTAGCATTTAGCTTGCTTGCCAAATAATTGGTTACCATGCTAAATATTTAGTTAGTGAACTAAATATTACTGTGACTTCACCAACGGCTGAGCTGCTTGTTCTCCGTCCTGATTGGTTCTGTTGCCTTTTTATTGCTGCTTCTGTTTAAACCTGAACGGATGAGATAGAAAGACCATAAAATAAAATGTCTTATAAATTATTCTGTCTCTGTATCCTTCAGTCGGTTCTGGTCCAATTCTGCTGAAGTTTTAAAATATTCAAATTGATCCAAGTTTGATTCACTCCATTAAGAGAATTATTTCAAACATGTTTACTCGGAAAGTTTAACACCCAAAATATTTTAGTTTTGTTCTTTTCAACTGCACTTTTATCAGATTGACATGAAATCATGTGAACTGAAGAAAAAACATAATTTAATATAGATTTTAAAATATTTAAAATGAATTTAAAACAGTGGTGCATTCTGCATGTTTTAGTTCTTTCCCTGGTGGAAACAACCTTTTGAGCAGGTCAATGTTTCTAGTAGGCCTCTAATAAGTCAGTAGTTTTTAACATAATCTGAAAAGTGTGGTGTGCATTTATATTCAGTCTCTTGTGTTATCTCAAGGTACTTGACAAAAAAACATTTCAATTCAATTAATTGAAATGATTGAATAAGAACAATTTATAATTGAATAAGAAGAATGTCTAAAAGAATAGGAAGCAGAAACAAAAATGTTTGAGGATTCATCTTTATTTTGGTAAATTTAAAGATTAGAAGATGAAGTTAAGTGCAGAAGGTTATTAAATAAAGAGCTGTGGCTGAAGCCAGAATAAATACGCATGGACAGTCAGTTTACTGGGTCTTCTGGGTGAAGGCGTCCCACAGGGCGGTGAGCTGGGCCTGCAGGTCCTGAGCGCCGGCGTCCAGCTTGGCCCGCAGCACCTCGCCGTTCTGAACCAGGCTCTGCTGGAGCTCCTGGGCCTTCTGGGTCACCTGCGTCTCGAAGCTCTGCGCCAGAGGAACGACGCTCTGCTGGAAGTCCTCCAGGCTACGCTCCATCTTCCCCCTCAGCTGGTCGCCGTAGGGCCCCATCTGGGCCTGCAGCTGGGCGGCGCCGGCCTCCAGCTGGGCCCGCAGCTCCTGGCTCTTCTGCAGCAGCACGGCCTTCAGCGCCTCTCCGTCCACCGCCTCGGCGTACGGCGTCGCCTCCCGCTTCAGCTCCTCCACCTGCGCCTGCAGCTTGGCCACCAGCTGCTCGCCGTACGGCCGGATGTTTGACTCCAGGGCCGCCATGTCGCCCTCCAGCCGGGCCTTCAGCTGCTCCGCCTCCTGGCTGAACCTGGTCAGGAAATCCTGGGTCAGGGGCGCGGCCTGGGTCCGCAGCGACGCCACATACTGGTTCACCGTGTCGGCGCTCTGGGAGATCTTTGCACTGGGAACAAGAGGAAAAAAAAGCGCTTCAGAAATCTGTCTGCCTGGATCAAACTGAAACCTGAGAAATGTATCAATTAATCTATTAATGAATTAATCACATGAGAAGTTTCATTTTGATATAATTGAAGGGAAATTCTTTTTACAGAGACCTCATAATCCGTTTTATTTTATGACAGTATTAGGGCCAGGCTAAGAAAAAAATAGTCATAAATCTGAGAATAAAGTCGTATAGGAGAAAAAAGTTTATGGTATTACAGGAATAAAGACGTATTTCAACAGTAATGATGTGAGAGCAAAGTTGTACAAGAAAAAAGAAGTAGCATTGCCAGGATGAAGTCGTAATATGAGAATAATATTACGACTTAATCTCAAAATTAATCTCATTCTGAGATTAATGTCAGAATTTTTTTAGTAAAACACTTCAGAGCTCTATAAGTTGAAAAATTTGTTCAAAAAAATTCAGAAATTTTTTAATCTCAAGAAATGTCTTGAAAAAAATTTGAGAATTTCTAAGTTTCCAACTTGAACATTTTCAAGATTTCTTTTAGAAAATTTCTGAGATTAATCTCAAAATTTCTGAGTACATTTTTTTCTATCAATGACCTAAATGCACCTAGTAAGCTCCAAAGTTTAGTGCTCTTTATAAAATTAAAGCTTATTTATCTTTTAGATGATAATTTTGCATTATTATCAGTATATTACCTGAAAATGATCTCAAAATAATAATATTATCGTTTATTGTAATAGTTTACGTATCGCGTCAGGCCTGGCTCTTACTTCACTTCCTGTCCCAGGTCGGAGTTCCGGATCTGCTGCAGGGAGTCCTCGGCGGTCTGCGTTGCCTTGGCAACGTAGTCCCAGAAAGCGGCCTTCACCACCTCCATGTTGCTCTTCGGAGGCTCCTGCCACAGGATGTTGGCATTGCAAACTGCGGACGAAACGTCACGTCAGCATCCCGATGCCGATCGGCTTAAATCGGTTCAAACCGTCAAGATCCGCTCACCTGAGATCAGAACCAGAACCACGAGGATCTTCATGTTTGAGCCTTTTGGGTTTCACCTGTCAGAGGCAGCAGGGTTCTCCTCCAGCGTCGGGTCGGTGTGCTCTGCCCCGGCGGTCCGATCGGGGTTTTATAGCCCCCGGCTGGAGGGCAAAGTCCCGCCGCAGGTGCCCCGTTGGACGCATTCCTGTCACTGCTGTCATTCCACATCACAATGCGGGATCACGCACCGGATTACCGGCGGGGAATCCCGACTGCCGGTCCGGTTCCAGCCTGTTTCCAGCTGCTTCCGAGAAAAAAACACAATTAACCAAATAAGAACTCAGAAACAACACTGTTTTAGTTTATTATATCATTAAAAATGTCTCGAGAGAAGATATAGCAGTAAACCAACTGTTCACTCTACTAGGCTCACCTGACAATGAAGCAGCCAATCAAATGGCAGCAGCTCCAGGCCTCCAAAGTGACGACTGCTGAGGTTTTGAGTACGAAATGAAGAAAGTATGTTCTGTAAGGTTTCCATTAGTTTTTGTAGGGTTTTATGAAAATGCTGTAATACAGAATCCATTATAAAATATGCTATATAATTTTTATTTAGTACAAAATTACACAGTAAAAAAGTTCTATACCAGGAATGTGTGACCTTTATACTTGGAGCAGCTAAAAATGATTTAGGTCCACATTACCTTAAAAAAAAGACAACTTCTCATAAATTTATATGAATATCTATAGTGATTTAGAAAGAGCCATCATTTTATTTCTACTTTTAGGTTCATTAAGACAACATGTTTGGGGAAAAGATATTGGTGGGAATGATCTATAAAAAGTATTTTTGAAGAAAAATAGCATGTTTTCACAAATCAAAAGTCTGAATGTTGTTATATCTATTTTTAAAAAACATGTTTTAGTTTTTATCATATCAGTGAACCACACGTTTTTGAAGTTGTGGTTGTTTGACCCTGTGTGTCGAGTTCAATCTATAACAGCAGGGATCAGTCTATAAGTTTGGGTTAAAAACAAGAAGGAAAGTCAATATTGTTCATTATTTCAGTTTGAAAGAAACAAATTTATTCACTCAGACTCACATGATGTGGTAATAACTAGTCAGGGACTCAAGTAAAATGTTTAATCAAGTAAATTGCAGCATCTGTTATCACTTTTTAATTGAAAATCCTTTATCAACAAAATAAACAACATTCCAACTCTAAAAACATTTTCTGCTGCGAAATTATTGAATAAATAAACACATGAAGTCACAAACAAATATACTTATAGTTTTTAATCTGTTATTGATCTTTAACCATCAGATTGGAGCAAAGTCACGGAGCCTCTTTAGAAAGGTGGACTGTGGACCCTGACATTAGCATTAGCAACATGTTTAGCATTGGATGCTATTTTGGGCTAGCACAGCTTCGCTGGTAGGCTAACTCCTTCTAGAACAAGTTGAACTCATCAATAATCTTTCCCAGCGTCCAATCAGATCGTTTAGAAGCAGAAATTAAACCTAGTGGGCCGAGAGAAACCACTTTGTCGTCCATCGCTATGGTGTGTCACATTTATGGGTGTACCGGAAACGCACAAATACAAAGGTTCCGGCCAGAACAAAAAGAGAAAAAAAATATATACATATATTTATTAGTTGTTCAAATCTATGTAATTAATAAATTAATCAAATTAATGTGTTTATGTCCGCTTCGATGAGTTTGAATTTCAGGTGCAACATTTACTGCTCTAATCTGAGCCATGGGTTCATCTTCCTTTGTAGCTGGTTCAGGTCGGTGGTGGCAGTATCATGCTGTGGGAGACCACAGCCTACCTGAGTATTTATGCGAACCATCTCTAGCTTCTGACGGAGCAGAATAAACTCCAGCCAACATGGATCTCATTATGCTTCGCTCTGCAATATCAGTTTTATTCCTGACGTGTTTGTTGATTTTCTGCAGAAACAAACCGGATCTTCTTCACTCCTCTTAAAGCTCCTTTGGGATAAAAATGACTTCACCTATTAGAAAACATGTAAACATTGATGAACAATAACTCCTACAGTCAGACTTTAACCCCAATGTTTCCTGAAAACCTCTAAAAAGACGTTACATTACTTGTCTTTATGAACGTTAAGGCCATTCGTTTGTGACTCAGATTTCTTTGGGTTTCTTCAAGGTTCTTCTGTGGACGTCAGACAGAAACAAGTTTATCAGCAGTTTTCTTTTCCTCCGAGGGAAACTTATCAGCCGGTTGGGTTGTGTCGGGACACGCAGCGCTCTCCAGCACAGATTGTCACGGATCAAAGTCCGACTTACATCTCCATGACCCACAATCCCTCTGGGAACAGGAACGATCACGGCCGATTACCCGGGTCTGGATCAGAACAAACTACTTTTATCTGCTGAAGGTTTTGAGAGTGAAGCTGATAAATCTGTTCATCGGTCGCTCTTGGTGCCGTTGAAGCCTGGGAATTTATTTATGTATTTAGTTTTCTGTCCTGTTTGTCCCTCAAGTCAGAAAACTAAACTCATCTATTAGGATGATTCTTCACACTCAGAGGGAAATAAGCTGTTATTCTCTGCAGGCCTGATTATTCTGAATGGAAACCAACATCATGTGTCAGAAGATCAGAATGTTACATCAGATCAATAAAAATTATATTTTAATTGGAAAAGCTTCTGGAAACTATGTCCACTTTTAAACCCTCAGTTCTTGGTCTGGGCTCCTTTTGCATGAACTTCTGAGGTTCTGCTGAGGTTCTGGAAGTCCAGTTTGCTTTGAACCTTCAGGTCACACCTTGTCTCTACATTTAAAATCACCAAGATAGAGAAGGAAGAAGGTTAAATCAACAAAATAAAAGCCTTCATATTTCCCACAGCAGATGATTCTGGCTTTAGCCTTTACATTCCTGGTTTAACCGAACCACTGCTACATGAGATTAGTTTGGCCTTTTAAAGCTTACAGAAAATATCAAAGTAAAAGTCTCAGTTTTTTAACTTTCTTTACACATTTAAAGCTCCTGAAAGCAAGCATCGGGACGCTGCGACTGGAAAGTCAGCTCCACATGACTAACATGCTACTGATACTCCATGTTTTAGTGGAAGCACTTAGCGAACATTAGCATTTTAGCTGACGGAGTACGTCATTGTAGTCAACATGCTACTAAGAGCCTCCATGCTAATTTTAACATTTTCACTGACGTTAGCATTTTAGTTGATATTGATACGAAAGCTCAACTTAACCTACTGAATGGAGTAAGTCAAAATTAGGCAATACGTTGTGAATAGTACACATGCCATTTGTAGCATTTAAGCCAATGTTAGCATTTTAGCTAGCTTTATGCATAAAAGCAGGAGTAAGTATCTTTTATAAAAATGTGTGTTAAAACTGTCACCATGTTGTGACAGTTTGAGACAGATAATCTGTCAAAAGGTCGATCTCCTGGAGCTGCTCTTACCGTCTGAAGGAATGCGCCACTCCTGACTGACCAATCAGAGCCAGAAGGAGGGTCTTAGCGCTGTCAATCATGCTTCTGTGAATATGTTTAAAAAGGTTTTTTTAAATAAAAATTACATACTGTAAATTTAATGCTTACATGCTGAATGGAGTCAGTAAATGTTAGTCAACATGCCATGGGTAGCTCACATACTAACAGTAGCATCTAAGCTAACATTAGCGTCCTTCTGAACATGAACACCATTTGGACATTTTAATGACATGGAACTGAAATACGACAGACACAACCTGCAAATCTTTTGTTTTAGACTCTTTAGGCTTTAATGCTCCAATCTGAGGCCCGGTAGACCTGACTCAACCTCACAACCTTTTAAATATCTCTGAATTTTTCTATTTATAATTAAAACACTTTGTTGATGCCAAAAGGAAATTAAATGTTGTTGTTTCTCAAATTAATTAAAATTCTTCAGAGTTGTTTAGATGTTGTTGGGAGGAAAGATCTCTTGAATGGCCTGTATTACAATGACTTTGAAGAGACCTCAAAACATTATGATCTACTTTGTGTTGCTCTATGTCACAAAGTCTCAGATAAACACTGAAGTTTGTGGTTATTCTGGGATAAAACAAATATCTCCATAAACTGTCACTGGGCAAATTATCACCTTCAACAGAAACTCTGTAGTTTAGTTATGTTATGTATAACTTACATCACTAGTTTTTAATTGTTATGTAGATGAGTAAAAGCTGACAGATTGATCCAAACATAGAAAATGTTCAGTTCTAGTGGAAGAAGCTCAAGGTTCTGACCCAAATAAAATAACTGGGCTGAATCACAAATAAGATTCGGAGAGGCAAACATGTAAAACAATAATGTTGATACTTTGGTGTATCTGCTGATAATTAATCATCAGTGTCATCACTGTGTCCTAATGAATAATATCAGTATTTAGTTCCTATTATCAGCTCTGTAAGCAGGACTTTCCTGGAGCGGTGGCAGCTCTGAGCTCAGCATCTCCTCCGTTCAGCTCTGCTGCCTATAAATACTGATGAAGACACCTTCAGCGTCCATCAGCCGGCTGACTGGCTGGACAGGTCGGACTCCAGCTCCTCAGCGTCTCTCCTCTGGATCAACCCGGATCTGAAAACGATAACTCTGGCTCTTTATCAAGGCAGCCATGAAGATCCTGGTCATCCTCGTTCTCGTCTTCCTCACAGGTCAGAAAATCTTGATGCTTTGGTGAAAATCTCAGAGGAAGAAGAAAACAAGGCTTTAAGCTGTGTTGTCTCTGCAGGTTGCAATGGTGGACAGCATGACCCTCCGTCCAAACACCAGGTAAAGATGGTGCAGGACGCTTTCTGGGACTATGTCCAGAAGTCAACGATGACCCCAAAGGACTATGTGTGGGACATCAGACAATCACATCCAGGACAGTATCTGTGGTAAGAGGAAACCTCCAAACTTTCTACATTAAAACTGGATAAATATTTAAAGGGAACATTCATCATTGCTGAAGCTATGGAAATCTAAACTTAAGAAAACAAACATATTTCAGTAGTCACAGTGTTTTATTTTTAGATATTTGGGTTATTATTTGTATGTATCATTAATAATCAATTTAAAAATGTTTTAATCTATAATTTAATTCTCAGCAACTATTTTATTCTTTTAAAATTCTATGTTCTTTTATTTATTTGTTTCATTAATTGTAGTTTTACATGTTTAATAACTATTATAATATTATTACTATTTATAAAAATAATAATCATATTGTTATAATAATAAAATGAAATAATAATGTTGTTATTATTAATAATATTAAGAACCGTTATATTTATATATTTCTACTGAGAAAAGCTGTTTCCTGTGTGAAGTTGTTGATCATATTTCTGTCTGTGGTTCTGCAGCTCCCTCATCTCTCACAGCGTCGAGGCCGTCCAGAGATTCTTCCGCCTCGTGTACGCTCAGATAGTCATGTGGAGCAGCCGCCTCTACCACAGGTTCTGCCAAGAGGTAGATCACCTGCAGCAACACCTCCACCACTTTCTGCACCATTTGGAAGATGACCAATTTTACCACGCCAAGGAGCTGGTGGCTCAAATCCGCTGGAAGATGGAGAGTATCAAGATGGTGGCAGCCCACTACATTGAAGCCCTGGACCCCCTAGGCCTGAAGATGGCGCTGCTGGAGAAGACCAAGGAGCTGAATGAGCATTTGAATAGGTGCTTTGAACTCCTGGAAACTCACCGTCATGAACACCACTGTGACCATCACCAACATCAAGGTCACCATCCTGGTCACCATCCTGGTCACCATCATGGTCACCATCCTGGCCACCATCATGGTCACCATCCTGGTCACCATCATGGTAACCATCCTGGTCACCATCATGGTAACCATCCTGGTCACCATCCTGGTCACCACCATGGTAACCATCCTGGTCACCATCATGGTCACCATCATGGTCAGCATCCTGGCCACCATCCTGGTCACAAACCTCCTGGTCACCATCCTGGTCAGCATCCTGGCCACCATCATGGTCACCATCCTGGCCACCATCCTGGTCACAAACCTCCTGGTCACCATCCTGGTCACCATCCTGGCCACCATCCTGGTCACCATCCTGGTCACCATCATGGTCACCATCCTGGCCACCATCCTGGTCACCATCCTGGTCACCATCCTGGTCACCATCATGGTCACCATCATGGTCAGCATCCTGGCCACCATCCTGGTCACAAACCTCCTGGTCACCATCCTGGTCACCATCCTGGTCACCATCATGGTCACAAACCTCCTGGTCACCATCCTGGTCACAAACCTCCTGGTCACCATCCTGGTCACCATCATGGTCACAAACCTCCTGGCCACCATCCTGGTCACCATCCTGGTCACCATCCTGGTCACAAACCTCCTGGTCACCATCCTGGTCACCATCATGGTCACAAACCTCCTGGCCACCATCCTGGTCACAAACCTCCTGGTCACCATCCTGGTCACCATCCTGGCAACCATCATGGTCACTATCAAGGTCACCATCATGGTCACAAACCTCCTGGCCACCATCATCCTACCGGTCACAGTGACCACGGCTGTGGACCTGAGACGAAGAAGAAAATAGATGAAAGCATGGAAGCCTTTAAGGCCAGCTTGTTCTCCCTGGTCAGTAAGTTTGAGGTGGAACTCGCCCAAACTACCAAAAAGATCAACAAGAAAATGGTTCCTCTAAGAAAAAAACACCATGGCCAGCTGATTAAAGACTCAGATCACCTGAAGGATGACCTGGAGAGTCTATGGCAAGACTGGTTACTCCTAAGTCAGCAAAAGGCCGACTGAATGGAGTCAAGTGGCTTCATCCAAGGGTCATTATCAACATAAACATAAGCATCTTGTTTTTACTTTTAATAACTAAAACATATTGATGGAGACATATTTTTTCAAGTCAGTATGATTTGTTTTGGTTTCTGTAAAATGTCTGTGGTATTTATTAATCAAAATATAAGACTGAAATACAGAAACTCTTGTTTTTTTTCTTAAACTATTTATTTAAAAGTTATTCAAGAGCAACTAAATTGTGCTTCTTCCTTTTGTTCTGAGAGATATGTAAGTTTGGCAATACTTGCATTCTCCCAAATATAGCTACAATAGAGCCTCCTATATTACAATAAAGTTAAGAAAAAAACAGTTTTATTCTCAAATAGCTAAAGAAATTCTAGGTAACGACGTTCTTCTCCCCATGATACATTCAGGTATGACAGCAGCAATAAAAAGCAGATAAAAACATGTTCATCACGCAGGTAATATACTGCTCTGCCAGAAATCTCTGTCTTCTCTGTGGATCCAATTGCTGATATTAACAAAAATCATTTGTTTTTTGTTCGTCTTTGCATTACTGGCTAATTGTGTCACATTTTAAACAGGTATTTTACAACACTGCCTGATGATTTCACAGGTAATCTATTTTTATTATTACTAACCTCAATGAGATGTTAATGCCTAAAAACTTTAGTCAAGGTTTATTGTTATGTCTGAATAATATTTATAAACAACTTTTTTATATAGCTAACAGTAACCAAGTTATTTTACTGGCTAACTCAGATAGCTAAGTAGCTATTTGACTTAGCTGGCTAACCTTAAATAAAATTGCTAATTTCAAGTTCTTTTTGGGAACCTTGAGAACTTTTAAAAAACAAACCAACAAGTAAATATCCAATTATGATCAAGTAAATGTCAAAAGCTACAGCTTTTCTTAACCAAAGACTTGCTATGGCTAATCTTTCCAGCAGCTAACATTATTGAGTTCTTCTATCCTTAAAAAGCCGTTTTAGTGGCTAAAGAAATAAATTATTTCTCATCAGTAATCTTAAGCGTTGTATTTCCGTCATATGTAAATAAATAAAATTAAGTTTGCAAATTAAAATTCCGACTTGATATAGCTAACTTTTCCAGTAGCTAACAATAACCTCCAGCCCTAGCCAAGCCGTTTTTGTACCTGAAACAACCAAATAATTTTCATATGTAACCGAATAAATTTATTTGATAGTTAGCCTTTCATATAATCCAGAGGCCGACATAAACACAGTTGTTTGTTTTTAGATTAGCCACTACAGCTAGGTTCGCTAGGTGGCTAATCAAAGCACAAACAATTTATAGCCACCACAAAGTATATCTTGGTTCAAATGGCTATTTTGAACCAAGTCAGTCTTTACCTTAAGTATTTTTTCAATTTTACATGTTATTAAACTGTAAGGAAATTTGGATGGAATCATCAGCAGTTAACAGAAGTGTTTGTATTTGGAAATGATTTAAGTGTGTTATTAGAACATCATAACCCAGAGATTTGTCTTGTAGGGTACTGGCCTACATTCCACAGTCATTTTAAATTTGTGTAGATTATCTATAGAAACAGCTGTTACAAAGGAAATTGATTAAATTTAGCCCTTAAAAATGCATAATGCAGTATTGGCACTGAGATCGTTTATTTTATTGAAAGAATATCAGACATTATAATAAATTAAACATTTTAACATTTGAATACCAAGCTGATATCAATCTCAGATGTGAAGCTGATCTAATACAATAAATCCATTCAGTCCACCTTTTTCTGACTCTGTGCCCAGTCCTCCCACAGAGACGCCAGGTCGTCCTGCAGGCTGTCTGAAGCCTTATTCAGCTTCTCCCGTCTTCGACTACGTGGAACAATTTTCTTATTCAGGTCATAGGTAGTGTGGGTAAGTTTGGCCTCAAAGCGGACAACCAGGGAGAACAAGGTCACCCTAAAGTTTTGAAGACTGTCATACACCTTCTTCTTCAGGTTGGGATAATGTTGGTGGTCAAGGCGGTATCTGCGGTCATGGAGATGGTGACCAAATAGTTTGTACCAAAGATTATGAAGATAACGACGACGGTGATGATGGTGGTCATGAGGGCCTTTGCAGTCATGGGGGCCTTTGCAGTCGTGAGGGCCTTTGCAGTCATGGGGGCCTTTGCAGTCATGAGGGCCTTTGCAGTCGTGGGGGCCTTTGCAGTCATGAGGGCCTTTGCAGTCGTGGGGGCCTTTGCAGTCATGAGGGCCTTTGCAGTCGTGGGGGCCTTTGCAGTCATGAGGGCCTTTGCAGTCATGAGGGCCTTTGTGACCATGATTATGGTCACCATGAGGATGATGATGGTGGTGTACAAAGTAATTCTCCACATGGTGGTGCAGGTCTTGGATCTTCTGCACCAAGGCGACCTTCAGGCCTCCGGGGTCCAGGGCTTCAGCGTAGTGGGCGGCACACTTCTTGATGTCCTCCAACCTCCAACGGATGTGATCCACCAGCTCCTTGGCGTGGGAATGTGTCTCGGCTTCCAGATAGAGCAGAAAACGGTCCAGGTCGTGTTGCAGGTGATCTACCTCATGGCAGAACCTACTATAGAAGTCCTTGATCCACCAAACCATGTGAGTGTGCACATTATAGAGAAAGTTGGAGATGATTTCGAAGCTCTCTGCGATGAGGGAGCTGCAGAGACACAGACACAACCCTGATGAACACCTTGTTTCATGATCCAGTTCAACATTGATTCACTTCACTTTCATCAGATATCTTGTTTATGTAAATTCACCGTTCTGTTGAAACTGAACCAAAGAATTAAGTGAAGCCTTGACTGTGTTGAAGGAAGAAATCTGTTTTATTCAACAAGATGAACCTAGTCCAGAGAGAGGGAGAATGTGTTGCTAGTCGGAGCCAAGCAGGCATGTCAAGGTTATTTAGAAACATGCATATTACTAACTAACCTATGCTAGCATAGGCTAGGGTAGGTCTATGGGCTACACAAAACATGTTCATGATATTTTTTCCACAATATCCTTCTAAGATAATCATTTCTCAGTCTCCTCAATTCTACCAATTTTGAGCGGTTTTAGGGCCTCTGTCACTTTAAATCCATGCTGCTGCCACGCCCGCCAAACGGCCACGCCCATTTACACTCGAATGTGGTAAAACCAGCCAACTAAAGGTGCTTGAGCTCTGCTTGGGTTGCTAGGTAACGGGATGGGATTGTTGTGGTTGCTAGGCAACGGGGCAGTGCCTGCTGATTTGTGATATTACATTCTGAAGGATTTGGAAATGGCTCATTTTCCAGACACCAAAAAAACATGAACTTATTGCCAAAACACCATGTTGGTGTTATTTAAGCGATTGTATTGCTTTTAGAAGCAGTAGGAAGCCAAATGGAAGAACAAAACATGCAAAATGTCCCACTTATAGAAATGCTTTCAATGTTTAATAAGAGACAATAACAGCAACAAATAAATAGATTCAGTCTCTGTCCTAACCTCAGTAAATATTTATCCAGTTTTAATGTAGAAAGTTTGGAGGTTTCCTCTTACCACAGATACTGTCCTGGATGTGAATGTCTGATGTCCCACACATAGTCCTTTGGGGTCATCGTTGACTTCTGGACATAGTCCCAGAAAGCGTCCTGCACCATCTTTACCTGGTGTTTGGACGGAGGGTCATGCTGTCCACCATTGCAACCTGCAGAGACAACACAGCTTAAAGCCTTGTTTTCTTCTTCCTCTGAGATTTTCACCAAAGCATCAAGATTTTCTGACCTGTGAGGAAGACGAGAACGAGGATGACCAGGATCTTCATGGCTGCCTTGATAAAGAGCCAGAGTTATCGTTTTCAGATCCGGGTTGATCCAGAGGAGAGACGCTGAGGAGCTGGAGTCCGACCTGTCCAGCCAGTCAGCCGGCTGATGGACGCTGAAGGTGTCTTCATCAGTATTTATAGGCAGCAGAGCTGAACGGAGGAGATGCTGAGCTCAGAGCTGCCACCGCCTGAAGAGGCGACATCAGGACGTCCGTCTCCATGAACGTCATGTCCACATTTCAGCTGATGTCAACCTGCTGAGGGACCAAGCTGAGAACATTCATTCAACTCTTTGTGGTTTATTCCTGACAAATACTTACTAACATCAAACATTAACATCTAACCTGAAGCCAGTTTCCAAAACAGCTTAAAATGTTTCAAAACATCTAACAGTTTTTCATAATGTGATCTGGAACAATAATACCTAAAAAA
>NW_006800051.1:1558535-1621393 GCF_000485575.1 Poecilia formosa | reverse complement strand
TGAAAATCTCAGAGGAAGAAGAAAACAAGGCTTTAAGCTGTGTTGTCTCTGCAGGTTGCAATGGTGGACAGCATGACCCTCCGTCCAAACACCAGACAGAAATGGTGCAGGACGCTTTCTGGGACTATTTTCTGCTCTATCTGGAAGCCGAGACACATTCCCACGCCAAGGAGCTGGTGGATCACATCCGTTGGAGGTTGGAGGACATCAAGAAGTGTGCCGCCCACTACGCTGAAGCCCTGGACCCCGGAGGCCTGAAGGTCGCCTTGGTGCAGAAGATCCAAGACCTGCACCACCATGTGGAGAATTACTTTGTACACCACCATCATCATCCTCATGGTGACCATAATCATGGTCACAAAGGCCTTCATGACTGCAAAGGCCCCCACGACTGCAAAGGCCCCCATGACTGCAAAGGCCCTCACGACTGCAAAGGCCCCCATGACTGCAAAGGCCCTCATGACCACCATCATCACCGTCGTCGTTATCTTCATAATCTTTGGTACAAACTATTTGGTCACCATCTCCATGACCGCAGATACCGCCTTGACCACCAACATTATCCCAACCTGAAGAAGAAGGTGTATGACAGTCTTCAAAACTTTAGGGTGACCTTGTTCTCCCTGGTTGTCCGCTTTGAGGCCAAACTTACCCACACTACCTATGACCTGAATAAGAAAATTGTTCCACGTAGTCGAAGACGGGAGAAGCTGAATAAGGCTTCAGACAGCCTGCAGGACGACCTGGCGTCTCTGTGGGAGGACTGGGCACAGAGTCAGAAAAAGGTGGACTGAATGGATTTATTGTATTAGATCAGCTTCACATCTGAGATTGATATCAGCTTGGTATTCAAATGTTAAAATGTTTAATTTATTATAATGTCTGATATTCTTTCAATAAAATAAACGATCTCAGTGCCAATACTGCATTATGCATTTTTAAGGGCTAAATTTAATCAATTTCCTTTGTAACTAAGTAAAATCAGATTGACTTGTGCGACTTTAGTTTGCTGTCAGTTATGTTGTCTTGACAACATTCGCCACCCATTGTTGCTAGGAAACGGTTAAAAAAAACATTGATCATGTGACCAAATAGTCAGAAGCAAGGCATCATTTGAAGGTAGGAACCACATTGGTAACGTTGTTAGACTTTTATTTCAACTTTTATAAAATAATAGTTGTTTTATAACGTTTCCACTTTTAACAGTGAATCTGGTCTATCATAGCTTTCATTTGAATGGCGTTTAGACCATAGAAGACATTTTTAAGTTTGTTTCATATATCAGTTGTGGTATGTATGACTTACGACACGAGGTCATAAACTGAACATACAGGTGTAGTATTTTATTACCTGTAGGCACAAATAAAGTTAAAATGGTAACATTGGGATAAGTTGAGCCATTTGACCGACTTACAGGTAAAAACTATCAGACCAACTCCAAGCAGCTTGATGCGAAAGTGACGATAGTTACAAATATTATTTATTAGTTTAAGGTCAAAGTGCCATTGTCTGATTTTTATTGATTAATTATCTGTAAATCTTCAGGTTTTTTTTTTTTTTTACCATTTCAAGTTATTTCAGTGACCACAGGGCTTTTGGTTCATTAACAGAAACTCCCTAATCTCAGAAAAAGGTTAATTCAATTATTTTGTCTTTGTGTGTTTTGATCTGCTTCATACAAAATTGCAATTTATGGCTTTCTGGTGTTTCTACATGATTACATTTCATCATATCTGTTTATTTTTAATCATCAACAGGGTTAATCATAAATTATCAGTGCAATAATCATTAGCCACCTAATAAAAGTTTTATAAATGAAGTCTGCAGCTGTTATGTCAAATCCATGATGTGATATAGAAATGACCTTTGACCTTTTCCCTGCTGTGCTGTCAATCAGCTGTAAAATACAGAGTTTTCTGTCAGAATGTGAAGCTTCAGTCACAAATCAAAGACGGTATAAATGAAGAAGAAGGAATTTCATTTTGTTTAGGAACCAGCTGGTGCTGAGCGAGGTTCGAAGAGTTCCTTCATGGTTCTGACCCGGCTGCATGTTCAGAGTGCAACGTGGAGCCAAAACAACAAACACAGCAATAAAAGGTGACAACAGCACAGTCCGTGCTGGGAACTTCGGACGCAGGTCAGAAATCTTCCAGACATTTATTGGATCTCATCGGTGCCACCTAATCTGTATAAATACTCAGAGAAGGATTGGTTCGGCCTCACAGACGTCACAGATCAAATCAGGCATCTGAGGTGAGACGAAGCCTTTTCATTCCTGCAGGAAGATTCAAACTTTGGTTAACATAGGAGGGATTCTGGTGTTACCTCACAGAAGTTTAATCTGTCATACATTTTTCCCAAAATCTCTTTTCGTGTCGCTCAATTTTCCAGCTTCTGGTCATCATGAGGGTGTTTGCAGTTATCCTCGCTCTTGCAGTCATCTCAGGTGAGTTTGGTTTTCCTCTGGGAAATTAAAAATGTTTGGGGTTAAAAAGTGGGAACCATCACTTTCATCTGGTTCAGGTCAGGTTAGTATTTCCTGAAAAGAAGAATAGTCGTTTGAAGGCTATTAAAAAATCTCAAACAGAAAAATCACAATTTTTATTTATTTTTTGGTAGATTTGATGCATTTTCTGAAAACTGTTCCTTTTAAATTTTTATGATTTTCGGGCTTTAAGAGAAACATGTCTGCATTAATAAAGTCACATAGATTCAAAATAATTGTGCTGTTTATACTAAAAGTTTTATAGCTGTTAATGAATCACATGAATATCAAGTTTCTACATGCAGCTCCTTTAAAAATGTAAGAGTTTCTTATAGTCGATGTGAAAACAGACTAAAAGTTCTTCCGAGTCTGAATTTTTAGGGGATTTTTCACCTAAGATTATTGAAAAACCCCATTAATTCAAGATTTAATCAAATAACTGGCAATGAATGAATTACTTTGTTAAAATCTAGGACAGACTTTAGACACAGTTAATACTTTAAAATCATATTAACAATAGGCAGAAAGAGCAGAACAGTAAAAAAATTTGTGTGCATTTTTTCCCCAAAAACAAACAGCAAAAGTTTTTACAGCAAATCATAACAAAGTCTTTGGGTTGGTTCGAGAAACTACAAAACAAAAATAAGACAATCTTTAAAGAGGGAATCTGAAACTAAAGTATTGATTTTACCATGTTAATATCAATCCGATACTGATAACTTGGCGTCGATATTATCGATATTTTGGATCGATCCGCCCAG
The DNA here is from genome assembly GCF_000485575.1 of Poecilia formosa. Lineage (NCBI taxonomy): Eukaryota > Metazoa > Chordata > Actinopteri > Cyprinodontiformes > Poeciliidae > Poecilia > Poecilia formosa. The sequence continues at coordinate 1,618,147 of NW_006800051.1, read as the reverse complement.
CGTTGCTATTTAAAACACTGTAATAATTCAAAAGCAAAGGTTGTTCAAAAATATACATTCTGACTCAATTTTAAAGGCTTCCTTGAGCAACAGAAGCATCAATAAAATAAGATCAAACAGCATTTCGTTCCTTAAGAGCCTGGTGTCACTAATTAGCAACATACTTAAATTTACAATAATGGTAGGTGCAATGTTCACATTTATAATCTCTAAGTAATTTACCATCTGAATGATTTTTTTTTTTGTACAATTGGATATAAATTCAGGCAATAAGGCGTTAAAAGGTGGCAGATTAAGTTTCTTCTTTGTCCACTCCAGGATCCCGTGCACGAAGCGTTCTCCAGGACGACTGGCAGGGCACGTGGGAGGTGACGGTGGAAAAGTTCAATGATTACATCACAGAGCTGAATTCGAGGGCTGATGGAGTGGTGAAGGACATCAGGAGCTCCCAGATCAGCCGAGAGCTCGAGTGAGTGATCAGCCTGTTCCAACTGAAGATCTTTGTTCAGGCCCAGGGAGGTAAAGGTTGCACATGGTTCCGGGTCACGTTTGATTCTTAAAATGTGCAGTTCATTATTTAATGTGATTTATTTGATCGTGTCCCTCCATACTCCTCAGGGTCACATCACTGTGACTCTGAAAATCATTTTGCAACCACACACTTGGTGTCCGGTCTCCCCACTCCGGGTCCCGGCCCCCACTTTGGGAACGTTACGAAGGAAAAACAGGAAAAAATCAGAACTCCACTAAACAAATGGCAAAGATTAAATAACTGATAAACTGACATAAAATACTCAGAATAGCTAAGAAAAAGCTACAAGAATAACAATTTTTATTAGAGGTTAAAATTTAATACTTTAGGTCATGTATTATATTTATTTGATTTTACTTTTCAATAAATAAACTAACTTTAATGTTGAGTCTTTTAACTAAATTTAATTCATGTTCATTTCAATCTATATTTACTTTTCAGATTCTGCGTTTGTTTCTTTGGCCAGTTTTGTTTCTGACCAGGTGCTACTAGCACCTAAATGCAGTCAGAAGAAATATTTTAAAACTCTCAAAACTGTAATGTAACAGTTTGTTCTATACCCACAAGACCCAAAACTTTAGTTTGTTGAATAAACCTTTTTTTTGCATTTCAGCAACAAAAAGCACAATTACTATTACTTCTGGCTGCTGATATTTTGAACTGTGTGTAAGACTCACTTTGTTTACATGTCTATAATTTAGATTTTTAGAATAACAAATTCCAACCAAACCTGTTGCAAGTTAGAAAACCTCTGAAATTTGCTTATTGTTTGCTCAGTCAAAGCTAACAGCAGTTAGCAACAAAAATCCACTAATAGCATTGTATGCAGTGAAACAACAAAAAATGGAGTAAATTTAGTGAAAAGAATTAGAATAAAAAAAGATTGACAGAAGTGTAAATAAATGAACTATTGGAAATATCAGAACATTTTATGCTTCTGGCAGCCATATTGGATTTTGAGGTCGGTTGAAGCCCAACAGTCCTGATAAATAACCAGTAGGTAAGAAACCAAGCTCTGAGAACCAGGCTCTTATTGTTATGCAATTATACTTATTTCATAATATTACAATGTTTAGACCTTTTCTGAGCTGGTCGTACCTCTTTGTATTAATTTTTTTATTTTGCCAGGTCCAGTCCTCCATACTTTGATGCAATAATTTACCAGCTGCTGTTAGATTCAGTGATGTTTCTAACTCCTTGTGTGAGCACAGAGTCTTCTGTTCGGCCTGTTCAGTCAGCTGAGTTAGGAGTCAGATCTGCCTCTTTCTGCTCACACTGTGCAAAACATACACAATCCCTGATTCCAAAAGTGTTTCACTGTTTTTGAGAAGTAAATGATCTGACTCCTGAACAGCACCCTGATCCAGGACAGCATGTCGGAGCTGGCCTTGTACCGGGACGACCTGCAGACCAAGCTGGCCCCCTACACCCAGGAGGCTGCAGAGCGCTTCAGGAAAGACCTGCAGCTGCTGGTGGACAGACTGCGTGGACACATGACCGACGCCCGCGGCCAGATGGAGAACTACCTGCAGGAGCTCCAGACCATGATGGAGCAGAACGCCGATGACGTCAAGTCCCGAGTGTCCACCTACACCCGGAAGCTGAAGAAACGCCTCCAGAAGGACACCCAGGAGATCCAGAGGTGAGTGACGGGCTGGACAGGCGGCAGCAGCGAAAACCTCACGAATTTTAGGTCATAAATGAACTTTTACAGGCAGGAGAAGAAAAATTCAAATAGTTTCACCCAGAAAATCCTTACATATTTCATGTATTCACTGAACTTTAGAGAGTTTATTCTCCTTACTTTGGGTGGATTCTCTAGAAATAGAGAATCAAATGGGATGTTAATTATGGAGCTAAATTGGGGCCATAAAGTTTGTTAAAAAATTAAATTGAAAAACATTTTGAAACTGAAAAAAATGTTCCAACTACTTTTCAGTTTCAAATCTTGTACTCGGTTTTAATGTTTTCTTCTTTTGAACAAAATTTATGGCCCCAATTTAGCTCCATAGTTTATAACTCAAAGTTAAAAATCTTTAATCAAGCTAGACTTTTTTTGGTAAAAATAAAACATTATTTTCAGTTGGAGGTTTAAACTAACAGATTTTTGCCACATTTGCATCTTTGAAAAGCCTGAAGAACCAACAATGAAACAATGAAGACCACAAAATAAAAGGATTTTAACCAGGTTTTGAAAAACACAGAGGAATTAAGAGATTTTTGACATTTAGAGTAAATGAACGTCCTTCAGACTCGCCTGCTGCCAGCGGAACATTTTCAATCAGATGTTTGTTGATCCACATAAAACCGTCTGTTTTCCACCGCAGACACGTTTCCGACTACATCGAGGAGCTGCAGAGCCGCGCCTCGGACAACGTGGAGAGCATGAAGACCAGACTGGACCCGTACTTCGCTCAGGTACGGGACAACGCCGAGGCCAAGATCACCACCCTGAACGAGCTGCTGAAGACGCAGGTGGACAGCGTGAGGGACCAGGTCCAGACCGCCGGCGAGGACCTGCGCTCCGCTCTGGGCGCCAAGATGGCGGAGCTGCGCAACTGGTTCGAGCCGTTTGTCACCATGATCAGAGAAAGCATGTAAACTGGGATCTGAAACCAGTTCACGTGACAGAATTCACCAATAAAACCAGTTACACACCAGATGTTTGTCTCCTCAACACAACAATCATCACAAATAAAAGCTCAGAAGAAAAACTCCAAACCATCACGAGTCTGTTTTTACTGAGAAAGATTTACATTTTATTTGCATTTTTCCAGAACTCAATCAGCAACTCACATGTCAAAAAGGTTAATTTATACAAAAATATATATTTCCCCATCACCAAAACTTCTCCACAAACAGCAGTAGTTTAAAAAATATATTTATATTATAAAAATAAACTAAGCACTGCACATGGATGAACACAACTATCTTTTATAAAATATGACAAAACAGAACCTGTTTGAAAAAGTGACAAAAAATGTAAAATGTGAGAATTACATGAAAAATACAATGTAAAAAATAAAATTAAAATAACTGGCAAATATAAAACAAATCCATTAAAAAACAAAATAAATGTGAAATAAAAGTAGAATATTCTCCATTTCTTATTCAATGTAAAAAATGAACTGAAAAAAAGGAATTTAGAAGAAACATCAATAACTACAAATTACAAAATAAAGTTACACCAAGTATCTAAAGCTTAAAATGAAATAAAATTAAAAAATGGTTCTAAAACTATAAAATAAAATATTTAAAGATCAAACACTGCAGATTGATATCAACATCAAAGTCTTTTTACTTTTAAACAAATGTTTAAAAGTAAAAAGCTAAAGAAAACGTCGTGGTGAAAAACTTTTTCACAGAGACAAAAACATGTTTGTTTTTTAACTTTTTCATTTTAAAAGAACAAACGAACATGTCTGTTGCTGCACAGCCAAAAGTTCAGGATTCCCTTTCTCTGGTTCTGGTTCCGGTCCATCACATTCCTCTGGCGTGGTTGCGGTAATGCTCATGTAGAGTCGCGACGTCAGTGAAGGTTTGCATACAGATTGCACAGTTTTGCCGAAGCACCGTCGGTTCGTCCTCAGAGTCGCTGCTGTCGCTCGTCGTCAGACGTTTTTCAGGAATTAAAGATTTCACCAGAAGCTGGAGCTGAAGTTCCGCTGAGGTTGGGTTGGCTCCCGACTCCAGGTCCAAACCGATGTCAGGCGTCTCCGAAACGACGGTGGGCGTCTCTGAGGAGGCGGCGGGAACGACGTAGAGGTGGTCTGGATGAGGATACCTGAACAGGTCCTTCCTGTTGCTCACCAGCAGCCACCGTTTCGGCCCAGGTGAAGAGACGGCAACCGTTTGCGGGTTAGGAATGAAGGACAGGATGCTCTCTGGAGGACTTTCCGGCTTCCTCCCTGCGAAGGAGTGGCACACCTGATGGGCCTCCAGCAGATCGGTGCTGGAGAACCTGGCGGAGCATTTCCTGCAGGGGTAGGGAAACAGGAAGGGCTCCTCAACGCGCGCTGGCCGCGGCACACTCAGCCGCCGCCGATGAGCTTCTAGGTGAGCCTCCAGGGCGGAGTGGCCGGGAAAGGAGCGGCCGCATGGCAGACAGATGTGGGAGTGGGCCGCTTTATGGAGCAGCTTGTGCTTCCGCAGATTCCTCGAAGTGGAGAAGAGCTTCCCACATGTGCTGCATTTCAAACCATCCGGCTGCCTGACTCGAGGCTCCAGCCGTGGTTTATTGCAGGAGAGACAAGCATTTGGCGTTTTGGGTGCGTGTTCCTGCAGGTGATCCATGTATGATCCCAGAAAGTGGAACTCCAGCTCGCAGCGGCTGCAGCGGAAAGCTCGCCGATGTGGCCGCCGTTTGTTTCCAAAGCGACCACACCAGGATTGCAGGCTGAGTCTGGGAGGCTCAGGACTGAATGTTGGATGGGAGAAACCAAAGTTCAGAGGAGAAACATCAACATCAAAGTCTTCAATCACAGACGGGCTTGAGCCACCAGACGAGGGTGGAGGAATAAACGCCTTCCCGTTGCCTTCTTCTTCAGGAATTGCCGATATTTTTCTTGGACTCACTGAGTCTCCTGTCTCCTTCCAGATGTCCTCCAGGGAACCTCGACAAGCCGCCTCTTCTCCGCTGGCTCTGCAGCAGACTGAGCAGTGCCGTCTGCTTCCGGCCGCCCGGCTGTACTCCTGCCTACAGACGTAACAGTGGTGAGGTTTTCCCATCGTGTGGGAATGTAAATGCAGAACGTAGTGGCACCAGCGGCGATGGATCTGCCGGCAGATCGGACATTTAAAAAACACTGGAGTGACGACTGTTGTATCGCCGGCTTTGGAGACGTGGAATCCATGGATCCTTCTTGGATTTCTGAAGGCTTTCCTGTCATGAATCCGTCTGTGGTTTTCAAATGCAGATTTCTTGGTGAACTCCCTGGAGCAAACCGGACACCTGAAGGTTTCCTCCTGGCCGGAAGCCAAGCGGGATCGTCTGCTTCTTCCCGGTTCTGTCTGGAGTCCCTCCACCTCGGCCAGATGGACCTTGAGGTGACGGATGAGTTCGGTTTTGTCTCTGAATGTTTCTTCGCAGATCGGGCAGTGAGTGGCTGGCGGCCCCCTGTGGAGCTTTGAATGCAGCTTCAGTTCAGGGAGCGTGGAGAAGCTCTTGGCGCAGACGGAGCATCCGTACGGTTTCCGGCCCGTGTGAAGCCGTTTATGGAGCGTCAGCGCTGAGATGTGGCGAAAAGAGCGCAAACAGAAAGAGCACTGGAGGCTTTTGTTTTTCTTCTGGAGGTGATGAGAAATCTCAGATCCGGACGGAGCGTTTGTTGTCATCCGATTCTCCTGATTTTCTTGTTGGATGTTGAAGGTTTGGTCACAGGAACTGGAGACAGCCGGAACATCCCAGAATGAGCAGACCCGAGGTTTCTTTGCTTTTCTATGTCCAGACCAGTGTGTTCTGCTCCTCCGCCGTCTCTTCTGCCTGGTTTTTCCTGGAGATGTTGATGAAGCAGATTCCTGAAACGGTTTCTCCGCCTCAGGCTCTTTATCAGAAGCTCCATTTTCCAACTTGATTGTAAAGACATTTGTCTTTCTTCCGTGTCCCATGTTGGACGTTTCGGACATTCTTCCATCTTCAGAAGCTCCTGCATCCCTTTCATATGGATGATCACCAGATTCCTGGATTTTAGGTCTTGCTGAGTCTTTCTGAAATGATTGTATTTGTCCTTGTACCATGGGGAAAACTTTGCCAGAATCATCTTTGGGATCGGTTGGTACTCCTTCAGTCTGAAGCAGGCTCATCTTTCCTTGTACTTCTGGAGTCGCTCTGGTTTCACTTCCTGATTCAGTTGTGTTGCTTTTATCCTGAAATGAAAACATCAGCTGGGATTTCTCCATCTTTGACTCTTTATTAGCTCCCATCTCAATGAAAATTGGTTCCTCTTCCATCTTGATTGTAAAGTCATTTGTCTTTCTTCTGCTCCTCACACTTGATGGTTTTCCATCCTCAGGACTTCCTGGATCTGGATGTCTTTCTTCAGATTCCAGTATTTTAAGTTCTGCTTTCAGGTTTTTCTTTAACACTCGTTTCCTTTTTGGTCCTGATTTCCTTCTTACGGTCTTCTCTCCCAGGAAATCCTCTTTCCGAGCAGATGTTCCTTCGATCCGATCTGGTTCTGGAGTCGCTCCGGTGTGACCTCCTGAATCCTCTGGACTGTGTTCATCATGAATTGATGGTTTTCCATCCTCACTAGCTCCAGGATAATCTTCTTCTGGTTTTTCATCAGAATCCAGGATTTTAGCTCTAGTTGTAGAACGCTTTCTTAATATCCGCCTCTTTTTTCGTCCCTTTTTCATTTTCCTGGGCGCCATCTTTGACTTAACGTTCAGAGAATCATCTTTCAGACCAGACGTTCCTTCGATCTGCAGCAGAATTATCCGATCTGGTTCTGGGGTCGCTCTGGTTTGACCTCCTGACCCCATTGAGCTGTTTCTATCCTGATTTGATGGTTTTCCGTCCTCAGGAGTTCCTGGTGCTCCTTTCTTTGGATGTTCAGATCCCAGAATGTTTGGTTCAGTTACAGGACGTTTTCTTAACATCCGGCTCGTTTTTGGTCCCCTTCTCCTTTTTGTTGGCACCATCTCCTGGAAATCATCGTTCAGATCAGACGTTCCTTCAGTCTGGAGCAGATTCATCTTTCCTTGAATGTCTGGAGTCGGTCTGGTTTCACTTCCTGATTCTGTCGTGTTGCTTTTGGCCTGAAATGTAAACATCATCTGGGACATCTCCTTCCCAGACTCTTCCATCCCCATCACACTGGGAGCTTCATCTTCCATTTTGATTGGAAGAACACTTTTCTTTCTTCTGTGCTTCACGCTTGATGGTTTTCCATGCTTAGCATTTCCCTCATCTGGATGTTTTCCATCAGATTCCAACATTTTTGTTCCAGTTGCAGAACGTTTTCTCAAGGTCCGCCTCTTTTTTGGTCTTGTTTTCATTTTCCTGGGCGCCGTCTTGGACTTAATGTCCAGAGAATCATCTTTCAGATCAAACTTTTCTTTGATCTGGAGCGGATTAATCTGATTTGGAGTCACTCCAGTTTGACTTGTAGAATCCATTAAGCCTCTTTCATCCTGAATTGATGATTTTCCGCCATCAGGAGTTCCTGGATGTCCTTCTTGTGGCTGTTTTTCTTCTGATTCCAGGACTTTTGGTCCAGTTGCCGAACGTTTTCTTAACATCCGCCTCTTTTTTCGTCCCCTTTTCATTTTTCTGGGTGCCATCTTGGACTTGGTCTCCAGGAAATCATCTTTCGGATCAGAAATTCCTTCGATCCGGAGCAGACTGATCTGATTTGGTTCTGTGAGTTCAGAAGTCATCACCTGAAATTTCTCCTTCTCAGTCTCTTTATCAGCTTCCAGTATGTCAATGATGTTGGAAATTTCATCTTCTATTCTGATTGGAAGAACGTTTTTCGTTCTTCCGCGCCTCACACCTGAGGATGGTTTTCCATCTTCAGGACTTCCTGGGTCTCCTTCATCTGGATGTTTTTCATCAGATTCCAGGATTTTTGGTTCTGAAATTGAGTTTTTCTTTAAATTTTGCCTCTTTTTTGGTCCTGCTTTCCATCTTACAGTCCTCACCTCCAGAGAACCATCTGTCAGACCAGCTGTTCCTTCAGTCTGGAGCAAACTCATTACATTTGTTTCTGGAGTTGCTCCAGTTTCACTGCTTCTATCTTGAATTGATGTTTTTCCTTCCTCAGGAGTTCCTAGATCTACTTTATCTGGATGTTTTTCATCAGATTCCAGGACTTTTGGTTTTATTATTGAGTGTTTCTTTAATATCCGCCTCTTTTTTGGGCTCCTTTTCATTTTTCTAGGCGCCGCCTTGGACTTAACCTCCAGAGAACCGTCTTTCAGAGAAGTTCCTTCGATTTGGAGCAGATTAATTTTTCCTTTTGTTTCTGGATTCACTCCGTTTTCTGTCGTGTTGCTTTTATCCTGAAATGAAGACATCAGCTGGGATTTTTCCGTCTCATGGTCTTCCTTCTTGGTTGTAAAAACATTTTTCCGTCTTCCACGCCTCACGCTTGATGGTTTTCCATCCTCAGGGCTTCCTGGATCTCCTTCATTTGGATGTTTTACTTCAGATTCCAGGATTTTTGTTCCAGTTTTTATGTTTAGTGCTCGTCTTCTTTTTGGTCCCGTTTTCCTCCTTACGGTCCTCTTCCTCCTCATTCTCTCCTCTTCCTGCCGGTTTGAAACCGAATTGGAAGCAGGAAGAGTTGGAAAACCCAGTCTGTCTTTGTTTAACTCTACTGCCGACTCTTGTTTTGCTTTTTTCCCTTTTCGTTTCACATTGCCAGGAGCAGTTTCACCGTTGGCGGACGGTCCAGTGGATTTTTTCTGACCTCTCTTGGTTTGTTTGAATTTTGTCCCGTTTTCCAGCTCATCTTTTCCCATTAACTCGGGGATGTTGCTGGCCTTACAGGAAGCTTTCCTTCGGGAACCTTTCAGGTATTGGCTCAACCATTCGTCAGCGGCTGAGCTTGTTTTGGTTCCCAAAGTGCAGGATCTCCTGATTTTCCCAAATTTCCAGGCTTCATCTGATTCATCCCAGTTGGTAAACTCTTGATTTTGCGTGGAAGGATTTGCTGGCGTTGCGTTAGTGGGAGAAAAATCCAGCCGGCTTATTGGAGCTTCCCAAACTGGTTGGGTCTTACTCTGGAAGTTTAAGGTTTGCTGCCGTATTTTTTTCTTCCGACTTTGACCTTTTGGTTTTTTCCAGCTCCGGATCGGATCTTCGTCCAGCTTCTGACTGAACGTTCCTCGCCTCTCATCCCAGTGCATCGTTTCCTCTTCAGCAGGAACGGTTTTGGTGCGTTTTTTTCCGGTTTCATTCTGGATGTTTGACATTTCAGCAGACGGAAGTTGATCCCAGATGGACATTTTGTTTGTTTTAGCTCCTCGTTTTTCCAGTTGTAATTTGGGAAACAGATCCAGAGATGATGCTTCTTCCTCCGGTTTGGTTCGGTTTTCCTCCGGCAGAGGATCGCCTCCTGTTGGGAGCCGCTCGGCAGACGGATTTCTGCTCTTCCTGGGTTTCCTCTTGCTCTCCTGAGGTTCAGTTTCCTGTGCAGCAGTATTCCCGGCAAACCCTGACAAACCTCCGTTCGCCTCAGAAGCAGTCGGAGTGATCTGGATCTGAGCCACAGGATCCCTTTTCCTCCTCTGTTTTCCTCCAGGTGAGACGGACAGACTCTCTGGTTCTCCGATCCTTTTCCGACCGGCTTTCTTCCTGAGTTTGAGCTCAGGATCCTTTTTGGTTTTTGGTTTTTCCTCTTTGTTCTTCAGAGTAAAATCTGATCCCGATCCTCCAGGAGTTTCATCCGTTTTCTCCCCAGCAGCTTTGGGAGCTTCAGTAGCTTTTTTCCTGCGTCTCTCTGGTGGGATTTTTGTTTCTTCACTGTTGGACTCCGACCTGATTTCTCCAGAAAGATTCCTGGACGTGTCTGGATTCCCAGGAACTTTTTTCCCCTGTATGGACACGGAAATCTCCTCTTTTAGGTCCATCTCTTCCTGCAGACTCAGACTCTGGTTTTCCCGGTGATCCCAGCCTTTGGCTATGACCAGCAGCCTGGCCATCTTCATCAGCGTCTTCTTCTTGTACCTCCTGCCATGTTTGTGTTTCTGCTGCTGCAGCATCTGATGCAGAACCGAGCCATAGATGTTCTCCTGCTGACTTTTCGGATCCAGAAGCTGGGAATCTGTCTCGGGTTCGCAGGGAGGAGCTTTTCCTCCAGGATGATCCAGGAAAACCGGATCTCCATGGGCGGAGTTTGGAGTTTCGGGACAGGAAGTGTCTCCTGTTGCTCCTTGTGAAGCAGGAAGTTCATCCAGAGGAAAAACTCGACCTGGGCTCATGACGCTGCTCTGCAGATCCGATGCATCCGTCCTCTGATCCACGGATTCTCCGCTCTGAAAACAGAAGCAAGATGATTCAACTTTTCACCAGAGTTGGGTCGTAACTAGTTAAACTACCTGAATAACATTTTAGAAAAAAATTACTTTTAGGAGTATATTTACTACGCTGTAGTTTTTACTTTTACTTGAGTAATTTCATTATAAGCATTTCTCCCCACTGAGTGAAAAACAAACATGTTTAACCAGAAATCCACCAGAGACAGAAACTGCAGCTTTTATTAAACTTTCATCAGTTTTATATTGAAAGAAATCCAAATTTCCACTTGACTTTATATTTTGTTCTGTCTGATGATGATTTCTAAATATTAAATGATTGTTTTGATGAGTAACTCGGTACTTGATCAGATTTCTATGTTTTTACTCTTAACTTGAGTCATTTCCTGAATGGATACTTTTTACTTGAGTAACTTTTTGGACAAAATTTACTTAGGAGTATTTTTACTATCCTGTAGTTTTTACTTTTGCTGAAGTTACTTTATTATGAAGTATTTCTACTCTTACTTGAGTGAAATTTCTGGATAATCTATTACTGCGAGTAACTTCACTGAATGAAAAACAAACATGTTTTAACCAAAAATTCACCAGACACAGCTGCAGTTCTCGTTAGTTTCACAACTTTTATATCGAAAGAAACTGATTTGGAAAAATGTTTCTTTGTCATTTATATGAATTGTTGTCATCTTGGTTTTTAAAACACCAATATTTACATTTCAGTTCATCTGATGACATGATTTTATTTTGATCAGTTTCTCAGCACTTTTGTCGCCTTTTCACCAAATACTTTTTTCCTTTTACTCAAGTAATTTCTTGGATATTTTTTACTTTAACTGGAGTAAAAATGTGTTGAAATGGTGATACTCTACCCACCTCCGCTTTGCACACTATGTTGACTTTTAATCACATAAATGATCCGAACTCCGTGGGACGCAGATGGACCCAGTTGATTCCTCACCTCCAGGATTTTATGAGCAGAACCGGAGTCAGGCTGCAGGTTCTGGTCGCCCGTCGCTTCCGGTTTCCTCCCAATATCGAACTCCGGTACCACAGAACCGTCTCGTCTTTCCTTCATGATTCCCAAATTATATTCCTAAAAATAATCACAGGAAAGTTAAAACAGTACGGAGCATCTTAGTCTGCGATTTCTTCATTTTGACATTAAATGCTCCTTTAAAGGGGAATTTAAATATTTCTAATTAATTGTTTTTGATGAGCATCTTAATCAAAAACATGATGAAGACACCTGAAGCCCCTGAAACAGGGGTTAAAGGTCATGAATAAAGCTGAAAACTGAAGTTATTAATATTAGTGTTAGTATAAAATATTTCTCAGTTGAGCAGATTTTTGCAGGTTTCTGTTTGCAACTTTGCAAATTTTTTTTTAACATTTTGTAATTTCTGCAAAAGAAATCTGAATTTACACAAAAAGTATTCACACCCCTGGCAAATTTATGTTTAGAGTGATAATTTCATTTTAAAAACAGAAATTAATACAAAGAGTGCAGACTTAAATCTGGTTGAGAATCTGTGGAGGGAGTTAAAGATTAGGGTGATGATAAAGAGGCCTTCCAATGTTAAAGACGTGGAGCTCAAATTTAAATAATCAAAATAACACAGGAAACATACAAAAAGTTGCTCCCCTACTTTAAATAATGGAAATAACGATTTTACCTCTAATTCTTAAGAAGGGTAGGAAAATTTATTGTTTTTTAAATACATGTAAATTAAACCAGGATTTTTCTGAACAGATCCCCTTTTTTATTATTTTAACGTATTTTGAGAAATAAATGTCTTAGAAACAAACTTTGTGACTAGAACTGAATAATTTGGGTTTTTCTGTACATAATTACTTGAAGTAATCAGATGAATGAGAAAGTTATGATTCCAAGACAAATAATTTTAGGATAAAATCTGGAAAAAAAATAAATAAATAAAATTATATATATATATATATATATATATATATATATATATATATATATATATATATATATATATATATATATATATATATGAAAGTTATTAATACTAAAAATATCAGTTGACCACCTTTAGCCTCAGTGGTCACAGTGGGGGAGTAACCCCTCAGTTTGCAGAGCTTTCTCCATTGAATCGCCGTGAAACCCCGCGGACTGACCACAGAGCTGCAACATGGCGGGCTCTGGCGCGAACCGATCTGGGCTGAATCGGACCGAACCGGGCTGCAGGCTTCCTCTCACCTCTCACCGGCTGATTCTCCTCATTTACGGCCCCAGATAAGGATAAAACAACGACGGCATCCATGCGTGTCTGTGGGTCTGCACAGAGAGGTTTCCTGCGGGAAGGAACTCCACATGGGTTGCCAGGTCTTGAGAAGAAAATCCGCAAAACGGGAAGATTGTTGCTGCGTCCAGTGTCCAGTTTTATACCCTGTAAAAAATAGAATAAAAAAATGAATTTCAAGTTATAAAATTTTTGTTGTACAATTCATGTTTCTTTTATATTATTTTTTCTTAATTCAATACAGTTTATTTATATACTTCCATTCCAGTTAATTCTATGGAGTTAACTGGAATGGATATGAAACAATTCAGTCAGTACATATTACAAAACGGTTAAGCTACAGCAGATAATGCTTATTACAGAATTAGTATATACTAAATTGGAGAAAGTTGATCAGTTGATCAATCTGTCAGTTTTTTATTGGTCAGAAACTGAGAATAAATGGCTGCAAATGATTATTTTTAGTTTTTTGAAAATACATTTCAATGAAATGTTCCTTATCTAAATAATATTAAATGCTTTTTATATGAAGGTGAACTGTTTTGCTTCTGTAAAATATTATTTTTTTTACTTCAAACTTTATTTTAATTTTTAAATCAACTCTATTTAAACTCACTGCAGAAGTCTTTCAGAGAAAGTCACATGACTAACTCCTCTCACCTGGTGCAGTAACTGAAGATCCTGAAAGAGCACTACATAGGGTTTGTGTTTGTAAAAGTGTAAAATCTGCAGACCTGGCAACCAGAGCAGAACAGACAGGCCCCTCCCCCTCCTGGGTCAGACTACATTGTAAAACGAACAGCTGACTACAAAAACAAACAAACATGTGACTCGATCCATGAATGAAGGGATGATTAACATAAATAATTTAACTGTGAGTTTTGGTAAAGAGTTTGAAAGTTTCACACGTGGCTGTGCGAACTGGGCTGGATTTCCTCCACGTTACCATGGAAACCCATGCAGTTTATTAGTCTGCTGAGGAAGTAATAATGAAAAAGCTGATTTTTCTTTACTAATTTGGAAAATCGGTTTTTCAGATTTAAATAGTTTAAGTATTAGCATATTGTTTATAATGTATTGTAGGGAGAGGACTTCATAAATGTAAATTATTCAAACATATATCGAGATCACCGAAAAGCAACCAAAAGTCAAAAAGTTCACAGTAAAAATATAAAAAACAGAGTTTCATTATGTTTTTATTGTTATTAATGATGGTTCTGATCCTTTTATAAATTTTAAGAAGCAGATGACTGGATGAATAAAGACGTAGATGGATGTAAACATACTTATCAGCCAGTAGGGGGAGCGCTTGTGATTTTAAACATTCCACGCATGTGCTGTTCGAGAAAACGAACTGCTCATGGGTCGTTCTTCAAAGGAAACGTAAACTGGCTGAAAACTGGCCTGTAAAAATTCCCTTTAGATCGTAAAATTTCACTTAAGATAAACTAACCACGGGTTTTATTTGTTTTGCGAGAGAAATGAAGACAACCGTGAGTATTTTCGGTGTCAGAAGTGTTTGAAAAGTAGCAACAACTCGATTGAAAGCCGATTTAGAAAAGCAAGATTAAAAACCGGCTTAAAAATGTTTGCAAGGAATAAAGACATTTTCTAGCTAAGAAACCCGTTTCAAATTGTTGTCAAAATTTTAATTGACCTGTATAGATAAACATTAATGAAAGAATTCTGAGGTTTTATCATTTTATTCCTGTTTCTGGCCGCCGCCATTGCTTTTACCGCGACAATCACGTGCGATTCCAAACTGCTACGTTCCAGGTCGCCTCGAAAATTAGAAATTTTGACTGAAACGTTTCTGCTTCATCTCAATAAGCTAAAACATTTGTTAAGTTAATTCGATTCATTTATTTTTATTATTATGATTAAGTTAATTTGTGTCAGTAACTTAATTGAAGTTTAATGCTTCTAGATTATTTTTACAAAGTTAATGCTGATTTTAATGTGTTCTTTGCTCACAGATGAGGAAATTTATAAATTGTGAATATTACCTGAGACCATTAGAAAAAATATTTTATAACAGAGATGTTGGCCAAATGAAAATTATGTCTATCACTGTACGATATTCAATAAATTAGAGTATTATTGAAAATGTAGTTTATTTCATAATGAAATAAACTAAATACTTTATAGAATAATGTTTTCAGACCTTTTTTATTTTAATTATGTTGATTTGCTATTTATAGCCATTGAAAACACAGCAGAAATGTATTATTCACAACCCTGTAAGGTTGAGGTTTCCTCTGGTGGTTGTGCATGTTTTTCTATCCCACTTTTTCCTTCCACTCAACTTTTAATGAATATGCTTGGATAGAGCACTCTGTAAACCAATGTTTTCCAACCCTGGCCCTCAAAGCACACTGCCCTACATGTTTTAGGTCTTTCCCTGCTTCAACACACATGATTTCAATTGATGGCTGATTAACAAGCTTTTTCCCATTTAAATGGGGTGTTTTAAAGCAACATCTAAAACATGTAGGGCAGTGTGCCTTGAGGACCAGGGTTAGGAAACAACTAGGTCCATTTCACAATTACTCTTTTGCGGCATATTCGAAAATGTATATTTCAGAATTAATTTTCTATTTGTGAAAACTGAATTATGGGTTTTATCAGCTGTATGGCATAATAATTACATTTATCAGAAATTAATGCTGTGTGTGGACTGGATCTGTATCAAACAAGTTAATCTTTTTAAATTGAGTTATTTGGATTAATAATGTTTGACATTGTTATGTCATATTTTTAAATAGCTGGAGTGAGGTAAGCAAGTCCAGCTCCTTGCAGGACTGCTTTTGACCAAACACTGTTCCTATTAGCTAACTGAATCCCACATTTAGCTCCTAAATGACTTTTCTTTCTTTTTGTTGCAGGATTAGCATTAATGTTTCAGTTTGAACACAAGGTGGCAGCACTGTGTTGGGAGAAAACAGCTCAAGTGGTGAAAAACAACCAGGTAGGGGATGTATTTGAAGATATTTGTATTTACGGCTCAGATTTCTATTATTCAAACATTTTACAGAGAAATAACCACACTGTCTATGAGTATCTATGTTTATTTCCATGTAAACAAGAGGAAAATCGTGACCAATTTAGAATATTGTGGATTATATACACAAATTATGTCCAAAATGTGGAGTTTCATTCATAATTTACTCATGGCTTTCATTCTATTAATGATCTTCACAGTCGATCAACTGAATCAGAAACACTAATAACTAATTATAACTGTGTGTTTCATGTCTTCTTGATTCCTTCACAGTCTTAAAAATCTGAAATTTGTTTTAAGTAAAGTAAATTATTACTATTGATATTTAATTGTTAATTTCCTATTGTGAAGATAATAGTTTAAATTGTAGTAAAATTCTTTTAATTATTCAGTAGCTTTAAAAAATACAATCGTCCAACCAGGGGTAGATTGTCTGTCACACAGGCGTTGTTTCAGTCTGTCCATTAAATAATTTAATGCTGATGAAAGAAGTTGAGTCTTTTTGTTCAGTCATATTTTAGTTAACATCTCGTTAAATTAAATAGCAAAAGTCAGTCTGACTTTTTGAACCACAGAGAGAAATCGGTGAAAATCCTTACATTTGCTATAATTAATTTTAGAGGCTGGATCCGTCCTGCAGATCAGGGAATCTGCGACATCCCAGTGAACTGTCTGAGCTGTTCAGACTCTGCTGGAGGATTTTAAATTGCTGCCATAAATTATTGTCTCTGAAAAGGGTGAAAGAGTCCAACCTGAGCCAGTGCAGCTGTGAAGAACCGCTTCCAACAGGACGGGATTCCTCTCAGGCTCAGAGACTCTCCTGGAGTCTGAAGCCTGATCTGAAGTCCATCACTGAAGCCAAACCAGATTTAACACAGACATTTACAGATCATGACAGGGGTCCACACTTCTTAAATTATCTACAAGTAAAGCCTTAAAGCTGCTATGTGGAACTTTTATAAAAATAGTTTAATAGTTTTGGCATATTTGTTGAATCTATAAGACTGACAGTTTGGTATGAGACAGATGATCTGTGAAAAAATCAATCTCATCTCTCACAGTGCTGACTAGAAACGACCAATCAGAGCCAGGAGGCGGGACTGCAGCTAGCATAGCCTCTTATGAATGGTCGGCTAGTTAGCATAGCCACTGATGATGGTGGATAAAAAGTTTTTATGTAACACTAAGTTGTTTCTCTGCCATTAGCACATTTAGCAGTGAGTACATGATGTTGATTGACAGCACTAAGCCCCTCCTCCTGGCTCTGATTGATTGATTTTGGTGCATTTCTTCAGGCGGCAGTAGCAGCTCAGGGAGGTCGATCTTTTCTCAGATTATCTGTCTCATAACAAACTGTCACAACATGGAGCAAACATGGAAAAACATTCTTTATTAAAGTTACAAACTGCAACTTTAAATGTCCTAAACTCGTTTTTAAAAATGTATGTTGGCCTTAAACATACATTTTTAAAAATGTATCTTTTTAAGTTAGTCACAGGTCTTAGATTTTGTCATGGCAGCACTACTAAACATATTATGTAGTTTATTTTTCTCAAGGAACTTTTCTGTGAAGCAAACATTTTCATTCTGCTCTGTGACTTGAGGTGGTTAAGGCTATCGCTAACTAGCTGCTAATAATCTCTTGCTACGTAGCTAGCTTTTTTTGTACCTGTCTTGGTTAAGTGTAAAGTGTCAGCAGTTGGATGGATGATGTTCATCTTTACCTCTGGCTCACTTCTGTTGCAAATCTGTACGATGTAACATGCATTCTGTGCGGAAGAGGTTAGCACTGCTTTATAAAATATGTGATTTTCTTTGTGTCACAGATCTTAAATTTCACTCATAATGATGTTAAATAGGTTTTAAAAACCCCAGAAACTCTGACATGTGCAAAAACCTTTCAAATGAGACGAATGTTATGTTTTCAAACTTTGGATCTTCAGTTTTTATGCTGCCAGCTCAGCTTGTTTTTAGATTTAAAGTTATAAAAGTTATCTTTTCATTATCTGGCTAACAGCTGAGAACGACCAGCAGCCCTGTGTGTTTCCAGCAGTGACACGTCCAAAGGACTCAACTTCCTCCTCCCATTCTGGGATCAGATATCCTCCAACAGAAACGTCTTCCAACAATTCAGACTCTGACTTTTCAGCTTGATGGTTGATCTCCAGCAGGACAGACAGAGCACTTCTGATTCCTGCATTTAACCTGACCAAGTTACGGTTATTGGAGCTTAGACGAAAAAGTGTTAAAGGCAAATATTGTGATCATTTGGCTGTAGCTTTATATCTGTTTCTCTCTTCTCAACTGCACGGAACCTGGTTTAACCTCCCAGTTATCTCATAATTTAATAATCAGATTCTGAGACATTCATCCTCAGCCTCTCCTTATAACATCAGATCCACATGAAGACTTTTTGTTTTAATGCCTGAAAGCTTCTTAAAAGTAATTCAGCGTAAAGTGGAATTTAGCAGAGTGGAAATCAGAGATTTCACAGTTCAGAGTTTCCCACATCTCTCTGTCCAACTGCTGGAAAACTGCATTAGAAGCCTCTCTGAAAGCGGACCGACGTGGAGCGCTGCTGGTACCAGCGAAGCCACATTTCCCTCAGATTTGGCTCATTTCATTTCCATCTGCAGCTTCTGGAGAGGCCAGACTGTAATTTCAGAGGCTGCAAATACTTGACAGGAAATGTTTGTGGCGAGGCGAGGAAACTGCAGAGACAGCAGAGCTCTGTGCAGGGAGCCGTCCTGGAAGAGCCGCCTGTCACCTCTCTGATGAGCTCTCTGCAGGTTTCCACCTGTTTGCTGCTGATCAGCTCCAGCAGGCAGGTTTTATCGCAGAGAACTGCTGCAGCTGTGGTGAAGACCTGCTGCTTCTTCTGCCAGAAGCTCCCCGAGATCTCAGCGAGGCTCTAACTGCAACCAGAAGCTTCAGAGTTAACGGCCCTGGGAGAAGCAGAGCGCCCATTAAACCAGCATTTATGTGTTTGGAGTGAGTTACCACGGCAACCAGAGGAAGCCCAGGCAGGAACAGGAATGCTTATGGGGTGCCATGGATGAAGTTGCAAAGTAAAAAAATGAACAGAACTAATCTGGATAATTTAATCCGTCATAAGAGGAATAAGTGGGGGTTGATTTTTCAAAGTCATATTTTCAACATGTTGTTCGTACGTTCATAAATGTCAAAGTTTCAAACTAAATATTTAGTTTGCAAACTAAATATGCAATTCACAAGCTAAATATTTAGTTGGGAACTAAAAAATTTGTTTGCAGCTAAATATCAATTTTCCTACTAAACAGTTAATCTCCAAATTAAATTTTTAGCTAACTAACTAAACATTTTATTTGCAAGATAAATATTTAGTTTGTAAACTAAATATATGGATCAGATCTAAGCATTTAGTTGGGAACTAAAAATTTAGTTTGGAACTAAATATTTATTTTCCAAACTAAACACTTGATAATCAAATTAAATATTTTTTGTAAACTAAATATTTAGCTGGAAAGCTATATATTTAGGTTCATAATTAAATATTTAACTTGCAAGCTAAATATTTAATTTGTATACTAGTTAACATATGATTAAACATTTAGCTAAATATTCAACACATTTAAGTTACAAATTAAGTATTTAATGTTGTTCCAAGCTAAATATGTACTTATCTAATCTTCAAACTTAATATTTAGGAAGAACAGAGTCTTTTAACTCGTCAGTAAACAAAGTATCTCTTTGCTGATGGGTCAGATTTCTATCTCTCTCAAATCGCAGTTTGGATCCATAACTGGCCCACGCACCACACTTTGAACATCCCTGATTGAGCCCTTAAGCTGATGAAAATACTATGCTGGGACCTTCAGAGAGCTGGAAAAGGAATATCCGTTTAATCAGATTCCAGTAACACGAGGAAAGACGACACATGTTTCTGCGTTAGAAGAGCCATTTACTGTGTGGCGAGTTCCACAGACAAACACGATTAACAGAGAAATGCAGCAACACAACAACCAGATCCTCAGAAGAAAATGGAAACAAACATAAGGTGCTTCGTATGCAACAGGAATGTTATGAAAAATGTCCACCAGATCCTAAAGACTCACCATGACTGCAGCTATGTTTATATTCAGACCATAATATAAAACTATCTACACAGAAAACAGCCGATATTTACACCACGGACTATTTACAGAGCATGATGGGGAGCAACATATACATATAAATATATATGTATATATATTTGTAGGTTGTGCAGGTTGGTGTAAGAATGCTGGAGGGAAGTCACAGAGCGGCCATCTGCAGCAGCTGCTCCTTGAACTGCTGGGCGTGGTGCGAAAGGTTGGCCACCCGGTCCACCATGTCCTGGATGGCGGCCGTGTTGGGGTAGTTCAGGGCGGCCGTCTTGGTGGCCGCCACCACCGTTTTCAGCAGGTCACACAGCACGTTGCTGGAGTTCATCACACGGTTGGCCACCTCTGGGGCGGACGCCTGCCTGGACAGCGTGTCCCCAATGAATACCAGCTTGTGCGCGCTGAGGATGACAAACTTGCTGTGCGCGACGAAGATGCGGGGAGGCTGGCCGGCGCCGACACAGGCAAAGAAGGCGTCGACGGCGCTGAGCAAGGTGGAGAAGTGCTGCTCACACTGGGCGGAGTAGAAGCCGAGCAGCTGGCGGTCGCGGGCACACACCTGGGCGGAGGAGGAGTCGGAGGGAGCGGGGGACGTCCACTGGGTGATGTCATTCTCCACGGGTTTGATCACTTCCTGCTCCAGCTTCTTAAACTGATTAATCTGAGGAAGATGAAACAATCCAGTTATTTACGATAATAACTTTAAAGGTTATTGTCGTAACCTTTAATTTTGTTCCAAACTAAATGTGTATTTAGCTTGAAACAGCTAAATACATAGCCGTGAACATCTTAGGATAGGTCTATGTCCTATATAAAACATGTTCATTACATTTTTGGTACAAAATCATTCTTAGATAATGAGTCTGTTGAGTTCTGCCTTTCAGGGTGAGTTGTTTTAGGGTCTGTGTCACTTTAAATCCAATTAAACTGCTGCTGGCCACGCTCCATAATCAACGTTTTCACTCGCACGTGACAAGAGTTGCAAACATATGCACAATTATACAACTGTACATCTTTGAAAAGCAGAAGTAGAGCCTCCTGCACAACTAACAAGAAATCAGCCAATTGTTTCTGGATGACAAGTCGACAACAAAACACTTGTCTTTTCCAGCAGCCATTGTACAGCGTATACAGCAGGAAAACCAGCTGACCAAACAGACTGGAGTTCAGTTTGGGTTGCTAGGTAACGTGTGGAACTCTGCTGAGGTTGCTAGGTAACAGGGCAGCTGGTGCTGATTTGTGCAGTGGTTTTTGAAATGGCTCATTTTTCAGACACCAGAAAATGTTAACTTATTGCCAAAAACCAAGGGGGCGTTGTTTTTTTTTTTTTGTTTTTTTTTGTTAGAAGCAGTAGAAATCCAAATAGAAATATAAAAACTTGCAAAAATGTGAATTTTTCATAACAAGTCCCCATTTATTTTCCAGGTTTGTGTGACGTTTCCACCTCGGACTCACCTGCTCCTGGCCCAGCTGGACTGCAGTCTGCTTGATGATGTTCTCCTTCTCCAGCAGCTCCTTCTGCTGACGCTCAAAATCCTCTTTACCCTTCGGATGGAAACAGGTGAGGCAAAAATTAAAGAGTGAACAAAGAAACAGCTCCATTGTTAAATAAATATAATAATATGGTGAAATAAGGAGAACAATCCCTGCATTGGCTTTTGCTAGTGCATAATGGTGAGTTTATTGAAATGGTCTAAACGTTGGGGTTTATGCTATGCTAACTCCCACCTGCAGGTGGCAATATTACTTACTTTTATTACATTCCTGTCTCCACCATACATGATGTCAGTTTATAATCCACCATCAACATCGTGAGTAAAAAAAAGTCACATTTAAAGAATTTCTTGCAAATATTTATTCACGGCAAAATCAATTATGATTGCAGCAAAAATCATAACAATCGCAAAATCGTGGAGTTAAGAAAAACTGCCCCAACCTGTTGCTGTTTTACCTGCAGATGGACGTAGTCGTAGTCCTCCATCCAGCTCTTCACACACTTCTCGCTGTGGTTCATGTTGTCCTTGTCCTGGTTGGGTTGGACAGGGAAGGCTTTGGTCTGTCCGCTGTAGCTGTCTGAGTCTGACGGCAGCGAGGTGAGCCGGTTCTCCTCCGGTGTGCTGCCGGTGGAGAACGTTCCGTCGGCGTGCGTCCGCCTGAAGAGCAGCTCGGCATTGCTGCCTATCGTCGAGACCAGCTGCTTGGTGTCGTCAGAAATGGTCCTGGACACCATGACGAAGCGGTCCAGGTCGTCGCTCTTGTTGTGGTGCTGCCTGGAGGAAGCCAGGGCGTTCAGAGCCCAGCTGCAGCTCTCCAGAGCTTGGTAGGTCTGCACCAGGATCTGCTGTGAGTCCTCCAGCCGCGCCAGCTGACGCCTCAGCTTGCTGTGCAGACTAGAGTCCGACAGAGACGTGGCGTTCGCCGCAGCTCCTCTACCGAACGCAATGAAGTCCACCAGAGACACTCGGACTTTGTCCAGCACCATGCGCACGTCGTTGGTGTGCTGCTCCATGTAGGGAAAAGTCCTCCAGTGGGAGGAAGACGCCATTGAGTGCAAGGCCCCAAGAGAGAGCTCCACACCTTGCTGCAGGCGGTACAGCCTCTGCACCCCGGCGTCCACGTCCAGGAAGAGGCGTCCCTCTGAGCCGCAGCCCGTGGAAGACGAGGAGGTGGACATGCTGCTCCGTGAGCTGCCGGTGCTGGAGAACGATAGGCGGTTCACGCCGTCCGTCACATCCGTCACGGTGCGAGCGTCCTGAGCAGGAATGTCGTAGATTCCTTTGCTTGTGTCCCGGTCGGCAGAGCCTTTATTTTGGAGCGGCTGTGCGCCCCGGGGGAAGTCGTAAACGTCCTGCTGAGAGTCCGCTCCGGAGTGGAGGGCGGAGGGAGGAACGTCGTAGATGCCCTCGTTGCCATTGGTGTTTGGGTGATGGTGATGGGGCTCGACGTTGGGCGGGAAATCGTAAAGTGACTGGGGGCTGTGAGACGGTTTGGTGAGGATGGCAGGCGGGACGTCGTAGATGCCTTCCTGTTTCTGCTTGAGAGGCTGCGGGAAGTCGTAGTTTCCCTCCTGGAGGTCAGCGTTGGTCCTGCAGGGTGGCACTGAGTAGACCTAAGGACAAAACGAAGGGTCAGACATCGACAAATACACACACACATTACTGGTGGAGCACCACAGGGTCGTGTGTTTGGGTTTATTCTATTCTATTCAGACATTTTTCTCTGAGAAACTGATTTATGGATCCCTGAAAAGGTAGGAAAATGTTTTGTTTTTTTGTTTTTGAAGACCCAATTTCTAAGTTTGTCATAATTAAGTTATAAAATTATAATTAGGTGGATAAAAGTCATAGTTACAAGTACTAAAGTCTTTATTATGAGCATAATAGTCACAATTATGAATATTAAAGTCATAAATATGAGAATAAAACTCATAATTACGAGTTTTAAAGTTTTCCTCTTATGAACAGTCAATTAAATTATTTAATTTTTTATTACTTTTAACTTTTTTAATTTTTATTTTATTTTGTGCGGTCCAGACTGGCAAGCTTTCTGAGAGGCTCGCTGTGTTTCTTATTAAAACAATGGCAGATTGTGTTTGTTTTGTTCACTTGAGGTTTAATGCCTGGTAAAGATCAGTTTAGTATGTCCTGACCAGCAGTGCACTTTCTTTTTATCATTATTGTCTGTGGGAGCACACAGCAGCCGTTGGGATATTTGAAGGAAGTGAAAGATTAGCTTATATGTGAACACATGATCGTTTCCTCCTTCGATTCGCTGCTGTAGCCGAGCTGCATATGTGTCTAAAGGCCTCAAGGCATCATGGGAGTAAATAAAGCGACACTCCTCACAGCTAGACAAACCGAGTAAACTGTAATTAGGAGCGACGCAAATAACAGCTCAGAGAGCTTCAGGTTGGTCCAAACAGAGCGCTGGCTGTCTGGGCGGCGCTGCAGGAATCTCTGGAAAGAGAGCCGTTTCTCCTGCTGCAGTTCAAACACCAAGCCACTCACTCAGTGGCTTCTGGCAAGCTAAGCCTTCATTTACCAGAGCCGCAGGATCGCCATAAATATGTCGTTTGACGTATTATTCATTTAATGGAGAAAATTAGGAGAAATTCAAGGAGCTGCGTCAATAAACAGTTTCCAGCCTCCTGCGTTTGGTTTTATTTGACAGGAATAAGTCGGGGTGTCAGGCTGATGTGCCACGGAGTCGAGGTTTTCCCCGCACTCACCCCTTGGGAGGACGGAGGAATGTCATAAACGCCTTGTGTCCGGGGCTCCAGCTGGGATGGAGGAACGTCGTAGATCCCTTGGTTCCTGGCTGCAGCCGGCTGACCCGGGAACATCTGACCAGGAGGAATATCGTACACCTGGAACACAGAAAGCCAACGTTAAAACCCAGACGGAGGTCAAAGTTCAACCACAGCCTGCTGTTGTTACGGAGATCTGAGCTTTGGCTGCTTGTTTGCTACACGAGGGAACAAAAAACCTAAATCTGATGGCAAATTTTAAATTAAAACCAGTTCAGCTGTGCCTGTGCGTATTTTACATTTGATTTATTTGCACTGTTTTATTTAACGTTGCACAAAATAATGACATGGATCTGCTGGGAAGACTAGATGTATCAGATTTTCATTTATTTTCCATAAAAGGTTTGGAAATTTGGAATCTGTTCCAGACATTTCCCCTAAAATATCAGAACAAAGTACTTATAATATAAATAATCATAAAATAAATACCGGAGCTGCTGGATCTGAACACCAGGCCTATGATGTGTCTGATGACTGTTTAGGGCAACAACTAAATTATTTCAGTTATAAAAAAAATAATTTCATTCTGCAGATTTTTCACTCAACCACTTAAAATTATTTTACACAATATTAGAAATGCATAAAAAATACAAATAAACAAGTAATTCAATAAGAAATCAAACATTTTGCTGCCTAAAATGCACACAACATTTTATCATTTGTAGCAAAAGATGCATCTGCAGCTAAAAAAAATCCCTTTTAACATCAACATGTGAAAATGTCAGTTCTTTCTTTCTGCTGGACTGAACATCAGTACGTATTAGATTAACAGATTAATAACTGGATAGAAAACATTTCTTAAAGACTTAAAGAAGATTGAAAACTGCAACTAGAGGAGCTCTGGTACAACTGATGTACATTTTTCATCTTAAAAGCAAATTTTTTATGCAGTTTTTGCTTAATTTCTGCTCTGACTGTGTTCTTTCAGAAAACTCTTTTTTTTTTTAATTGATTACTAAATTAGTTGGCGATTATTGAATAACCTTGGCGATGCATCAGACATCACCTGCACTGATGGGTCACATTGTGGGTTTCCATTTAACCAGCCTGGTAGAGAGTACGCCCCACATGCTGGGTTGCCACACTTTTCTGCTCATGGAAACTCCCTGTGGGGTTGCACCTCTGGTCTGATTGGCGCCGATACCAACGCGAACCTCCGTCTGTCTGAGTTCATTAAAGACCTGAAGTCTCATCTCTGGTCTCATCCTCCACCTCTACTGAGCCTCCCAGACCGGCATAACGCGGCTCACATGAAAGAACCGGGTCTGGTTTGTTAGATGTTCTGATGGGTAGCAACAGCTAACAGAGCGGGCGGTGACGTTGCCATGGAAACAAGACACCTACCCCCTGTGATCTGCTGGGCGGGACGTCGTACAGGTCCTGGTGGTTGTGCTGTCCGGGGCTGTAGGAGTAGGACTGTCCCACTCTGACTGGGGTCACGACCTGTTGGATTGCAGACACACAATGTCAGAAACAACAACTCCATGTTGATCCTGTGCCACCATGTTGCTCTGTGGTTGTTTTGGCTGCCTGTCGTTCCTCGTCCTTGAGTAACCCTGCGTAATTCTATTTGAGGCGGATATTTCCTGATAACATCCCTGTTCCAGGACCCAGGAAGCTGACTCATAAACAGACGCCTGCAGCTGCACAGAAAACCTCTGAGCTCAGTAAAACCCCCAGCAGCTGATAATTACAGACAACCTGAGACTAATAATGTGTTCATTAACACTGAAGGGGAAACATTAACCCGCTGTGGACCTGTGTGAGATCGGGTTTCAACCATCCAGCAGCACGTTGGAGGTCCAATCACTTCGCCACAACCACTAGCAGCAAAACATCCCCCAGCATGATGCTGCCACCTCCCTGCCTGATTGGTGCAGTGTCAGGAGCGTTGACATTGGTTCAGGTTTTCTCCCAGTTTTCTTGCTTTTAAAGCAGAGCGGCTTGTTTCACGTGTTTTTCCAACTGGACTGTGATCCAGGGCGTCTGCGCATCGTTAAAAAGTCTTAAATACATGGATCTAAAATTAAGGCCTTAAAATACCTTACATTCATGCTTTAAAAAGTCAGTTTGCCTTAAATATGTTAAATACGGCCTTAAATTTTGTCTGCCAGAGAATATTAAATAAGCCCAAAAATTGACCCAACCAGAGTTTTAATTGTATAACTTCATTCAAGGCAGAGGGCTGCAGGGTCTTATCCCCTACTCTAACATCTCTCTGCCCAGACAGAGATTTAAAGAAGAGTGGCAAAAGCAAAGGAGGTGGATTAGCAGTGCTACCTAACAACTGATATCGTCATCCAGATCTTGTTACTGTTGAATATCGTCTCCGCTGCCCAGATATTGATCTGTTAGCATGTTATGACGGTCATGAGACTCTCATACAGCAACAGTCTTCTGTCAGAGGCCTCTCTAGAGTCGCTGCATGACTGACTGCTACTGGAGATCCTTACTACCCGCAGCATCACCATCCACAGCAACTCCTTTAAGATATTTGGATTATTTAAGTTATGACAAAATTTATATTCTATGTTGGATGATTCTTTAAAAGTTGGGTCCCAAGTTTCGTCTTATTTGCACCAGTTTATAAAGATTGTATTCATCATGGAGAAGCAGCATTCAGCTTCTATTCACCACAAATCTGGAACAAACTTCCAGAAAATTGCAAAACAGCCAAAACACTGAATGCCTTTAAGGCTAAAAGAAGACTGATTACTGGGATTCGATATTTTTGCAGCTCTGTCATTTTAGCTAGAACGCTGAAGTCGGGTCTTTAGCTAGAGAAACGTAATTCAAGAAGCTGTTTGGCCTTCAGCCACAGGCTGCACTGGAAAATGATTCAAGCTAAACCAAACTTTGAGCAGCTGTGAGGAATAAAATGAGCACAATTTCAACTTGAGCTTCATTTTATTGAAAGCTGCACATTTGTGACCTGGAGAACGGCTTTATGAGCAGAAAGAAAGCTGAAGCAGAGTCTGGAATCAGCTCGACTCCTGCTGAGATAATCATTACATCACTGTTTAAAGATCAACCTCCAGCCGGAGTGTTTCATAAAACTTCAAGTCTTTCATCCGGAGAAACCCAACACTGACTGGTTTCACTTTCATGGGGAAATCTTTGACCCTGTTAATGTTTTATCACCGTTTCCTGTCGGTGCTAATCTGCTCCCCTACACCCCAACCCCTCCCCCGGCCTCGTCGTCTCAGAGCCGTTAACAGCAGCGCAACAGACCTTCAGAGGGAAGCCAGGAATGCTGGGAATGTCTTTCCCGAGCACAGTCCTCCTCCTCTGCCCCCGAGATCAGCTACCACCGCTCTGGATGGAGCAGGGTTCATTAGCAGGGCTGGAAAATAGGAACCATACGTCTGACTTCCTGGCAGAGGCTCGGGTTAATCCCCTGATATGTCTCTGCTGTCAGGAGGGAGAATGGAACATGACCTCAGAGCAGGATTAACACTTCTGGGGAAAGTTGGGCAAGATTTCTGAAAGGAACAAGAGGAAGAAATGGAAAGCGGAAAACCAAACTCCTTCTATGGAAAGGACTTTCATTCATCTGCCTAGCGGTAGTTTGTATGTTTCCCGTAATTCACATCTCAACCTGGTGATTTCAGGAGTTCATAGCTGGGATTCCTGTTGGTGCGTCCTGCAGCGAGCATGTGGGGTCGAAACTGAATCCTAAACCATGGATGGATCTCTGAAATAAACCGAGATGATCAGAGATCTGCTGACGAGCAGAACCAGACAGTTATTCAGCTCAACTGGACCAAAACTGAGTGAGAACTGCTTCACCTAACAGTCAGAACCACTGAATGTATCCAGTAGAAAACAGCAGTGGCCGCCGCTCTTCTCCCTAAAGCACTAAACATTACTTCTGATAACGCTGAAGTGCTACACAAACCAAATCAAACTTGCATGTGCAGAAATCGCAGCACCGGAATGAGATTTGCTAAAGTGCTATGCTAATAAGGTATTTAGAAGAAGCTAATGCTAATGTGCTACACCAACAAGGTATTTAGAGGGTGCTAATGCTAAAGTGCTAAATTCAACCATGTTGACACCCAGCATGTTTCACAAAGACAACATGAGGCGACTCAAAGCAATTCATAAATGTGAATTTTTGCATGTATTAGTTTATTTAACACCCCTGGTTGTTTCCTTATATAAACATATTATTTTGTATATCTCTTTTGCTCATTTGTTGTATGCTTGCCATTTGCTGAAAGTTTTTTGAAAACCAAAAAGAGGACATGAGAATAGGAAACAGAACTGCTTGGTAAACAGACTTCAAAATAAGAGCTTAATATAACGTCTGAGCTTCTGTCTGAGTGAAAGCAATAAAAAGATGGCGGCTCAGCCTCTGCTCTGCAGCGATGCGTACGCCATGTTGTTTCCTGTCTGCTCCATAACCTCCCCGTCTCCTCCCTCCGTTTCCCCTGCAGGGTTCATTGGCGGCGCATTGAGGACCGTAGAGTGATGATGTCACCAACAGCCACAGAAACAGAGAAAACCCTTTCCTACACAGGTGAGAGGGGCCTGGAAGGGGCGGGGCTACACACCTGGATCCCAGCGCTGTTGAACAGACGCCTTGTGAACTCGCCTGCGTGTGGCGGTGAGCGACTCAAGGCTCTTTCAGCAGCGCCTTGTTTGCTTTGGGTCGTTCAGGCAGGTTGAGCTTTAACACATTTAAACGTTACGTGACATCAGCGATGACATCATGTTATCGCTTTAAGCCACTGAGCCACGTTCAAACGCTCCGTCTGGTATGAAAGACTTCATTCAAGGATCAAGTGAAAACAGGATGTTGTGAGTTCATCCTCCATTACTCATAATGTCGACAAGAAGGGAAGAAATCTTTTCTTCTGTAATCAGAAAACTGAAATCATAAAGAATTTTTTTTTACCAGCAAAAACTTAAATTATGCTGTTTTAATTATCGAGTCATCTGGTTTTCAGATGGAATAAAGGAAAAAACCCCGATATATTCAGCCTTTATGTAAACTAAGTGATGCTGTAAGCTTCTGATTGAATCGTTTATGATTTAATTTTAATCTGATTTATCTCCCAGTAGTTACTACCTGACTGAAGCTTTTTGGCTTTTTCTTCTTTTTGCAGCTAAATAACTTAAACAACTCTGAGGTTTTCCATGTTTTCTATCTCGATTTTTCCCACCTATTGATACTTTTTGTTTCTGAAATCCTTGGAATGAGAAGCACTGCTGGTCAGCTGGCTGGTCAGCTGGCTGCTACATTTTTCCCTCATTAGCAAAACTACGTAATTTTAAACATTCAAAAATGTTTCCACTTGCAAAAAACTCTAAAAAGAGTTGAAGTACGTAAACCAAAGGGGCGACATTATTAAAGTAAGGCTGTTGTTAAATGACAGAAGAGAACTCTGGCTACTGGAGCAGATAGCCTGACTAAAAAAAACAGCAAATATCAGTTTGTTATATCCTACAAAATAAAACACAGTTAAAGGAAACTCCTTAGTTTAAATTTATTCTGTATTTTTCTCAAATCTATTAAAATTCACAATGATAAAACTTAAAAACATCATTTAAGTTTTTAAAAAATATTTTAGCAGCACTAACTGTAGTGTAAAATTAAGTGTTTAGGTTGTTTTGTGTGTTTGTTTTAAATGTGTTGGTGCAGATAAAGTCTCCTGCTCCAGTCGCAGTGTGAGGTTCGTTTCTGCTAAAACAGTGAGAACTGTGAACATGGACAGAAAGAAAAGGACGAGTCGGTGAGATCAGGCGCCTTTTTTCTGCCTGCGGTCGATTTATATCGCCTCCATTCGTGTTTCACACCTTTTCATTGCTTTTGTTCTCAATCACGATCTCTTCCTTCCTGCTAATGGCCTGCAGACACGAATCAAGCAGCCGTCCTCCTCTGTGGCCTTCAGCCGCCTGTTTGCATCGATCTGGAGGCTAGCTGCCTGCAGCAGTCGGCTCTGCTACATCCAGGCTGCAGGAAGCTTTTCTGCTGAGTCACAGCTCCATCGTGACTCCAGCCTGTTAAAGCTCCAAACTAATTAATGCAGGAATCCCACCAGGCCGTCTCCAAAAGCCAAACAGCTTAGAGCCGATTTTGGCTCTAGTGAAGATCATCTGCTGTGATCAAAGCAGCAGTTTAATCCGTCGCTGCAGTAATCTGTAATGCTACTGGATGTGTCTTACGTCCAGCGGTTAGTTTCTAAGAAATGATGGGTGTTTCCAGGCTGTTGGCCTCAGAGTACCAGGTGAGTCTGACGGAGGCTCCTGAAGCGCATGCCGGCTTTACGGCTGCAGGACGTTGGTACCGTGTTACCTACAAATCTCTCTTATCTGTGCTTCCAACTCTCTAAGTGACCTTTGACCTCTTGCCTCTATCATCTGAGTCACATGCACACTGAGAATTTATGACAGCTGCTAGCAAAAACATCTTCCAAGATGTTCTCTGGATGAATACTGTGCTGCTGATGCGGCCCTGATGGGCTTATCGCCATGACGACCATACTGAGCACATAATTAGGGATTATCGTCCTGAATGAGACTGACAGGAGGAACTCAGCTGGACTTTAATTGAGCCATTCTGACACAGAAACATGCCCGTTTCCCTCTTCTCCCCCACAGCATGATGCTGCCAAGGAGATGGTGGAGTCAGGGTTAGTTTTCCTCCATATTTAATATATTTTAGGAGGGTAACACTAAATACCCCTGGCTAATTTAGATTTAAAATAATTTTAAATTTTTGAATAATTATTGATTTTATTAATAAAGGCCACGTTGAATATTATTCATGTCTAAGAACTTCTGTTCAACTAAAATCAGAAGTTATTAGGCAGCATTTAAGCTAAACAAATGTAATAATTATGGAATACTGAATAAAAAGTGAGAAAAGTCTAAAAGTAGATTTTTTTATGTGTTTTAAAACCATGTGGAAGTTTGGGAACCGTTGCTGGTTTAGTCCAAATATCTCAGACTGAACCGTGAGAAATCAAACCATCTTCGTCTGCAGGACAGATTCATGCAGATATTTTGGTCTCCAGAACCGATCCGGTTTCTTTGTTTCCTTCGGCATGAGAAGGAATCTGTTTTGGTTTGAGTTTATGGTGAGAGGCTGTGAATGCCTTCAGCCCAGCATGCCCTGCATTCCTCCGGCTGTTCTCTAATACTTGATCACATTTATTGCTTCAAAGTTTCCATTTGGGGGAAACGTCGCCGCAGAGCAGATTGTTCTGCTGATTAATGAGCTTCACAGGAATCTCAGACGTCTGGAGGATCTGAAGCTCAGATCATCGTGTTTAACAACCCGGTCACCTGAAGTCTTATCAAGCCCGATGACACGCCCCGGGAGCCCATAAACTTCCTGAATTTGTGCTGCCGATCGTTAAATCTTTTGTTGCTGCAGTAGCAGATTGGGTCAGCGTCGGGACACAGAGGAGGAGGAAGGAGTGGAGCAGGAAGAGAAGAAAGACAAAAGCGTCTGAAAGAGCCGATAAGAGCCGATCTGAACTCTGAACCCGGCCCGTCTGTAGGCGGCGAGCCTGAGGAAACAGAGGAAATCAGCTGCAGGCCTCCCAGAACCCCGGCGCTCTGGGTCCCAGTATGGTCCCAGTATGGAGTCCGCTCTGAGTCCGTTTCCACATCAGAACCTCTGAACCACATCAAGAGGAAACAACTGGATGAGCTGGAAGGAACTGGGACACGAAAACCAGCAGAACCTTTCCTCTGTGGCTACTGGGCTTAACGTACAGTCATTACTGGGAAGACTGGTTCAGCAGCTGGGAACCAGCCTCACTTCTACTCATGTCCCTCCAATAAAATTTAGTTCAGGACTGAAATATTTTTATTTTCTGATCCTGTTCGGTTTATTCAGTTTGTTTGAATTCAGGTAGGTCCAGTTCAAACTATTAAACCCAACTGGACTCACATTCCTGTCCAGTTCAACCGATTAAATCCAGTTTTCATCAAATACTAAATATACATTTAAACAATTCACTCCACTTTAATAAGTTTCGTTTCTGTCAAAATGAATTTTAGTACAGTTCATATCTGTTTTTCACATTCAATAAATTAAAATCTGATTTAATCAGTAGGAAATATTTAAATTAAAATCCATTCAAACCACTTCTACTCCATTCGTTCCAGTTTGCCCAAATATAATAGAGCTTAATTCAAACCAACCCAAATCAATGCTGTTCAACTCACTTTAAATCAGTGTTTATTAATTCAGTTCAATAATATCATAACACCTTTTTCTGATCAATTTAATTCAATTATAACCTAGTTTTAATTGAATAAAGACTGAAATCAAACTCAGGACGATCCAGTTAAATCCAGTCCGACACAATTACCACCAACGAGGCAGTTCTGATCAGATCAGTTATAATCCAGTTCAATTCTGTGCTTTGTTTGTTTTTCCAGTTTATTTCAATTATAAACCGATTAAAATCCACAACGTTCAATCGACAGCAATTCATTCATAATCTTAACGTTAATCTGGCTAATTTTCCTATGAATAGATCCTAATTTAAACCTCTGATGATACACCTCTCTTCTGAACAGTCGAGTCTGAATCCAGTAAAATAACGTCCAGTAAGCAACGGGCTTTAACTGGACCGGTCGGTGGATTTTCGGTCAGCACAGTCGGCCTTTCTCAGGACTATCTCTTTAAATCACAGGAACAATTACCCTAAACTGATCCGTAGTCCTGATACACGTCCAGAACCTCATCTCATCCGCGCAGTAACAGGATTACAGCACAAAGCAGCAACTCATTAGAGACGCCGTTCATTTTCCACCTTAATACCAGCTCTGGGCTAAACCTGCAGGAGTGACTGACAGATGTGTCCTTTAAGCCGCCGCTGTGCAGCGAATCGAGCGCTAAGCTGCTGGCGCCGGCAGCCTGTTTATTCGGAAACACACCCAGCTCGTTTCTATGACGGCCGCAGTAGATCGTCTTAGAATCAAAAAGAGACCCTCAAGACGCCAAAAACTGACAGAGGATCTAATTACCATCCGTCTCCTGGAGGGCCGATCGCGTCTGAGGTGCTGGAACCAGTTAAACGCTTCAATAAACGAGGACATTTTCTCATCGTGTTTCAGCACAGACCTGCTGCTGAATTATGGTCATGATTGATGCAAACGCTGCATCTTTGGATTTAAATGTCTTTAAAGTTTATAGCCTCTTAACTTCTCCCTGAAACACCTAGAAAAATGCACATTGAGGGAAATTAGATGCAGTTCTTCAACCTTTTGGAGCACATGCAGAAAGAGTCAGACTTATTCCAGGGACTCTGCTCATTATTACAGTCTCAACTTCCTTTATAAAAAAAATTAAGGCCTTAGAATGTCTGAAATTCATTAAAAATGTAAGTTAGCCTCAAATATCTTAATCACAGATCTTAAGTTTGTCGTGGCTGGACAAAATTTATTCCATGTAGTTTATTTTTCTCGCGGGACAAATGTTTGAATCACACGCAGACATCTTCACGAAAACATGGACATGTACGAGTTAATGATGATTTGTTGATAATATTCAGAAAATATTGTGGTAAAGTGGAAAGCCTGTAATTCTGCTTCAACAAATGCATGAAAAAGCAGCCTGGAAAACTGTTGATAAAGATTAAGAGACGATGATGAAGGAAACGTTTCCCTCTACTCTTCACTCCAGCAGCTGCTTTTGTTAATGAGACATTTATCAAGCACTAATCAGAGAAATCAGCGGGTCCAGCCTCTCGTTAAAATGAAAACCTGGAAATTATCGTCTCTCATCCTGAACCTAAAATCAACACTCAGACTGACAGATTACCTGATAAAGAGAGCAGTGGTTATGGTTAGCTGAGGGAAATGAAAATGACTCGCCTTGCTGTGTGTGCTCTCGGCAGCCAGGGTGCTTCTCGGTGGGACTTGGTAGATGTCCTGTCCTCCAGGAACCTGGTAGATTCCCTGCGGCTGCTTGTAGAGGCCCTGGGCCCCCGAAGTCGCCGTCTGTTGGAGGCTCTGAGGTGGTGACTGGGCGGCGGCGGTGGCCGATGGCTGGGCCTCGAACATCGGGCCGATCAGCAGCTTCAGGCGGTTGCCGGGGGCGATCCCCTGGCGGCCATGCAGAGAGCAGAGCCACCATCCTTCCAGTCCGCCTGTGTTCTGCTCGATGACGGTCAGGATGTCCCCCTTCCTGAAAGCCAGCTCCTCGGGAGACTCCGGCACGTTGTCGTACAATGCTTTGGCCATCAGGTTCTGCACAGACAGATTGCAGTTCTTTAGGGTCATCACTACCAAGAAGGAACAGCTTTGGGTTTCTGCACCAAAGGGTCAGTATTTTGGGAAATGGCTGCCTAAATAAATTTTCCATTTTAGGAGCTGTTAAACCAATCAGAGGCCCAGCTTGAGGTTTTCAAGAGTCCTAGTCCAAGTCTGAGAACAGACACTAGAGGTTTTCCACAGCTTTTTCCAAAGGAGGGATGGACTCTGGTTGGATATACAAGGTGACGATCACTTGGACCATCAGCTCTACAATGGGTCCTGGGCTAACATGAGTGAATCTGGATGAAACCTCAATTAACTTTTGTTTTACTGTCGGACCATCTGCTTCATGGCATTTTTTAAAACCGCTAGGCTGATTTATGCATCCAGTTTCTAGTTAACCAGCTCCAGAGTTCAGAATTATCCAGAAATAGGGAATGAATGCATTATTATTCAGAGAAAGTTCACCTCCAGATTTTAAACATCGAACTGACTTCTTGGCTTTTAAACCAAACCTGAACTTGGAGGGCTGCTCTTATCCCACGCACCGCTTCAGGAAACGGTTTCTCCAAAGGTCTGACGAGGGTTCAGGGATAATAACTGAAACCCAGAGATCCTGCAGATAGGAAAAGCCCTTGAGCACGGCGCCGCCGGTGCTGCTGGGTCTGAGCGAGGCATTTAAGCCTAATTACCGCAGTAAATGCATCAGTTCTTGAGCCTTTTTTTAACCAGTGAAGGAGGAAACTGCATGAATACTTCTTTTGAACCTTCAGCTCTTTGCAGCTGTCCAACAGTCGTGCACTTTACCCTGCATGCTCCATTAAGAGCAATTAGGAAATACGTGACTTGCTCAAGGGCACGTCGACTGTAGATATGAAGAGAGAGTACATGTACAGCAAACACTTTTATATTTAACTCAACTATAAGCAGACCTTTTGTTGTTTCCTGAAAGTCCAAGTTAAAACACAAAGTGTGACAGTTTGTTGGACCCTTTTTACTCCCCAATTGACCAGAAATGTACATTTTCATTTATTAAAGTCAGCTCCTGAGTCAGAAAGACAGGAAAAGGAACATTTTGACTGTGGTAATCAGGAAGTTTTCTTTGTGGCTGCTGCTGGTTTGAGGCTTTCTTGAACCTTCGTAGGCCTTCCTCTTTTCTGCCAGTCTAATCCATGTAGTTCCCAAGTAAAACTCACGGCCGTTATCTCCCACTCCGTATCAGGCCAGGGTCTCTCTGCCTATTGTCTGATCCCAGCCAGTATCATCCGCCCCATAACCACTCTGAGCTGGACCCTGGGGTGGAGGCCGCTGGCCAATGGGGGCAGAGACGTAGGGGTCACCTCGAGGAAGCAAATACTGGTTCCTCTGATAGCTGATGCAATTTAGAGAAAAACTGCTTTAACATCAACATTATTTGATTTAACTGCATCCTAAGAGTGCCAGGCATTGTTGTGTTGCTCAGACTGGCGACTCTTGAACAGCAGAACATTTTAGACCAGACTTTCTCCAATTCTTTGGATTTTAAAACTGATCCTGCTTGGAATACACATGGCAGAGTTTTACAGTTATTGGCCTATTTTCAAAACCTAAGAGACTTGATGCATGATGATAAAATAAAATCTTAGGTATAACATGTTTGGTCGTACAGTTTGTGGTGCCCAGACGACACTTCATAGGCAAACCGATTTCACTCACCAACATTCAGGTGTCAGTTGGGAAATCTCACAAGATCAAACATGAGTTCAGAGTAAACAAACATGGCAATGGCAATAGTTTGCAGTAAATATCTACGTTAGCTGGACTTTCTGGTGCGCCATAGCAGTTCTTTTGTCTTCTGTACTCTGGATTCCTAGACTACAGAAGTGTCCATGTGTGGTGTCCTTGGGGAACACCACACATGCTGCAATATCAGGCAAAAACAGTCACACATGTTGAATGTCCCTGATTTTAGATCGGAGAGGTTCCAAAGAGGAGGAAATCTGGACAAAAATCGACATGAACCAGACATAAAGCCGTCTTTACTAATAGTTTTTTTCTCAAACAGATTAAGCACCCAATGTCACTAGGTGCAACGATCATCATGTTTCCTGTCTAGTAACCGGGTGATGGCACTAATATTTTTCTGTTTAAGCTGCACCCATTGAATGCAAAGCTGCAGGTCGACTCCTGAAAATCAACAGGATGCAGTCTGTCAAACCTACAGGTTCTCTGTGCAGGGCACTCACAGCAGAAGTTAAATCAAGGAATCCACAGACCAAAGAACAGCCTTCATTATGCTTCTGCAGCTCTGTAACCTGCTGCCAGTTTCACTAACACCATGCACATAGACTGAAACCAAAGCGGAAAAAGAGCTAAAAAAAAACCCCACCATTGCAATCGCTGTACTCCTGAGATGAAAGCTAGAAGGAGGAAGGTGTAAAGGAAACTCTGACCCATCACCCGCCTTGTCAGCCGCAACAATCTGCTCATCGTGCTTATTTAATCATGCAGTAGATATTGAACCTAAAGGGTGTTAAAGCCAAGACCATCTCTAACCACTCAGTTTACACCACTTTGATTTTTTGTAACTGTTTTTATGCAGATGACCATTTTAATTCTTTCTGGGGTTAAATTCACCAAATTTCTCAGCTAAAGTTCAATTTATTGTCTGTCCTGAAACTTTTCTTTGTACATTGAAAACATAAAACCCCAAAATACAAACACACCAAAGATTATATATATATATATATATATAAAAAAAAAAATTCCCCTCTCACCCTCCGCGGGTGGTCTCTTTCATCCTCTGTGCTCGGGTCCTCTACCAGAGGCCTGGGAGCTTCAAGTTCTCCTCCAGTATCTTGGCTGTGCCTAGAACTGCACATTTCTGGACTGAGATGTCTGATGTTGTTCCTGGGATCTGTTTGAGCCACTGCTCCAGTTTGGGGGTGACTGCCCCGAGGGCCCCGATGACCACAGGCACCACTGTGGTCTTCACCTTCCAGGCCTTCTCCAGTTCCTCTCTGAGGCCCTGGTATTTCTCCAGTTTCTCCTTTTTCCTGATGTTGTGGTCACTTGGTATTGCTACATCCACCACAACGGCTTTCCTCTGTTCTTTATCCACCACCACAATGTCCGGTTGGTTCGCCATTACCATCTTGTCTGTCTGGATCTGGAAGTCCCACAGGATCTTAGCTCGGTCATTCTCCACCACCTTTGGGGGTGTCCCCCACTTTGACCTCGGGGTCAAAATGGGGGATATATATATATATATATATATATATATATATATATATATATATAATGTAAACCAGGAGTCTACATCCACAAATGCCACATGATAAAGGACTTTCAATATTTTCTAAACAGGCAGAAGGTGAACTAGCCCACACATAATCCTCACCTTCTTAACTCAGTGGAATATTACTACGTAGGTAGCGCCAGTTTTCCACCAATTTTAAGTAAGAACCGGCTCTAAACTTGCACTGGAAACAGTTCTTTGGACAAATCCCATTAAGATATTTTAGATATGATCAGTAATTTTACCACTTAGGAAATCTGACATCAGGAATGAAGAGTATAAGCAAAAGTTTTCTATGCCTTTCTTCATGTTGAAGAGGAGTCTTTACTCTGGATACTTTTCAAGAAAATCTTCCAAAAAAAAACAACAACAAAAAAACTCTCAAATTCTAAGTTACTCCTGAAGCCACAAATAACAGATTCTAATTCAGCAAACCAAAAATAGTGTTTCACAAGAACTTTACAACTGTGCAGATACCAGCAGGGATGTAAACACTTATTGAGTTTGTTGGGAGCAGTGATGATCACAGAGTCAAACAGCTGCGGGGAGGAAGGGAAGGACCTGCGGTAATACTACTTTATATGACTTTGGATGCAGAAAGATCTTCAACAGCGCCCCCTGCACTCACAAAGCCCTCAGCCTCCTCAGCAGGTAGTCAGCTGAGTCCTGACCAGTTTATTGTTCAGGTGAACACCCAGGCATTGATAAGAGTCCACTGTTTTAATGTCCACCATAAGCATATAAACAGAATCTGAAAGTCATATTTGCAAGATTTAGGGGAAACCTCAAGTAAGCACCTGAACGATCCATTACAATGAACCTTTTTAGCTCTTTGTAGGTCCACTTGGGAAATAATTCCAGTAAATGTTCTAGTTTTGGACTGAAAATGAGTAACTGCCTCCCCAAAGTCCACATAAAAGGCCCTCATAAAGCTCAAGAACTACACATCCAGACCACAGCAAGGAAAATGCAGTACGTATGGCTACAGTAGAGTATTCATTGGCAAACTGGCAGAACAAAAGTAGTCCCAGTCCCAGTCTCTGGTGAACACCTTCATTATCTTTGCCCCATAGTGTCAGACGTTTCTGATGAATTTCTGAAACTCTGTGACGTCGTTCAGACCAGCCAGTTTTGTTTTGAGTTTATAGAAAAACTCGCCCACCAAACGTAGGACCTCATCAGCTATGATGAGTCTGGAGACCGCAGAGATCCCAAAGGAAATGGTCTGACACATTTTCACAGCTTCTCACTGCGGTTCTTTTTTTTATTAGGGAGATAAACAGAACAGACAACGTCACTTGATGAATCATCGTCACTTTTATAGCATCTCTGCAGATGGTGAATGGTGGATTTCAAAGATGATATCTGAGGCTTGGTGTGAAGCAGTAAACATGACCTTTAACTGGTCTGAACTGGTTGTTGGCTGTAAAAACAACAGATCTGTCTGAAGATCTATCGATCTGAGCTGCTACGCTAACAAACCTGTTTGGGTTTGAGTCCAGATGTTCAAATCAGAACCGAGTAAACAATCCAATGTTTGCATGGTCCTAACAGTGTTTAGATCTCCATCTAAGGAAGCCCAAACTGTTGGAGGCAAACCAAACTAGAGCACCGAATGGGTCAACTATATAGAGGCATCCAGATCAGGGTTAATCTTATGGTTTTTCAAATATTTGACAAATCTAACAAACAATGGCTCACTGGTTCTGTTTTAGAGAAACGAGTGGCATGAGGAAATGAGAGGATGGGGTACACCCTGGACAGGTCGTCAGTCCACCTGGAGAAAACCCACGCATGTAAACTCCATGCAGAAAGACCCAGGTTCAGCAGCCGCTGGACAAACAGAAAATGAATCTACCCATGTAGAAATGACTGGAGAGGAAACCAGCACACCTGTCTGCTTTTTAAGATTTTAAGTTTGTCGGACAATTTTCAGAACCTGAGACCCAAAACATGACAATAAAAAGTTGTAGGAATTACAGATTTAGTACTAGAGTTACAACACAGCACACATGAACCACTTTCAATTGTATTCACCATGTCACCATGTCTCCAGAGCAACCATTAGACTCCTCTTTGGTCTCCTACCATCACAAAAACAAACAGGCGGACTTTGCTGAACTGGAACTGGGTGGTATGGTTCTTTCTGATTGGTCGAGTTTGTAGTAAAATCAGAAAACAGTGGCAGGATGTAGAGTGATTTGAGGAAATTAATCCACCTGAAAAAGAAATGACACCCCCCTCCTTTAGTACAGGAAGAAATGAACCTGACTCTGATCCGATGTCTGCGTCAACACAGACGGTACCAGTGTGTTCTGATTGGCTCCAGCTCTGCTTGAACCTTTCCAGAAATAAAGGACGGCCGTTGCGTAACGAACCCCACCTTTTTCTTTCAGCAAGCGTTCTGGGTGGTTTCCTCTCATCAGGATGAAGGCGGCTTTGGCTGATGATTTCTCCAAACACACAACCCAGGTTCCCATGGCAACCAGCGCTCTTCTGTTTTGAGCCCAAACAAACAACCTGCTCCTAAAAGCGGCGGTCCGCTCCACCGAGAAGGTGGGGGGGCGTCGGCGGGATGGAACAGGCCGCACCGCTGCAGCACGTGTCCCGGCGGTGGTTCACACACTCTCATCTGGCCTCGTTTCTGCGTCTCAATATAGAACATAATTATAGTAATGACGGTAATGAGGAACTGATGACTTTTCCGAGCCGCTCCGTGGAGTGAGGCCTGCTGCGGGTGAAAGCCAGTTCAGATAAATGGGCCGTGTGAAGGTTCTGGTCGGGCAGGCTCTTGGGAAGCTGTTCCGAGCTCAGGCCGTTTTCGTAACCGGCTGCCATGTGTTAACATCTTTACACCACAGAGGCTTTAGAGGGGACGTGACACAATACAGCCAATAATGCCTTACGCAACCAACCATAAATCAATACAGCACAAAGAGTCGCAACCGACTGTAAACAAGCAATGCTTTATCTCTGAGGGCAGAGCAGAAGGCAAAGTTTCTGGCTACCTGGTCTGAGATCACACAGGCTCTGATAAAACCTCACCAGAATGAGGTTTTATCAGAGCCTCTGTCATCAGGTTCGGTTATTTACATTCAAAAAATGAGACATTATTCTAAAGAATATCATCTGAGAGCTCATTGGCACCCGATCAGCTTCTTCACCATGTTGTTCATAACGCCGGCACGCCCAGAGCTCTGCAGCATTGGGTTAAAACCACAGAAATGAGAACATCAGCGGAAGTTTTTGCTCATCTAGCGGTTTTAAAGCCTCTGACTGCAAAAGAACAGTGAATTGACAGATAAACATCATCAGTGACTCAATTATTATCTGGCTTGTTTTTATGAATCAGACTGACTTTCATCAAGACTGCCCCAGATATTTCACTAAGTAATCTTCTCCAAAAGCTTTTAGTGCAATAAATCCAGCATAAATGTTAATACACCATTCGCGATGCTCTAGAAAAGATTTTCTTCAGGAATTCTAAAACATTAGAGATAAAATTAATTGTCTCCCACTTGCGGATGTTGCTTGTGCGTCAGATTTACGGGTGTACCAGAAACGTGAACATGAAGGTTCCACCCAGGTCTTTTTTTATGAAAAGAAAAGTGATTAATTGCATCAAAATTTTTAACAGGTAAAATCTTTGAAATTTATCAATTAAAATTAACGCATTAGAAATGCACCACAGGCAGCATGTAGATGGATGCAAGCTGGAGCTGTTTCATGCAAATTTTGAGCGAACTTTTAAAATGTTACAAAAAAGAAAGGCAATGTAGTTTTGTTTTCATCTACTGGTAAATGTAAAGTGTATTTTCATCAGATGTTGATTAGGGCTGTGTAATAATATCAATTTTGCGATATATATCGATATTTTCTTTCTTAGAAAAAATCGATATTCATCCCCAAGTATTGTAGCATCCAACTGTCACCTTGCTCACTCACTGCTTGCTTCGCCGGGAGAGTGATTAGGTCATCAGGCTTAGAGTGATTCCTTCAGATGTTAAGTCTCAAGGTTAAAAAGGTATCAAACTATTTATAGCAGGTACTTGGTGCACTTTATTTACTTTACAAATGCATGTAAGCTACAGTTTGTACTGTTTCAATTAAAAGAAACATGTTTTCTCACCACTTCTTTGATTCATTTTGTCCAGCTGTTGACTTTAAGTCTGTGTCCATGTCCCACCAGAGTCAGGTATTGTGTAGTTGGTGCTTTTAATCAGTTTTCAGTTAAATTAATTCAATCCAACTCTATAACAGTCACAAAATGTCACCAAAATCACTCTGTCCCTCTAAAATCTTTCAGAAAATCGCAAAAGTGTATTGAATTGTATCGTTTAATGAATATTGCACTATATATCGTATTGTGAGCAGAATATTGTATATCGTATCATGAGATTATTGTATCACTACAGCCCTAATGTTGATGCTACGTATGATGGTAATAAACAGGAAGTAGAAGTTGCTAACTAACATGGAAAAAGAGTCCTGCCCTCCAACTGGAAGTTTGGACTTAGAAAATTCTCAGAGTTTGGTGCCTCTGGTAAGGCACCGAGCCACCAGTGAATGAGAGCGTTCACTATGTTAGAACTTATTCAGCAAATGTGTTTCCACCTCCGCTTTAGCACATTAACTCTTTTTCATAAAAGCTAAAAACCATCTCAAGTGAGCATAAAAATGTCTTTTGCAAAATTAAAAAAGTTAATTTGAATTTTGCTGCTTCCATCTACTTTTTTCTAATGCGATACTTCAAAATGCACAATAAAAAAATGATGAAAGCACGGTTAGAATAGGAACAAGTCTGAATCAGGTGTGATCAGTGCCTTTCTGCCAAATGGTGCAAACAGTAGCCCTGCTCCTGAAGGAAGAGCTCGCTGCTCAGAGGAAATCACTTCAATGTTGATCTTTACGTCACTTTTGGCCTTTCAGGCGTTTAAACTGGAGAACAGAGAAAGCTCCTGTCAGTGTGAGCATAAAAAGCCGCCTTTGTCCCCAGAGTAAACATGACTGGGCCCCGCTGGCTGCAGAGGAAACCTCCACGCCCTGCAGTGTCAGAGCGGCAGGTCCGCAGCAGGATGTGAAGCTGAGCCACAAACTGATCGCTGCAGCGTAATCATGACGAGAGGAGGGAGTTTCCCTGGCAACAAAGCAACATACGCAGCTGTAATCTGTATGTTCAGGAGCCAAGTCATGACGTGGGTAAACTCTCTGTCCCACATCTTCACCCACTTTACTCTGAATCATTTATTTACATCCAGTCTCCTGCCTTTAAACAGGCAGCAGCAGCTTTTAGCTCAGTTCAGCTTAAAATCTTCACCTGCAAAACTGCTTCAGTCTCTCCAGATGTTTTCATCTGCAGCAGGAAAACCTGAAATATGAAATTTAGTCTGAAAATATCTCCTCTTGTTCAACTTTTATCCAGATTCTGCTCTAACTGTAAATTACCATGAGTATCAACACATGAGCTAATTAGGCTGTGCTGGGTTTTCTAATATCTTACTAAATATAACAGCAATGAAACATGAAATTCTAAATTAGAGTTTC
Organism: Poecilia formosa; assembly: GCF_000485575.1. Taxonomy (NCBI): domain Eukaryota; kingdom Metazoa; phylum Chordata; class Actinopteri; order Cyprinodontiformes; family Poeciliidae; genus Poecilia; species Poecilia formosa. The sequence continues at coordinate 1,574,900 of NW_006800051.1, read as the reverse complement.
AGACGTTAAAAGCCCCGATAGAGCAGCGGTTTACGCAATTCCATACAATCGTCTCCAAAGACCAGAAAGTCAACAAATCAGGAGAAAATCTGAGTCAAAAATCAACTATCAGAGGACAGATGAAGAAAATGGACTTTGCTTCGTTTTCTGGTCATTCTTCTGTTGGTTTGGACTTTTTCACCCCAAACGTACATCAGCTTTTATATGCAGTCGGATGTTTTCGTTCACCTTAAGGATTTTGTCATTGAGACTTTTTTTATTACGCAGAAGCGGGTGGACATTTCAGGTCCACTGATTTTTTCTCTTTTTTTAAAATTTATCACAAAATTCCAGTAATATATGATATTTCTAAAGCAAAACAACAAACAAAAAAAAAACATTACAATATCTTGGATTTTAGTGTCCAGCTGTCATCGCTAACCTCTTCGGATACCAGGGCCCCACAGCGGTATGTTGCCAAATAAAAGGACAAAAATATGAAAAAATATTAGAAATAATAGCCTACGCTCAGAACCTGTGCCTAATCTCACTAAACAACTTCTCATTAAATGGTCATGCTAAAGGAAGAATTTCTGTTTGTTCTTTTTGTAAAGCGTTTTGAAATTCTCTGCTGTTTCTGAATTCAGGTTTTTAAACGGGAACGACTTTCATATGTGTCGTGTTATAAAGAGTCCCTCTGCTGGGTTCCTGCTGTCAGTCTGGAGCCGTTAAGCTCCTGATGAAACAGGACGTTTGCTCTGCTGCAACGCCCTCAGTCACAGGAAACAATCCAGGCTCAGCAGGTTCTTCTTCCTCTCATTTTGTGTTTTTCTGCTGATTTTACAACCACATAAACTCCAAGGTAGTCTTCCCTCCTCGCCCTGCAGCTCTTCCTGCAAACAGACCGGACTCCTCTCCGTCTCTCTAAGCTGTCATTAGGTCCTGAGGAAACAACGATTCATCCTGGGACTTCAGCGGGAAGACATTAAATCTGCGACAGACGTCTGTCCTGAAGTGATTTACAGCTTGGATGATGATCTGAGAGCCTCCCTGCAGGATTATTTCCCAGCTTCATGGTGATGCCAGGCGAGGTTGCGCCTCAGCATCATGGTAACCCTTGGAGACCAACAGTAATCCCCGCGGGGGGGCATTAGCTGACATGTGAAATATGTTGAGTGGTATCTCCGCGGGGCCACATTGGATGGTTTAGCATACAGGAATCCCCAATGAGCCGGAGATTCACTGCAGTGTCCCTCTGATTTCACGCTACGCAGAGATGTCAGAGACACAAAGACGAGACCGCCAAGTCCGTCTGGGATGAATCCCTCAACATTCCCACTTTTATCAGGACAACAAACAACCGGCTCTGTAATCACTCAGAGGGAGTTCAGGGTGTTTGACATGAGATGCATGGAAAACCAGAGGGATCTGGGTCAATATCTGAAGCTGGACAGAAAACATTTAAACTATATAACTTTACTGTATAACTATATAACGCATCGACACATAAAAATAAAACTAGAAGGAAATGCCTTGGAGGTTCCTTGGCAGAGTTAAGCCTGGTTCACTTCACACAAGATTTAAAAATTATCTGCTGATTTTCAAAACCTATGAGACCCGACACACGGTGATGAAATATTATAAAAGATTGGTTCTACAGTTGCAGCAAACCACTTACAAACCGATTTTACTCACCGACATTACATGTCACAGAACTTTGAGCCCAAATGTGAGTTCAGAGAAATAAATATGACCAACCAGACAGAAGCAATGGGGAAAGTCTGTGGACGATTAACGGAGAAAAAAACGACACAAAGACCTCTCCAACATTCTCTGGACTTTCTGCTTCACCCTGGCAGCTGTTTTGTCTTCTGTATTTGGGATCCGCTCCATGTTTCCATCACATTCATCGGCAATTCCACATGTTGAATATTCCAGATTTTAGAACAGAGCGGACCCAACGTTATTCCAAAAGGACCGGATAGCTCTGAGCACATAGCAGAAATGTCCACTACGATTATCTTTAGAGCCATCTGGATAATCGGAGCGTTCTTAAGATCGCCAGACAGGGAAAACCATGTGAAATTGGTTTCAGCAGGTTTGATTCCAACTGAAAGCTTCAAAGCTGGTTGAGAGAAAATCAACCAGCTCTCAGAGGAGAATTCAAATGATTCCTCTCTCAGAGGAGGAATCATTTGAATTCTCCTCTGAGAGCTCAACTTCCTCCGTTATTATTATTGTTATTATTATTATAGTCACAGTTCTGGTTACAGACGCTCTCAGTGAGTGCCAGCTGGAGACGTCCTTGAAGGAAGCAGGTCAATACTTCGGTGCATTTCTGGTAAAAAAAAAAAAAAACTTCTTATGAAAGTTTTAGACCCGTTGTGGTCCGGTATCAGTGCCTACAACTCAACAGAACCTGACTGTTGACCTAACACACCTCCGTTATCATCCTTGCTTTTCTGTAGACGAGCTGAAAGATGCTGCTTGTAGGAAAATGGGTCAAACAGCAGCAGGAAACACGACTGGTTAACCTGCAGGCAAACCGCTCTTCAGCATTATTCTGTTCATATGTAGTCAGAAAAATTTAATTTTAGTCCAATTCTGCTCAGGTTTCAGTCATGACACCAAACCTTCCTTCCAGGCACTTTTAAACCGATCAGAACCGCTAAACCTTTTTCTGCTGCTTTTGTCACTGTGACACAGGAGCTGAGATGCATCTTGGCCACATTACAGGTTTGATCATTTAGTGTGAAACTGTTGGTTTGGAGGGTCGACCTCTGGTTTCCTCTGAGCTGAAAACAAGCGTCTCATTCAGGAACCGCTGCTCTGACACGTAAACACTGAAGCAGACAGGAGCAGAAAAGAAACGGCTCGTTAACAATGTAAAGGGGGGCACCTTGAAACAATCGGTGCATCTTCTGGACCAGCCTCCCATGAACCATCGCCCGGAATGCTCTTATTCTCCCAGGGAGCTCCTCGACCTCCCACCCCCACCCCCTCTTTCATTTCTGCAGCCCCTTTCAGCACCTCCTCCTCCTCCTCGCTCTCAGAACAATGTCAACTCTCCTCCAACTATGTTGGCCCACTGCCTGAAGTCTGAACCCAAGAAACTCAGAGGGAAACACTGAGTTTGGGTTCGCCTAATCGCTCCTCCTGGCTGTGACTGTGTAGCTATTTCTGCAACACTGACATCATCTGCAGAGAATGAGAAGGTTCCAGGGAAACCAGATCCCAACGTCACCATGTTCAAACTGAATCACCTCGACCTGAGCCTCACAGCAGCAGAAACACTCTCAAAATCTGGGTTTCATGTGATGTTTGGGTGCTTTCAGTGATGAGTATTTTGAAGTATTGCTTCAAGGTTGATGGAAATGGCAAAATACTAAATTGTTTTCTCAATTTTGCAAAAATGTTTTTATACTCGCTCAAGATGGTTTTTTGGATTTTCTGAGAAAGAGCTAATGAACACACATTTGCAGAATATGCTCCGACGTCTGGCGCCTTTCACTATCCTTCACAGATTCGCTGAACCCAAAGATAAGGAAGACAGTAGATGTTAGCTTCTGCGTAGTGCTAAGATGGCTTCCATCTTAGTCATCTTAGCACATATTAATATTATACTTTAATATAATATTAATGTATATTAAGGTACATTTGGTGTTTTAACTGTTAAAATAGGCAGAAGTGTTTTCATGAGTTTCAACTATTCGCAGATTTTAGCAATTCATGGGCAGCTGTGGTCCCAAACGCCAAGATATACCATGGATGGATGGATGGAGATGGATGGAGATGGATGGATGGATGGATGGATGGATGGTTTAGTAAAGTTAAACATAAAGAATAGAGTTGTGAACTCCCATCTTCTCTCATTTAATTTCTTTTTCTGGATTTTTTTTACCCATATTTATCTTTAAGGTTTTATTTCTCATAAACTCCTGAAGCTTCTGTGAATGATCTTCTGTTCGTGTCTCTGTGGATCAGCCTGGATGGACGTAGGAAATTCTGACCCTCTTTAACTGATCTGGGAGCAGCTGGAACCCGATAATCCTGCTGGACTCCTCTGGCGATGCGGTGTGACGAGATCGTGTTTATTATCAGCAGAGGGTGTTCATCGGCTTCCACTGATAAGTCTCCCTGTTTACCATGACCACTGTCACCATGGAGACGCTCACACCCAAACCATCCTCCTCCTCCTGCTGGCCTGTGATTAGGGGGCAGGCAACAGGGCCGTGACTCAGCAGGACTGGGATGAAGGTCCTGGATCCAACAACCCAGAGAAGAAACCTTGAAGCTCCTGGTGTTTGATATGAAGCCCAGCTGGCCTCTGGCTGGTTAAAATGTCTGGGATGAAAACTCGGAAACCTGCACTAACAATATCAGGGCTGTCCAAAGTGTGGCCTGCGGGCCTTATGGGACCCAAAAATGGTGCAATTTGGTCCTCCAGCACAGGAAGTTGAAGATGGATCAGTTTTCACTGACAAAATGTTGAAATGGAAAATATTCAGTAGAAAACTAAGAACTCATCTTTTATCTCCTTTTTGGCTTTCATTTTAGTTTAGCAGTAAATACAACCACAAACATCCAGCGGCTCTGACTGAAACCAGGTCTGGGCGCGACCCATTTATTAAGCTACGATAAATATAGGAAGCTTTTTCACAGAAAGACTGACACACTTCCTGTTCTTGTTTCTACCAATGTAGTTTTATCTATGTTACAGTAATATCTATATAATAGAAAATAAATTTCATGCCTTCTTTTAATAATCGTCTTAATTTAAAGTGCTGCTCACATCCCTTTTTTCCAAAAATATACTTTCATTATTTGTTTTTCTCTAGTGGAAACCAGAAATTAGCACTATAATTATTTGAATTTCTAACTTCAAATCCATTTTTGGCAGCTCTGACAGCTCCAGCAGTATGCTAAAGGCCATGAACTGCAGAAACAGAGAACTTTCAGTTATGCAAACACCAAAGATGCATCAAACTGAGAAAAGTGGATGATGAAGATGATCAGGACAACATCTTCATCATCCACGTTTCATAACAGAAAAATGGCCGACGTGCATCGACTGCGGCCATCTTCTGGGCCCGTCTGCTTCAGTCGCAGTGGTTTGTTTAAACCAGAACAAAGTTTAACTCTGATCAGATAATAAGGATCCGGTGCAGGAAGTTGAGCTGAGCTCTCCTGTAATGAACTGTAAAGAACCATTCATTCCCTTTCCAACCATTATATGCACTGATAAATTGGCCCAGATTTCCTTAATTTGGGAGCCTGGCGATCAGCCGATACGTACAAGTGAAACTGATCTTATCTGCCTTCACAAAGGTCTTAAAATCAGTCGCTGTGACCCGCCTACCAGGCCACGTCTGCACTTTGTAGTTATTTAGTAAAGCATTGTAAAAACTGGACAGAATTCCTCACTGCACTGGATTAACACCTTTCACCCCGATACAATCTGGAATCAGATTAGCTGAAGAGAAATATCACCATTTCTCCATAAAACATGGCCACAGACCTCTGACCAATCGCAGCACGCCTCCCAGAGCTCTGTACCGGAGGGAACGGCGAACCCTGGCTTCCCAAAGTTCTTATATTGTCATGACAAGCCGGGTCGCCCCGGGAATTTGTTAAAAAAAACAAACTAAAATGAGTCCCAATGTTTTCCTTCAACGAAGATAGATCCAGTTAAATCGTTTCCTCCTTGTTTTGGTGATTTCCTCGTAGGCGTACGTTCCAGTACCGTCTCCATGGCAACGTCTGAACATCCCACCTTGTAACAAAATGGAGGCCGGCAGCCAGCAGACTTTTTTAGTTTTTAAATAGACTCTGAATCGTAGTAAATAAGAATTGTGATTCTTACGTGAATCCGTTTTTTTCTCCCCTAATAATATTTTGCGGCTTTTCTGGTTACGGGTCGAAATCAGGATCGTCACGTCAGGTTTTTACAGATCTGTGCTCAGCTGCCTGGCCTTTACACAGTTCTGTTTTAAACTGTTTTCCTGCAGCATTTAGGCTGAGAGAAATAGAAAATTACCAACAGGTTGTGGATCATTTCCGACAACCGTGAGAATAGCATGATAAGCTATTTTAAATGTCGATTTCACCCTAACCCCAGCTGCACCTGCAGGCGATTCTCACTGTTTGTAATATTTAGCCAAACCATAAGTGTTATTTATATCTTCAAACAAATTTGCTTTTAATTTTCAATCTTTAGCTGGAAATTTCATCATAATTTAGGTTTTTTTGTGTAATTTGATCACAAATATCAAACTAGATCAAAACTTTTCCCTTAAAGAACAAAGGAAAGGCCAAGAGTTTTCTACAGTTAATAGAGACTTTAATAAGTCTGACAGTATTTTTACAAAAATGTTTCCAGAACATGTTTTTTATGACAGGCAAAACTGTTTAAAACATAATTATCCGTTAAGATGAAGAACTGTCACATTAATATAACATTTGTTATATTAACTGTTAGCTTCAAGAAGTATTAATCTAAATGTAATCTGGATTTTGGAAACAAATAATAAAACTATTACAACTATTGATGAAAGTCATTAATAATTATTAAACTGTTGACAGAGTAGAAAACAGCTGCCATTACTGTAGTTTTTCAGTTTTGTATTGTCTGCAGAGATCTTTGTTTTTCTTTCACCAAAGATCTAGAAGTAAACCTCAGTTTGAGTTCACTAACTTAAAAAAAAAACATTTTTCTGCCTCTGCTGCAGTTTACTGAGGTTCTGGATGGCGTCACATATATTTCCAGGCTTTAACTCTCATCATCCAGCCCACATGATTATAGGTTGGTTCCTGCAGCTGGCCACGCCAAAGTAAAACCTGAGTCCAGGCCCGGACTCTGCTCCTGTTTTTAGTTTTTAACATGGGGGCCCTGGCGGCTCCAAGCTCCAACTGGGGGGAGTTTTTTCATATTTGCGCCTCTGCTGACAGCAAATTTAAACCTGCGCTCTGAACCACATCAGCTGCAGTTTGAAAAACTGTCATCGTTTCCTTTGTGAAGTTCCTCCTTTATTGTCAAAAATCTGTTCGTATTTTAAAGGTTTGGGACTTTAAATATCAAATCTCAAGCAGAAACTCAGCAGAAATATTTCTGACAGAAGCGGCGGCAGAAAGTAACCAATCGCGTACTTACTTTATATTTCATCCTGCTTCTTGTCCAAATCCAAAAAAGATATCACAAATATCCGGTTTATGACGACCAGCAGCGACTCATGTAAAAGACAGCAGACCGGAGGAAGTTCGTCTTTCAATTACCGATCCATCCGCAGCCACATCCACGGAGAAACACGCAGAAATCCGTCTGAGAGGCGCAGCACCGCTTTCTGCTCCGCTCCGACCGGACTGCTGCTCCACACCGACTGGCTGCGGCGCCCCGCTGCTCACACGGCCGCTGATTGGTCAGCGCGACATTCTGATCCCACCCACTACTCCGTCCGCTACAAATATGACGTCACCCTAAAAAAAGTCAGTAAAAGTAACAAAATAAAAGCTCACAGTAAAATCCACCTTATAAATCGCCCTATTTTTTTTTAAAAGGCATATTCTGTTAATAAAAAATAAAGATGAATTATAGTTTATATTGTAAATGAATTTTTAAAAATGTTTTAAAAAGTTAGATTAAAGTTTTTTTGCTACTTTTTATTAATTGATATTAATAATCAATGATTATTATCATAATCAATTATTATGATTGTCTTTTATACATATCCAGAACAGAGTAATACTTAATAGATTAGAATATTATTGAAAAGTTCATATATGTCATTAAGTGAAACACATATAGATTAACTCCACACAGATAAATGTTTTAAATTTTTTATTTCTATTGTTATATTCTGCTTTCAACTATAAAAACACAAAAACATTATAACATCGGATCAATAAAAACATTTTATCACAGACCTGCAGGCATAATGAGATGCTTAATATCTGCTTAATGGTTTTCAGAATGTACTTTTGTTGAAAGTAACTGTTTAGTTATAATAAAACAATATATTTATAAATTATAATATTTAAAACATGTCCTATTGGTCAGAAGAGCTTAAATGCATAACTTTTGAAATGTAATAGCAAAACAGATATTGCACACATTAACACAGGGATGACATTTGTTTCTCAAGATATTCTGCAGCTAAAATAAATATTTATTTTTATTTTCTTGTCTTGAAAGAGCTTCAACTAAATCATATTAAATATAACAGGAATGAACATTTGTTTTTATTGTCATCATAAGGTCAAGCTTGTGGACAATTAGCCAATAACAAACATGTGGTCACTCAATGTTTTAGTGGTTTTTATTATTCAGGAGTCAACAATCAAAGTAAAAACTGGCTAAATACAAAGTCTAGCTCTTCAGTCACTGACGTTTCCAAACTTTCAGCTTCTGTTGAAAAACTTTTAATCCAAAACTAAAATGTTATTTATAATGTGACATCCTCTAATTATCTGTGAACAGCGAGCCGACAGTTATCTTCTGCATGATCTTTCTGACGACAGATCAGGAAGTTCAGTAGGTTTATTTCAAACTGTGAAGGAAGTGAGTTTATGCAGCACATTTCATCTGCACGGAAACACAGAATGATTTCACAGAAACCTGCAACACCAGATAGTGGCTTCTGACACTTCTGTTATCTGCTACAGGGCCAGCCTGCAGCTCTTCTACTGCTGCAGCTCTTCTACTGCTGCAGCTCTTCCACTGCTGCAGCTCTTCTACTGCTGCAGCTCTTCTACTGCTGCAGCTCTTCTACTGCTCCAGCTCTTCTTCTATTGCTCCAGCTCTTCTTCTATTGCTGCAGCTCTTCTTCTACTGCTGCAGCTCTTCTACTGCTGCAGCTCTTCTTCTACTGCTCCAGCTCTTCTTCTATTGCTCCAGCTCTTCTTCTACTGCTGCAGCTCTTCTACTACTGCAGCTCTTCTTCTACTGCTGCAGCTCTTCTGCTTCAGGGTCAACCTGCCCTGAAGACATTTCAGGTTTTATGCAGCTCTTGTCGTTAGGTATCCAGTTTGTCCAGCTGCCCCTTGCAGGAAGTTCAGTTCAGGCTATGAACAGAAATTTACCAGAAGCTGTAAAGTTGATTTTTTTTTTAACTTCGACTTCCTCTTGTGAAGATGGATTTTATCACAGCATCCCTCTGCTTCCTGAAGACAAATTCATTAAACATTGTTTATTTTTATTAGTGGTTACACTTGATTATTGTTTTAAATTCTAGTTAATTGTAGCATCTTTAATTAATGAAGCACAATTTTAATCAAAACCTACATATAGACAAAATAAGCAACATTTTCAGTTCAAAATCCCCTTTTTGCTGCTAAATTACTGAATGAATAGCCAAAGGAGCTGAACAGCAAAGACATTTATGGTTTTAATCTGTCCTTCAGGCTCTTCAACCATCAGATTGGAGCAAAGTTCAGCTTTTCAGAGTTTCAGGAACTCCTGATCATTCATGGAGCTTCTTTAGAAATGTAGACTGTGGATGCTGATGTTAGCTTTCTATGCTGCTGCTACATGTTTAGCACTCAGATGCTATGTTAGGCCTGAATAGCTTCGCCAGTAGCCTATCTCCTTTAGCACAACTTGAACACAACAATAGTCTTTTCTGGCCTCCAGTCAGATCGAAGCAGAAATTAACCCTCAGTGGGACCAGAGAAGCCACTTCTTCATTAATCTGAAGCAGATTCGCTTCTTGTTAGCATATCTGCATCAGATCAGACGCTAAAAACAGGCTAGAAATTTTGGATGTAAAAAAGAAAAAAAAAAGTGATTCATTTTTAACACCCTAATTCAGGGGTGCCCAAAGTCGGTCCTGCATGTTTTAGTTCTCTCCCTGGTTTAACACACCTGGATGAAATGATGGCTCATTAGAGGCCTAAGGAGAACACTGACCCTCCTGACCCGTCCTTTCCTGAGTGAAATTAAAGCTGCAGTAACTTTTATATTAATATTTTTTTCACATATTTTTTAAAATTGTCATTATGTTGTGACAGTATGGTATGAGAGGTAATCTGTGAAAAATCTATTTCTGCTGCTTTCTCCCAGGGTTCTCTAGAAACAACCAGTCAGTGGCAGGAGAGTTTTACTGCTGTCAATCACAATCTCATGTGGTGCTGCTCATCCTTCCTTCCCCTCAATTTGTGCTGTGCTGCAGCTAGCATAGCACAGAGCTGTGCAGATTCAAACTGTGAATGCTCGGTTTAGTTAGCATAGCTACCAATGATGGCAGATAAACGGTTTCTTGTAATGATAAGTTGTTTCTCCACCAGTAGCACATTTAGCAGTGAGTGAATGAGGTTGATTGACAGCGCTAAGAGCATCCTACTGGTTCTGATTGGTTGTTTTGGTCAGAACGATGCATTACTTTAGCCAGTAATAATAATTCAGGAAGGAGATGGAGGAGATTGATTGTTTTCAAAGATAATCTGTCTCATAACAAACTTCCATGACATGGTGACAGCTTTAACAAATATGGAGAAAACATATTTTTATTAAAGTCGTGAGCTGCAGCTTGAATAAATGGAACTACATAGCATTTTTAGAAGTCTAGATTGCTTTATGTGTATTTTGCACGTTGCTTTTGACTGTTGCACATGGTATCAGTATCTAAAACTAATAGGAAAAACTTAAGCAACCTACTTGCATACTGGATGTGGACTGTTGGATGTTAAATTCATGAGCAGTAAATATTGTGTTAATTATCAGCATTGAACCACAGAAAGCAAGGCAGATGAAGCCTGTAAAATTGTGATGCTTTTTATGGGTCAAATAGACTCAAAAAATTGTAACAGCAGCTGCACAGGGGGGCCAAACAAATTTTTTGTCAGGGGGCCCAAGATTCCTGGCGGCGCCCCTGGCAGGGAGAGAGCTAAAACATGCAGGATGCCGGCCCTCGAGGACCGGCTTTGGGCACCCCGGCACTAAGTAATCGAAATCAACATGCAGCTGACCAGTTTTATTTATTTATTTTTTCACTTCCTTATTTTTCATATTTTACTTATTAATTAATTATTTTTCTTTCTCTTCAGTCAGTTAATCAACCAAATCCAGTTTTGGTTGATTATGAATATTTAACCTTATAAAAAAAAGAGAAACTGTAGAGTACCAGGATGAGCTGAGGACTGAAGGGAACCGGGTCAGTCTGCTTCAGAAAGTGCTGACCCAGTGATTGGACTCGGTCACAGATTGTACCAGAACGTATCAGCAGGCGCTGGCATCATTCACATCTTGTTTTGTCTTTCACACCAGAACCGCTGCTTCTCTAAACTCTGTGTGTGTCAAACAGAAGTGAAAAGAAACGCCCGTCTGATTTCTGTAAAACTCTCCGTCTCTCTGCTCACGCCTCCAAGCAGCTCTGAAGGTCTGCCGTTTCTGTTTGGGCCGGTTCTGCTGCGCTGAAGGCCCGGATCTGTAATTATCCTGTTTTCCAACGCTCTAATTTCAGTCTGCTCATTTATCACAATCACAGAGATCCAATCGGCCTGTTTGTCCCGCTGAGCAGTCACATCCTCTGATGAAGGCCCGCTGCCTGGGCGCTCTAAACACTCGTTTGTGTAATGTACACTGAGCCCAGCTGGGGCCCATTCTCTGGACCACAAGTGGGCCATTCCTCTCTGTGTGTGCCATGTGATTATACTCATGTGAACACCTGTTTCCTTGGACCGACCAGACTCATTTTCCCGTCTGTTTACACCAGCGAGCGTCTGGCCGTTGCTAATCCGCTCCTCGTCGTCCTTCTGGATCCTGCTTCTGGATCTCACGGGAGGCGGCGTACGGTCGGCAGCCAGGAAGGGATTTCTGCTGGCATCTGGGCCGCCGCGTGTCGCCATGACAACAGCGTCACGCCTGGCGTGTTGAGCGAGCAGAAGCCTCGTCCGGTGTCTGTGAAAGACGAGCCGGGGGCCGTTCCTCTTCCATAAGTAGAGATCACAGGGTGGCCCCTGGATGCTCCAACTCAGCTCAGGCTGATTTATGGAACCAAATGTTTCGGATCGCTCCTGGTCCCAACATGTCTGGCTGATGGACGCTTCCATTATAAAAAGCTACTTAAAAAAGCTATTTTGTGATAAACAGATTTAGTGTAATGTAAAGTTACATATAAATTTAGTTGAAATTGAAAGAATTTGAGACCCAATTTTAAAGTATAATTTTGCAGTGGTGCCCCCAAAGGGGGGGCCAGGGAGGGCTATGGCCCCAGAAAAAGCATGTTAAGTTCATTCAACGGCACACAAAGTCATGTTCTCAAAGTATAAATGTAAAACACAGAGAATGAAATACACAAGCATTTGTTTTATATATATCCATATATCACAAAAACCTGAATTGTTCCTCTTGTTTGGGTTGACCTGAATTTGAAGTCAAAATAAATAGAAGAAAAACATTTTGTCAGCCGCCCTAAAGCCTCTACTGGCCCAGTCTGACCCCCTCCGACGAAAATCTTCTCCGATGCCGATGTAGTTTTGAACATGAAAGTTATGTGGAAGCCTCAGAAAACTATTGGAATATTAAAATAAAAAAATGTAATAAGTTTAAAAGTCTTATATATTATACACCCTCTTGGTTGTTCCCTGATTGTCATATTGTTGAAAATTTTGGGGAAATGCAATTAAAATAACTACTTTCATATTAAGTTATAAAAAAAGCCGTTAAGCTTATTGAAGTCAGTGATCAAACTAATAATCTTTTTATTCAGAGTAGTAATTTAAAATTTAAAGACATTGCATATAAAATACTGGAATGAACAAAATGTTTCCTGTTGGAATTCAGAAACTATTTAAGTTAACAGTAAATGTAATTTACTGGGTTTGCTCATTTTTAAATACTCTAAAATGAAAAGTCAAGTAAAATCCAGACTGGTTTAGTAGTCAGTGTGAAATGGATTAAATGATGATTTATATTATATGGTCCTTTAATGTGCTTTAAAAAAAACCTTAACATGTAAAATTATAAAGGTTTATACTGTTATGTATTTACATATTAATGTAAACTTGTGCTCATGTGTATGCAGAGTTTGAATATGGACAGTAGAAATCTCTCTTTCTGCAGACTGCTGAGTCGTTTAGGGACTGAAGAGTGAAGCTTCATTCAGCTTTTGGTAAATTATTGGTTTGTATTTAGAGTTTCATGTTGATTCCTTTTTGTTATGCTGTAAGTTTACCAGAATAAATTTAACGTGGACCTGAATGTAGCCCCAGCAGCACAGAGGAATCCACCAACACAATGCAGCAGAACCAGGGAGATAATTTAAGATTCTGGCCCTCAACCCAGTAAACCCAGTAAACCCAGTAAACCCTCCTCCACCGTGCTCGATAGTTGGTATTCCTGATATTTGTGCAGATCTGGTTCCGTCCGTCATGGTCCAGTGTCACTACTTTGTCAGAGGACTTTGTCCCAGAACTCTTGTCCTCCATCAGGTTCAGTCTGGCGGCCATCTTGTTTCTAGAAAGTAGAGGCTTTCTCTAGCAATCAGGCTGGATTAGTGTCATGACCTTTAACCTTTAACCTTCTAACTGAGCCCGTAGAGTCTGAGATGGAGCTCTTGGCTTTCTGTTTTCTCTGAGAATGAGAATAATCCGTTTTTTTATTTTTAATTAATTACATTTTTTATTATTTGTATTATTATTTTATTTTTGTCTTATTTTATTATATACTTTTTTCTTTTCAATTAATTTTTTTATTTGTACAATTCATTTCTTGTATTTCTTTTTTTATTTTTAATACGTTACTTTTATTTATTTTAAGTTATTATTATTTATTATCTTGGAAATGCTGTTCCTGTCTTGGCGTTAAGTTAGCACACCCGTTGCTCCAGAGCAGAAAGGGTGTACTTAGTTTTCCACTCAGCGTTTCCATTATCCTGGAACCTTTTACAATGAATCAGAGGTGAATCTGTTGAGTGTTTTTCTTCACCTGAGATTAGATTTGATGAATAAAACATTCACTGGTGTTGACCAGACAGGAGCTAAAGGATAATATGTTTTATGTTTCTAGTCGTCTATTTTAACAGATTTCAACACTGAAAAAGTTTAACCATCGCAGCCGTTTTTCTTGTTTTTAGCGGTTTGTGTGGAGCGTGGGGGTCTGGACGCTCCAGCTTTTCGTTGATAAGCTCCTGAAAGTGGAGCATCGGCTTCTGTCTGAGCAGGAATCTTTCAGCGTCACAAAGCGGAGCTGTTCGCAGGGATCGGCGTGTTGCTGGAATTTTAAAAGCGCCGCCGACACTGAGGCATTATCCTGCAGCAGCCGGTGACAGAATGATGAACGGTCGGCTCCGCGGCCCGACGCCGGAGCCGACCGGAGGCCGGTGGCTCACAGGGGGAAGGTGGGCCCGGCAACGAGCAGCCGGGCCCTGGGACACAGACGACATTGAACTGGCAGCTTTTTAAAACGGCCTTGGCACCCAGTGCATTCACTGTGAGCCTGGGCAGCACAATCCAGGCTTTTACGGCCTTGTTCTGCACCGCCTCCGGGTCACTGGTATCACTGGGGCCGAATAAAGCCGAGCCTTGAGCTGCACAAGGAGGCTTTCAGGTGGCTGAAATACGACTGCCACCATCAGAGCTTAATGATGCCCTGATGGTGGAGGGCTGGGTCAGTCTGGAGCCCCTCTGGATGGAGGGGATCTCATGTTCCAGATATTCCTACCCAGTGGTTTGGAAAGGTGGATATTCCAGCTGAGTAACATCGAGTCTTAGCTTGGTTCGGTTTTATTCCAGTGACTGTAAAGGCATCCAGATCGTCCAGCAGCATTTTATCTGCATTATGAGGTTTAGCTTTAGTACGGAGGCCTGATTCTGCCATGAAGGAAGAAATAAAACCCCAACAGGAAGTTAAATCACTATTACTAGTTTAGTCATATTTACGAGAATAAAAGTCAGATTTACGACTTTCATTGTGATAAACTTGACTTTGTCACAATTGTCAGTTTAAAGTTATAATCACAAGTTTTAAAGTTATACTTAATAGTTTTAAAGTAAATTACAGAAATAAGTCAATACAAGTTTAAAGACATATTTGAAAGTTTTATAATCCGAATTCCTAAAAATAAAAGTTATAATTATGAGCTTAAAGTCGCAGCATGATGCTGCCACTCCCATGGAGTTGAATAGAAATGTTAATTTTCCTTCCTCTGTATGATCATGAACTGCTTTATGCTGGACTTTCCCCTAAAATCCCAGTGAAATTTAAAAGTTCAAAGGGTGTTGATCCTGAGTGATAGCTAATAATCCGATGATGTTGCGCTGCAGGAGGATTTTTATGTGAAGACTTATGTAAGTTTGAGTGGATGTGGGATGTGGCAGTCAGAGGAAGGTGACGATAAGCTGTCCACTCTCACACCTGACGCCCTGCAGCCTGTTCCTGACGGGCTCCCCCTGACAGCGCTGCGCTGTGAGGAAGAGGTGTGAGGAAGAGCGAGGCCCCAGCTTTAATCAGCTCAGTAAGCCCCAGCAGCTCCAGAGGCTGAAATAAATCAGCGAGCGGCGATGGAGACGATGATGGAGCTGTTGTTTGTCTCTTAGCACTGATTAATGAGCCGTAGAAGGTAAACATGCGCTGCAGATTTGAATGTCGCTCAACATGAATTAATTTCAACAAAATGCGAACATGAGATACGATCATCTTCAAGGTTAAACAAGCGGCTCTCTCCTAACGACGCATCAGCGGTGATGGAGGTGTTTCTCACTGTTTATCAATCTTTCAGATGGCACCAGATGGCGGCTCCATCGCTCTGCGTGTTGTTAGCTATCAGACACAAAACACATCATCATGTTTAACTTTACAACTCAATGTTTGCATGAGCCTTGAAGATTGAAGTGTTTTCAGTCAGGACAAAGAGATAAGAGCAAATTTCTCCTCACGTTTTAAAATCACCCGGAGCCTGAAGGAGAGTTGTTAAAAAAAAAATCTCCATATAATACTGGAAAATGAATGAATGATTTCTCCAGTAGCATAGCTTTAATAACATGGCCTACATTTATTTGTCGTTCATGTTGCTGATTAAACGTGACCTCAATCAGATTCATCTTTGAACGGTTTATGAGCCCAAAGCGACTCGCGGGCGCAGACGAAGGATGTGGACGTTGTTAAGGAAGACATTCTAAATTGGTTAACTTTGGAAAAGGTCTGGCTCTCTCTTCCTCTGGATCCCAGGTCCTCTCGGCAGGCCGCGTGTGGCCACAAGGAAAACGACAATGAGTGTTGACGTCACAGAATTACAGAGTTTAATCCAATATAAGACAATGTATAAACTTACACCAGAAACTGCAGAACAACGGAGACATACATTCATTTACCTGACATAAATGGAAAGAAGAAGAAAAGCAAAGACGAGCAAAGACGTCTTTGGAGAGTTGCTAGAGCAAATCTGATTTGTTACT